>NC_134853.1:65519852-65849227 GCF_049852395.1 Peromyscus maniculatus bairdii | reverse complement strand
CATTCATAAACCTTCCAGTATAATCGGCCCACATTCTTCATTACGCCCATTCAGCCACCGGGGTGCCTCTCCTCTGTGTTCTGTTCGCCTCTTACTCCCACGTGTCTCAATTGTACACACCTCCTAAGGTGTGAGGATGGCGGGTGGATTTTCTTCTCATACGGTGTCTCTGATAGTCTGGCTGGAGACTTGTGTGGAAAAGAGTCCCATGGACACCCCCAGGTTCAGCGAAAGGGATCCATATGCAGAGTTCGCCAGGGTGACCAGATTGGGAGTGGGAGTGTGCCTCAGCCATGAGAGCATTTGCTAGCATTAGTGAGGCCCTGGGTTCCACCACTAGCACAGCAAAATAAGTAGATTAATATACATATATATATATATATATATGGTGGCAAAACGGTCCAAGGGTAAAGGCACTGAATGCCAAGCCTGACAACTTAGTTCCATCTGGAGAACCCACATGGTGGAGCACAGAACTGATCCCCACAGGTTATTCTGTGACCCCCACATTTGCGCTGTGGTATGAGAGCCCACACTCATATGCACATGCCTATAAATAAGTAAGTGTAGCAAAAAATAAAAAATAGTAAATAAAAATAATGAAAAGAGAGAAAAAAAAAAAAAACCAAGCATTGGGTGTATAAGGGGACTCACACCCTTGTTCCAAAGCCAGCCTAAGGTCACCTGTCTCTGTGAAACCTCCCTTACTCCTTCAAGTGAAATTGACCTCATCCGTTTCTAAACTTTCATATTGCAGTCTCTGTGCTCCAGCCTGTGTTTTTCTGTTTGAGCGACAGATGGTATCCTGTGGTGTGTGGAACAATCTGTTTACTGACAAACTGGAGCCGTGTGAAACCTCACCACAGGACGGATGCACAGCTGCACAGCCACACAGGTGCTTCAAGGTCTGGCATAGAGAACCGGCCTTACACACGCCAGCCATTTGTCCAGCAGACGCTGAGGATGGTGTGACCGTGGCCATGTTTTCGTGTGTGTGTGTGTGTGTGTGTGTGTGTGTGTGTGTGTGTGTGTGTGTGTGTGTGTAGGGCAGAGGTCAATGTCAGACATCTTCATCTATTGTTCTCTGCCTTGTTTTTTGAGACAGGGTCTCTTGCTGAACCTGGAGCTTACCTTTTGGACTACACTGACTGGCTAGAAAGCCCCAAGGGTCCTCTTGCCTCCACTCACCCTTTCTCCAGCTCTGGGGTTACAGACACATGCTACTGCCCAGCTTTAACATGGGTGCTGGAGACGAGAACTCAGACCACCATGCCTATGCAGCAAGGGTTTTACCTATTATGGCAACTCTTCAGCCTTCGTTCTCTCTCTCTCTCTCTCTCTCTCTCTCTCTCTCTCTCTCTCTCTCTCTCTCTCTCTCTCTCTCTCTCGACAGAGTTTTACTATACAGCCCTGACTTGCCTAGATCTTAATATGTAGACCAGGCTGGCCTTGAACTCACAAAGATCTGGCTGCCTCTGCTTCCTAAGGGCTGGGATTAAAAATCTGCCACACACCTTCAATCCCAGCATTTGGGAGGCAGAGGCAGGCAGATCTCTGAGTTTGAGGCCAGCCTGGTCTACAGAGAGTTCCAGGACAGCCAGGGCTACACAGGGAAACCCTGTCTCGAAAAACCAACCAATCAACCAAACAAAACCAAGTAAATATGTGCCACCACACCCAGCACCTAGCAAGTGTGCGTTTTCACAGAGGCTCACTAAGCAATCCAAGTAGGCCTCTAGCCTGTGACCTTTCTGCCTTCGGCCTCCCGAGGGTTGGGACTACAGGCCTGCACTACCACGCCCAGCCCTCCTCTCAAGCCTGGAATCCTCCTCTTGTACGGTTACTTTCGTCTGATCTGTTATTTGCTATATGCTTGTGGTCTGGAACTACTGCAGGCAGACCTCCCGGCTTTTCCCATCCACCCCTTCCTCCAGGAAACCATTGTCCATATCTCCTTAGAAGTCAGCTCTGTGCTCATTGTTAGGGATGCAGGATAGTAGCCTGCCAGCAGCCAGTCTCTAACTTTCCGAGAAGGAGGTGAAGCAAGTCTTGAGACATGAGTAATAGACAGAAAGGAAACCAGGTTGCTGAAGGGGGGGGGGAGGGTGGAAGCCCTGGGGGATGTGGTGTGGTGGAGGTTGTTGGCGTACCCACACCCACATTCTAAGTTCTTCCTCTGCACGCCTCCGTCCCTTCCACCTGGGCCCTGTGATTGCCCCAGCTTCAAGCTCTGTGCGCCTCGGTTCAGGAACCTACACTAACAGGACACATTTAAATCGTCTCTGTTCATCTCAGCCTGCCCCAAACTCGTCCCCCACACATGCACAGACAAGAGCTCAGCACTGATCGCCCTCCTACATCTGGGATCTGGATGCCGGACCAGCTTGAATCTCTTTGACGGCATTCATACCCAGGACTTGGGCCTAGGAAACCACCCAGACTCTTGAACTGCATGCTCCCCACCCCCTACCACCCCACCCCTGGCCGGGTTTCAGGTCTCCAGGACTGGGTGACCACCTGTAAGGTCCTTAAATTATTACAGGAGCTATAAACTCACTGGCCAGCTCACTAAGGCTGCTCTGCCTCTCTGTCGTTGGCCCCGACCCTGGGCCCCCTCCCCCACCCCCTCCCCCTGCTTACAAACATGTTTAGGCCGCCAGACTCAGCTGTAGAATCTTATGGCCTTTTGGCAGGAGCCCGGCCGGCTCCAGAGAGCAGGCGGGAGAGAAATGTGGTGGATCACATTTCTTCGGCTTGTGCCAAATATTATTCAGATGTAGCTTTGTCAGACACACACAAATTGCTCATCCAATAAACACAGAAGGGCTAATCCCAGGACGTTTATCGAAGTGGGGAAAGACAGAGAAAGCAGTCACAAGAGGCCTTTGAGACCCGGCCTGGCCAGGAGGGCCTGAGGGGGGATGGGGAGACCTCTGTGCACTCCTGAGCTTTTTTATTCCACAGAGGGACTGAAACCTAGTACCCGGGCTTTGGAACTTGCTGTCATCATGTCGCACAAAGCCTGCACTGGCGTCTACACTTCCCAGTGGTGAACAGCAATGGAGAAATCCACACCGGCCTTTGTAAGTAGACAGACCTGACCCCAGGTAACAATGGTCAGGAGAAGAGCTGGCTGTAAGGACTTTGGGAGCCACCACCTCCAAACACAAACTTCTTTTTGTAACTTCCCAGAATTCCCAGTCACTCTTTAGTCCTGGCTGGCAGGTGTGAGTGTGGCAGCTAGGAAAGCAGGTTAAAGAAAACTGGGCCAACACAGGGGCGAGGGGCAGAGCCATGAGGTCTTCTGGTCATGCAGCTCCAGTCTCTTGCCGGCTCCTTTTCTGCTGAGTCCTTCTAACCAACTCCGGGAGCTCTCCCCTCCAGGGACTCAGCCCAGAAACGAGAGAAACCAGGTCCTATCTCAGCCCCAACATGGGCAGCCAGAGAGCAAGTCTAGATAAGGCCTCTGGAGACAGCCCGTGTCCTCTCATGGCCCTACCATAGGGTCTGCCTCACTACTGGCATCTTGATGTGTATATACTCAGGGTGTATGTGGGGGGCTCTCCTAGAAGGAAAAAGCAAAGCGGGGCGGTGGTGGTTGCCTTTAATCCCAGCACTCGAGAGGCAGAGCCAGGCGGATCTCTGTGAGTTTGAGGCCAGCCTGGTCTACAGAGCGAGATCCAAGACAGGCACAAAAAAAAAAAAAAAAAAGGAGAGCAAGGTAAGGGATAAAAGTGGGTTGCTTGGCTGGACATGGTAGTGTGCTGTGGGACGGTCTGTATGTCAAATCTGTTGCTCTGATTGGTCAATAAATAAAACACTGATTGGCCAGTGGCCAGGCAGGAAGTAGGTGGGACAAGGAGAGAGGAGAATTCTGGGAAGCAGAAGGCTGAGGCAGAGACACTGCCAGCTGCCGCCATGACCAGCAGCATGTGAAGACGCCGGTAAGCCACCAGCCACGTGGCAAGGTATAGATTTATGGAAATGGATTAATTTAAGCTATAAGAACAGTTAGCAAGAAGCCTGCCACGGCCATACAGTTTTTATGCAATATAAGTCTCTGTGTTTACTTGGTTGGGTCTGAGCGGCTGTGGGACTGGCGGGTGACAAAGATTTGTCCTGACTGTGGGCAAGGCAAGAAAACTCTAGCTACAGTAGTGCATACATTTAATCCTAGCACTCTGGAAGCAAAGGCAGACAGCACTCAGTGAGTTCAAAGCCAGCCCTGTCTATATCAAAAGTTCCAGCCTAGCCAAAGCTGCATGTGAGACCTTGTTTTAAAAATGAAAACCCATGACCACAACAAAAATAATTGCTGACTTTTATATCGTTGGGATATTTTAAGATCTATAATCATTGGTAGCCATAAAGCAGAGCATTGCGGCTTCCAGGGCTGAGTGGGGCAAGGGTCACCTGGTGTAGCTGGTTCTAATCCAACCAGGAAGGCTATGAGGGATTCCCAAGGTTATTTCTGCAGAACCAGTGTGGGGATGCTGTTCTTACTGCTTTTCAGATAAGACACTCTTAGTCACTGTTCTATTGCTGTGAAGAGACACCATGACCAAGGCAGCTCCTATAAAAGAAAGCATTTCACTGGGGGCTGGCTTATGGTTTCAGAGGCTTAGTCTATTATCATCATGGCTGGGAGGATGGCAGTACGCATGGTGATAGAGCAGTAGAGCAACGTCCTGATCTACAATCTGAGAGCAACGCTGAGCTTGGCTTGGGCTTTTGAAACCTTAAAGCCCACCTTCAGTGACACACTTCCTCCAGCAAGGCCACGCCTCCTAATCCTTCTAATCCTACCAAAGAGTTCCACTCTCCATGACTCAACTCAAATATATGAGCCTATTGTGCGCATGTGCGTGCATGTGTATGTGTGTGTGGGGTGTCATTCTTATTCAAACCACCACTCCCTGGCCCTCAGAGGCTTGTAGGCATATCAAAGTGCAAAAACGTATTGAGTTCCACTTTAAAAATCCCGAGAGTCTTTCACAGTCTCAGCACTGTTTAGGAGTTCTAAGTCTCTTCCAAGACTCATGGCAATCTTCTAACAGTAACCCCCCTGTAAAACCAAAATAAAAAACAGGTCACAAATTTCCAGCATACAATGACACAGGATATCCATGACCATTCCCAAAGGGAGGAAAGGGAACATAGTGAGGAAATGCTGCGTCAAATCAAAACCAAAACCCAGCAGGGCAAGCTCCAAACTCTGCATCTCCATGTCTGATGTTGAAGTGTTCTTCAGATCTCCAATTCCTTTCTGCTTTGTGTTTGTTTGTTTGTTTGTTTGTTTGTTGTTTTTCAAGACAAGGTTTCTCTGTGTAACAGCCCTGGCTGTCCTAGAACTCATTTTGTAGACCAGGCTGGCCTTGAACTCACAGAGATCTGGCATCACCAATATCTTTTGGTCTCTAACACAATCCAGCCTTCACCTTCACATCTTCATGCAATGGCCCCTCTAGGCCTCCATATAGGGATACCCTTGCCACATGCCTGGCCTCAGCAGCTTTTCTTAGCCTTGGAGGGAGATTCTACAACCCCTTTCTTGTATTCTGGACTCTAAAACCAGAACTACATTGTGGTGATATTGTGTTCCCCAAAATATTGTGTACCCTAAAAAACTTATCTGGGGTCAGAGAACAGAACAGCCACTAGATAAAGAGGCCAGAAAATGGTGGCACATGCGCCTTTAATCCTATCACTTGGGAGGCAGAAATCCATCTTCCTGTGAGTTCAAGGCCACACTGAAAACGGCCAGGCCTGGTGGGTGACTCATACCTTTAATCCCATGAAGTGATGGCAGGAAGCAGAAAGGTATATAAGGCGTGAGGACCAGGAACTAGAGCTGGTTAAGCTTTTAGGCTTTTGAGCAGCAGTTCTGCTGAGATTTATTCTGGATGAGGACTCAGAAGCTTCCAGTCTGAAGAAACAGGATCAGCTGAGGAATTAGCTTGTTCTGTCTCTCTGATCTTCCAGCATTCATCCTAATACTTGGCTTCAGGTTTGATTTTATTAATAAGACTCTTTTAGATTCATGCTACACTACATAGCCAAAGATGCCAATTTCTGCTGCTTGATGGAGCTGGCATGGTGCCCTCCTCAATTACATTTGCATGGGCTTTCTGTTCTTGATGGTTTTCTTCACTGCTCAAGCTTTTCTTTAGTTCCTTTTCACAAATTAGAAGCTTAACTTCGTGGAGTCTTGCCCTGAGGTCACCACTCCCTTTGTTCCTTGTAGCATCAGGCTTTTTAAAAATCCGCTTATCTCCTTAAGCACAGGACTTAGCTCCATTATACTTCCTGGTACTCCGTTCTCCTCCAACTGTATACTTGGTATTTCTCTGTCCAGCTTCCTCCTTTTTATGATAGATTTGCATAAGAATTATCACTAATAAACCACATAGTCAATACTAGGCTGTCTTTAAATCTCCTCTGCTAACACCATTCATCCAAAATGCTTCAATTTAGCCTCAGGCAGATTTTTAGAGCAAGGGCAAAAAGTAGCCACACATTCTTTGCCAAAATATCGTAAGAATGGTCTCTAGGCCACTTACTAATATTCTTCCCCTCCAAAACCTCTTGAGCCGGGCCATCATAATTTACATTGCTCTCAGTGCCACTGTCTTCCATGCTCTTACTAGTATGGCCCATTAAGTCCTACTGTTCAGTTACTTTCCTAAACCAATTCCCAAATTCCACATTCTGCTAACAAGCAGCATGGTCAGCAATACCCCACTCCTGGTACCAACTTCTGTCTTAGTTGTGTTCCATTGCTGTGAAGAGACACCATGACTAAGGCAACTCTTATAAAAGGAAGCATTCAACTGGGGCTGGCTTACAGTTTCAGAGGCTTAGTCCATTGTCATGGCAGGGAGCATGGCGGCACCCGTGATGCTGGAGTGGTAGCTGAGAACTACATCCTGATCCATATGCCAGGAGTGACACTAGGCTTGGCTTGGGCTCCTGAGAAACTTCAGTGCCCATCCTCAGTGACACACTTCCTCCAAGAGCCATGTCTTGAAATCCTTTCAAATAGTGCCGTTTCTTGGTGACTAAGCATTCAAGTATATGAGCCTGTTGTGGGGGGGCATTCTTAATCAAACTGCCACAGGTACTGAGAGGACTAAGGGAAGATTCACGGTGGCCCAGCATGTGCCCAGCCTGTGTGAATCCCAGGGTTTGGTCTTCAATCTGTAAAACAAAACAGAAATGTGTCCACATAAGGCTCTGAGTGGCTAGATCATTGGTCCATCCAAGAAGACCAGCCAGTTTCTGGATGTGAGGCTTCTGAATCCATGCTCTTTTTTTCCTTCCTTCCTTCCTTTCTTTATAGTGTATTTTTGAGACAGGATCTTTTTGTTGTTGTAGTTTTGTTTTTTGAGACAGGGTTTCTCTGTGTAACCCTGGCTGTCTTGAAACTCACTCTGTAGCCCAGGCTGACCTTAAACTCACAGAGATCCACCTGCCTCTGCTTCCCGGGTGCTGGGATCCACCTTTGAGACATGATCTTATGTAGTCCAGGCTTCTCTTAAACTCTCTACCCAGCCTAGCATGGGAGAGTCTGTTCTGCTCTTATATGACTCTGCTATACCTACTCTATTGCTCCAAACTTCTGGAGAAATGCAGTAGAGCCAGGAATCAGCTTAAAAATATTCGGGAGGGTGGGCAGGGGGTGGTGGCACACTCTAATCGCAGCACTCAGAAGACAGAGACAGGTGGATTCCATGAGTTTGAGGCCAGCCTGATCTAGAGAGTGAGTTCTAGGACAGTCAGATAAACACAGAGAAATCCTGTGTTGAAAAAAAAAAAAAAGCAAAAAAAACCCCAAAACCAAAAAACCAATACCAAAACCAAAACTGCAAACAACAACAACAAAAAAAAAAAACTCAGTGGAGCTGGGAATTTAGCCTAGTCATGGCACAACTCCCTAGCTGTGGTCAGCCCCCAGTAGTTCAGAACTTCCCAGTTAGAGGACAACTCTTAGAGGAGTGGGTTTGGAATTTTGGTGGCCTTGAGCTTGGAATGATACCTTTAGGGAATAGTATGCAGGCAGGTTTCACTGAGTTCCTCAAGCTGTTGTAATCATCTTCGTTTTCCGGAATCTGAGAGGGTTCTTGGGATGTTGGACTTTCTGCCTTAGAAGCAGGGTGGTTCTGGGTAACCCGGGACAACTTGGTCACCTACCTGTAAAGGGAAGACCTGAGCTCTGCCGCTCAGGTAAGCTTTGCCGCCCCTCAGGCTAGGGGACTGGGAAGGTGATACGTTGATTACAGGATGCCAGGTAAAACATCAACCAGTTGGGGACAGCTCTCCATAGGTACTTGGAGGGCCAGGCTATAACCAACTGCGCAAGGCAAACAGTCAAGGACGCTGGTCCCCAGAGCTTGGTGAAAACAAGGCGCCTTTTAGTGTGGCCGACTTTAATGAAACCAGAAAGGCTGGTGGGAGTTACCACTGGGGACTGCCCCAGGAGGGCAGAATGAACCTGGAGGCACTGAAGAAGTCCAGAAGCAAGGCCTCTCTCCCTGCAGGAAGGAGCAGGGTTTAGCCAGTCTCTTCCCTGGTGTCTGAAGCTTTATTCCTGCCATAAATGGCTCCTACCTTCTCCCCTGAGGGACCCATGTTGGTGTGTGCTCTTAGGCCTGATCCTTTTCTCCTCAGAATTTGTTTCCATTTGTGAGACTCTATCGTCTATCATTCCCTTTGGGTTTGAAGATTTGAAACTCACTGGTACAATACTTGGAAGATTTTAATACAAGGAAATGGTACATAATGTGAGTACCGTGGTGCTAGGAGTCGAACCCAGGGTCTTGCCCACGCTAGGCAAGCAGTCTATCTTTGAGCTCTATACCTATCCAGGAGTTTGGGTTCTAAAGCACAAAATTTGTGGACAGAGAGGTTGCTAGGCCTCAAGAAGGAATGAGGGAGAGGGTGAGCAAGCCTCAGGAATATAGGCAAGGTCCTCTCTCCCTTTCCATGCCCACTTCACTTCGAGCTCTGTTTCCTTCTCTCGGCTTCCTCTGCTTCTCTGCACTGGCAGAGGGGTAATGCTTATGACCATCCGCACCACAGACTCACCGGCTATCCTGAATTTCAAATTCAAATACTCGGTGTTGACTACTGATCTACCTAGCTTGGGTCAGATTCTCACCCCTAGTATAATCAGCTCTAATTGGTTGGTAGTTGAGGTGAAAAAGGAGAGAGGGGAGGAGAGAGGGAGAGAGAGAGGCGGGGGGAGGGAGGGAGGGAAGGAGGGAAGGAGGGAGGGAAGGAGAACTGCCAAGGCCCCTTCTTGAAAAGGAGCACGGTTTAAAAGAAACCAGCATACTGAGTGGCTGGACATGTTCACTCTGTCACATTTCCTAGAACGGACACAGAAATGTGCCTTCACTTCTCAGAATTTCTCCCTTTTCCTTTGGGTGTCTGTGGCTGAACCCAGCAGGGCCCCACGAGTGGCTAAGGAAGTATCCCGCTGCTCTGCGGCAGTGCCAGATTCTTCCCAGAAGCCACAGGATTTCCTTGTGTCTCCTTCAGTGCCTGGTCCAGTGTTAGCCTCCTTTTGGAAAATTTTATAAGTTAGTTTAGATAGTCACTATAAGCTCTTCAGCAAGCCAGTTCTTAAGCCCTGTGGCTCATTACCACTATAGCACCCTATTATTTTCTTCTGTTTTATGGTTTAGGAACAGGTAACTTTGTCATCCATAGACACGCAGCATTAGTATCACTTAAGTATTGTTAGAAATGCAGAATTCCAGCCTTAATCCCAGCACTTGGGAGGCTAAGGCAGGGGAATTTCAAGTTTGAGGTTAGCCTGGGCTATCCTGTAAATTCCAGTGTAGCCTGGGGTATGCAATGAGATTCTGTCTCAATAAATCAAATAAACAAGGCTGGAGAGATGGCTTAGCAGTTAAGAGCACTTGTGGTTCTTTTTTTTTTTTTTTTTTTTTTTTGGTTTTTTCGAGACAGGGTTTCTTTGTGTAGCTTTGCGCCTTTCCTGGAACTCACTTGGTAGACCAGGCTGGCCTCGAACTCACAGAGATCCGCCTGCCTCTGCCTCCCGAGTGCTGGGATTAAAGGTGTGAGCGGCCATGTCCAGCTGCACTTGTGGTTCTTGCGAAGGACTCGGATTCGGTTCCCAGCACCCACATAATGGCTCACACTCACACATAGCTCCAGTCTCAGGGGAGCCAGTGCCCTCCTCTGACCTCCCTGGGCACCAGGAATGCCCGTGATTCACATACATACATGCAGAGAAAACACTCACTCACATATAATAAAATAAATAAATCTTAAAAACTTTAAAGCAAATAAAAACAAAGCAAAACAAGCAAATGAACAAAAGCTGCTGAAGAATTCCTCCTTGACCTAGTGAAGCTGCACCTACATTAAAAACAAAAAAGTTACATTTTTACTTATTCGTGAGTGTGTGGAGGTCAGAGAAGGTCCCCTCCTCCCACTGTGCAGAAGCTTGAAGACTGAATGCAGACAAATGTCAGGTGTTACGTTTTTTAAAGGAGGTGATAGAAGCTTGGGGATTGCCGATCTCTCTACTTCGTATGCTTTCAATATCCAAGTTTTCCATAACAAATGTGAAAAGAAAAGAACAATGGCTAAAGGCACTGGAAAGGCTCAGTCTTCTAGCTGCTCAAAATAAATTTGTTTCCTAGCCAAATGAAGTAATCCAAGGCATGCAGCCTGCTGGCCAATGAATGGCGCAGACCTCAGTGGGAGGATTTGGGAGGTGAGTATAGCTCGGGGAGGTCTGGAACACTGGTCACCGCGAATGCTATTCTAATTCCACCACGGGAAAGACAGCAGTTGAATCCTGTTAGCTCAGATCTACTTAAAGAAAAATGGGGGGAGGTGGCACTTAGAACAGTGGGTCCCAGGCAGTCAGACTTGGTGTAGCAGGGCACGCTCCCCTTACATCCTTGTTGGCTTCATGCTTCTTGGTTCCTTCTACACATGGGGCTGTAGATGGTTAAATAGTGAGTTTCCAAATTTTACCTTCTTCAAAACTTCAGAATTGTATTTATGTGGAAACACAGTCTTTGCAAATGCATTTGTTAAGTGAAGATGATGTCATAGTAGATTAGAGTTGACCTCAAATACATTGTGGTGTCCTAGAAGAAAAGGTGAGGTTACATGTGTTAGGAACTTCGCTAATCCCAGAACTCAAGAGACTGAGACAGGAAGATTTGGGCCGAGGCCCAGACAGCTGGGCTACATAGCAAAACCCTGTCTAAAGAAAGTAAGAACTCGAGCAAGGGTAAGAAATGAAAAAGAAAGGGGACAGAGAAAGAAGCCAGGGTACGTTAGCAGAGGAGAACTGTCCATGACTCAACGTGATGTGGTGGGGTGGCCACCTTCACAAGGATGGGATTGTGATGGTTTATAATCCTCACTGTCAACTCGGTTGGATTTAAAACGCGCATGGAGACACCAAGATGGGTGTGCCTATGAGGGTGTTTCCAGAAAGGTTTGACCATGGAGGGAAGAGGGAAGGCCCATCAGAATACGGGCAGCAGTCCTCAGACTGAATAAAAAGGAGAAACGAAGCTGAAGACCACCATTCTTCTCTCTGCTTCCTGCCTGTAAAAGCACGTGACCAGTCACGTGACCAGCCACACCTTCCCTGCAATGATGGACTGTACCCTCACACTGAGAGCCAAAAGTGGGTTTTGTCAGGTCTGTTTGTCATACTGGTGAGAAAAGTAACGAATTCAAGAACCATAAACAGGAAGAAGTCTACATGAAGACAGCAGGAGAGACAGAACGAAGCTACAGATCACAGAATGCCAGGGATTCCTGACTGCCACTAGTCGCCAGAAGATGCATGGAAGGATTGTTCTGTTTTAATTATTACTATTTTAGATTTATTTGCCAGGATGGATGTTTTGCCTGCATGTAAATATGTATACCATGTGCATGCCTGGTTACCCAGGAGCTCAGAAGAGAGCACTGGATCCTCTGGAGTTATGGATGGTTGTGAGCCACCATGTGGGTGCTAGGAACCCAGTCCCAGGTTCCTCTGAAAGAGCAACAGACACTTAACATCTGAGTCACTTCTCCAGCCCCAAGGATTCTTCAGCATGTTTAAGAGGATCATGGCCCTGTTGCCACCTTGATTTCAGACTTGACGTCCAGAACTGGGGGAGAATTATTTCTGGGTTTTGCTTTGAAGAAAAAGTCTTACTGTGTAACCCTGGCTGGCCTGGAACTTGCTTTGTAAATCAGGTAGGCCTCGAACTCACAGAGATCCACCTGTTTCTGCCTCCTGAGTGCTGGGACCAAAGGCATGCACCACTGTCATTTGTTTTTTGCTCTTGGGGGAGGGGGGGCTCACCACCCAGCTCCCAAATACATCACACATGGAGGCTTAGTCTTACTTATGAATGCCCGGCCTTAGCTTGGCTTGTTTCTAGCCAGCTTTTCTTTTCTTTCTTTCTTTCTTTCTTTCTTTCTTTCTTTCTTTCTTTCTTTCTTTCTTTCTTTCTTTTTTTTTAATAAATTAGATCTTTCAGATCTTTTTTTTTTTTTTTAAGATTTATTTATTTATTATGTATACAGAAGAGGGCGCCAGATCTCATTACAGATGGTTGTGAGCCACCATGTGGTTGCTGGGAATTGAACTCAGGACCTCTGGAAGAGCAGTCGGTGCTCTTAACCTCTGAGCCATCTCTCCAGCCCCTAGCCAGCTTTTCTTGACTTAAATTATCCCATCTACCTCTTGCCTCTGGGCTTTTCCCATTCTCTTATTTCGGAAAATCTTACCCTTCCTCCGTGGCTTGCTGATTGTGTAGCTGGGTAGCTGATCCCTGGAGTCCTCCTTCTTCCTCTCTCATTCCTAGCTCTCTCTGCCCAGATTTCTCTCTATATACATTCTCTGTACCAGTCATCCCCTCCTAGCCTTTCTCCTGCCTTGCTATTGATCAGTTCTTTATTTATCAGGTGTTTTACACAGGCACAGTAACACAGCTTCCTAGAGTTAAACAAATGCAACATAAACAAAAGTAACACAGCTTCTCAGAGTTAAACAAATGCAACATAAACAAAAGTAACACACCTTAAAATAATATTCCCCAACACACCGCCATTGAATTTCTGTTGTTTTAAACCATCAAGTCTGTAGCAACTTGTTCCAGGGATCCTAGAAAGATAATGTAATACTTATTACAGAATGGCAATTGCAGTGGAAAAGAAATGCCTTTTCTCGACACTAGCAGCAGAAATTGTAAGGCAAGAGTGGGCACAGCTTGTCAACCATCTTTGGGCCATGTGTTGTTCCCTGAATTAGTCACTATTGTCTGAGAGATTATCTATCTAATGTAAGTTGCCTGATCCATTCAGAAACCTATAGTTAACCTGTCCTAACCATGTGGAGAAAAAAAGAGGGGTCTCTCTTTAAAAAATAGTGTTGTTGTTTTTTTTAAATGTGTATGGGTGTTTTGCCTGCATGTATGTCTGTACCAGTGTGTGCCTGGTGCCTGTAGAGACCAGAAGAGCAATGTGGGTCCCTTGGAACTGGACAGTTGTAAGCCACCATGTGGATGCTGGGACTAGAAACTAGGTTCTCTGAAAGAGAAGACAATGCTCTTAACTGTTGAGCCATCTCTCCAGTCCTGAAAAGGTGGAGGGTGTCTCTTATTAGAAGAAATAATGAATAGAAGTCAAATAAAACCAATATCTGTCCATTCCAGGAAATTCATTAGTCAGCTTGGGGTCACTATAACAAATGCCAAAGTTAATCAACTTACAAATAGAAAACTTCATTCTGGCTTAAAAGTTTGGAGATTTCAGCCTATGATTTTGTTTGTCGAGACAGGGTCTCATGTAGCCTAGGCTGGCCTTGGATTTACTTTGTAGCTGAGGATGACACTAAACTCCTGATCTTCCACCAGCAGAAATTACAGATGTGAACCTTCACACCCAGCTCTCAGTCCATAACTGACTGAACCTGTTCCTTTGGGTCTGTGGCAAGATCACAGAAGTCCATGTGGAACAAAACCACAGACCTCATCACCAGGAGTGAACAGAGAATGATGAAGAGACCAGGGTCCCATAAATCTTCAAGGGCCACCTCCAATTACCTGGAGACTTCTTAGTAGGCCCCACCTTCTAAAGCTCCTACCAACTTCTCAGTAGCCCCGAGCTGAGGGCTGAGATGTTTTCACACATGGACCTTTTGGGGACACCCTGGGTCCACACTATAGTAGGGAGAAAAAAAAATTGATTCTGCAAACTGTATTCTTATATGAAAGTAGGTTTTGAAAGATATAAAGGAAGTGGTTTATTCTGAGAATAAGCCAGGGCAAACACAATCACATTTCCCATTTGACAAATCCCTGAACTGACAGACTACAAGATCTATGTGTTCATCTGTTTGCAAACAGAGTCCTTGGCAGGGCTCTTAATCTCTGGCATGATATTCTCATAGTTAAAATAGAAGAACTAGACAATGCTATAATTAAGAGGGAAAGCGGGCATGGTTGGATGCCTGCAACCCCAGAACTTGGGAGCTAAAGGTGAAGATCAGGAGTTCAAGGTCAGCCTTGGTTATATAGCCTGGGGGCTACATGAGACCCTATCTCAAAAAAAAAAAAAAAAAAACCTAACTGAGATGTGGCTCAAAAGATTGCTCAGGCTGGGTGTAGTGTAAATCCAACACTCGGGAGGCAGAGGCAGGTGGATCTCTGAGTTGGAGGTCATCCTGGTCTACAGAGTGAATTCCAGGACAGCCAGGGCTACACTGCGTGTGTGTGTGTGTGTGTGTGTGTGTGTGTGTGTGTGTGTGTGTGTGTGTGTGTGTGTGTGTGTTATTGTTTTTAAGAAACTCACTTTTGGAGTCAGGTATGGTAGCACATGCCTTTAATCTCAGCACTCATGAAGCAGAGCAGGAGGATCTCTGTGAGTTTGAGGACAGCCCGGTCTATAAATCAAGTTCCAGCACAGCCAGGGCCACACAAAGAAACTCTGTCTTGAAAAACCAAAAGGAAAGAGAGACTCACTTTTGAACCATTGGTGGTGACAGCACTTGTGGTATTGTGTTGAGGCAGGAAGACCAAGAGCACTAGGGGTGGGGATCATTTCGGGTCAGAATTTTTCTTTGGTTTTGTTTTGCATAGTGATTAATCAAAGGTTGGCAAACTTTTTTTCTGTGAAAGATGAGGTAGTGCAATAAGTATTTTTGGCTTCGTAGGCACATGGCCTCTGTCACAACTCCCTAATTCTGCAGTTGTAGCTTGAAAGTCACCGTAGACAAGATGCAAACAGAAGTGGGCTGCTGAGTTCTAGCGCACTGTCCTTCACAAAAATGGGTGGTGGGAGAGGTCCAGTGCATGGGACCTCGGCTTCCCAGACACGCTGGTAGACAACACACGCAGAAACTGCAGCTTCCACAATAGAACCCTAAAGTGTGACATTTGACTTTGGGACCAGGAAGTCCGAGGAGTTCTGAGGATGATCAAAGTCCAGTGATCAAACTATTAATCATAATTATTCACCCAAATTACACACTGATAACGTGCCTTAACCAGAGAGTATGTGGCCTTGACCTGGGGATTTCTAAGTACAATATTCCAAATCCAACTGATTCCTTTTAGCAGCCCACAGAAGAGTCCAGCACTGAAATCAGGCTGTGCCCTCCTCTAGGTTACTCCACACTGTATACACTACTGTGGTTTTTCTGATTCTGTTTGTTTTGCTTTGTTTCGGGCTGTGTGTTGCTCTAGGAAACTCCATTTGACAAGCAGCTTCCTTCTCATTTTGAGGGGAGAGGTTGACTATAAGCACACGAGTGGGCCTAGAAACCGCACCATCTGCCAGGTAAAAGTGATGGACACCCAGCACCACAATGGCATGGTCCTGCAACAGCCTAATATCTGACTGAGGAACGTCCGGAGTGTTTGTCGAGGCCTGAGGACTCCCTGACTCAGCTCAGTCCCCCACTGTTGATCTGTCTGCTGCCCTGTCTGCTGGACCACCTGACCTGTTCGTCTGTCTGGATCTGGATGTGACCTGCCATTTCCTGCTCTGGACTCAGTTCCGTTTAGCCGTTCACCTCAAAGCTGAACTCGGCAGCTTCGCTCTCCAACTGGATTCTAGCAGCTTTGGTAGCGGTTTCTCCCAGCACTGGTCTGATCCACTATCTTATCAGTACCAACTCCTTCTCAACCTACTTCTGAGACCTCTTGTCCTCAGCAGCAGCCTCTTTTTACATCTATGTATAGAACTGTATCGGTACATTTGCCGTATGATGGGAGAGTTCATATTAGTGGCTAGGATAAAAGAACTTACATTTGCCTTGGCCGGGCTACTAAGGCAGGTGGATTTTATGACAAATTATTGTCATTAAAACTTCCAAACCTTGTGAATTTACTGTTATTCAGTAAACTCTGACATTGTGCAAAGACTGACTGTTTTTGGTTTATGGCATTTGTGACAACAGGAAAGAAAACACCATTGGCTTGGCAAGACTTAGGATCTCAAGAGGGTCCAGCCAGGACAGTCTCTGGAGGCAGGAAAAAAAGTAAACTAAAACTTAGGACAAAGTAGGGTGTGGCAACAATCTCTAGGGAGGCTGAGGCAGGGGGATCAAGAATTTATATACACAATTAATACAAAAAGAGGCCATGAATTTGAAAGAGAGTAGGGTCAGGGTATATAGAGGGCTTAGAGGGAGGAAATGGGAGAAATGCTGTAATAAAATTATAATTTCAAAAACTAAAAAATATATTTTGCATACATTAAATTATATTTTTATGTTGTGAATGCATTATAATAAATATATATTAAGATTTTTCTCTCATTGTTTACTAAAAGGAGAGACTGATATAATTGATTTTCAGATATTGAATATGCCTTACATGCTTGTAAAAAATCTCACTGGACATGGTGTATTTAAAAAAAAAGAAAAAAAGAATTCTTTGAACTAACTTCTGAATCCATTTACATATCTTCATTTTGATGATATGATTCATCTTATTTTCTGGCCTATCAAGGAGTAGGCTTTTCTCCTACAACACTTAGGTTTTGTGTTTTTGTTTTTTGTAGGGTGGGGTTTAAGGAACTGAGATTTGGTGCCTAGCTGTGCTCACTGACTTGGTAAATTTCTGCTTCCAGACAGTCAGACTCATTTTCTTTTTCTTTCTGTTTTTGGTTTTTCAAGGAAAGGTTTCTCTGGGTAGGCCTGGCTGTCCTAGAACTCCCTTTGTAGACCAGGCTGGCCTCAAACTCTGAGATCTGCCTGCCTCTGCCTTCCTAGTGCTGGGATTAAAGGCATGCATCACCACTCCCCGGCTATTCTAGGTTTGGGACCCATGCCTGGGTTATTGATTCTGAGAATGGAACCCAGAGTTTCAAGCATACTAGGTAAGCACTCAATTGAGCTACCCCGGCCCCACATTCCTTTTCTTTCTTTTTTTCTTTTTCTTTCTTTTTTTTTTTCTTC
Source organism: Peromyscus maniculatus bairdii (assembly GCF_049852395.1). Lineage (NCBI taxonomy): Eukaryota > Metazoa > Chordata > Mammalia > Rodentia > Cricetidae > Peromyscus > Peromyscus maniculatus. Next base: position 65,831,772 of record NC_134853.1, on the reverse strand, counting down.
CCCAGATAGGCCTCACTTGGCCCAGGCTAGTCAGAAATTCACTTGACAAGGATGACCTTAAACTCTGGATCCTCCTGCCTCCACTTCCCGAGGACTATGATTATATTTAAATACTACCACACATAATTTATACCATAACTTTGCTGATGTCTCTATCAGCTTCACTCTCTGTCTTTAACTTGAGTGGATGGCAGGTGCAGCTCTGCGGTAGAGCCTTTGTGTAGCATGTGTGAAGTTCTGGGTTCAAATGCCAGCAATGCAAAAATAGTACCTCTAAGTGGACAGTCATGAGTTCATATCACTTTCATTCAAATAAAGTTTCAGAAGATTCATTTTTGTTCTCTGCATTTACCTCCCGTTGGCATAGAGTTGAAGACTTCAGTAGCTCTCCTTATCCACATACTGAGTTTCTTTTTAACCATATGCCCGTATTTAACAATGTCTTTTCCCTACTTGGGCTGCACACCCTGATTCGGATTGCTCTAGCTTTTCTTCCAAACGCTAGTCCCGAGACCCTGTAGATGCCCCCTTTACTCTGCTTGAGTGTCTGTACTCTGTCAGGCTGCTGTCCTTACCCAGTCCCCCACCCCCCACTTCTCCTCCTGGTGGATTCTACCCTCGTGTGTGTGTCATCTGGACTACTTACCCTGTTGAACTCTAGTAGCTTCTGGATTGAAGTTCTCAGGAAGGGTGGATGAGGAAGAGGAAGAAGGTAATTTACAACTTACAGGTTCCTGAACTCGGGGACTATACCTGGAACTGGTTTAGATGATGAAATTTTGCACTTGAATGAGCTTTTGGGGAGGACAGGACTTAGAACTACAGATATAAAATGTTATATATTTTACACGTGAGAAGAATCTAAGTCATTTGTAGCTACTGGAAAAACTTAGAGATGCCTGCAAACTTCTTGCTCTTTCTACATCCACTAAGAAGTCTTTATTTTTTTTTTTATTATTTATTATTTTTAACTTTCTTGGAACCTAGACTGCCCTGTTACTTTTTGTTGTTCATTTTTAGACAGGGTCTTCTACTGCCCAGTCTAGATTAGAACTTGTTATTTATCTAAGGATGGTCCTGCCTTAGTTATGAGATTACAGGTGTATGCCACCATACCTGACTTTAAATTATCTAAAAATTTTGATTTTGAGACCGAGTTTCACTCTGTAGCCCTGACTGGCCTCAAACTCAAGATTCTTCTGTCTTCGCCTTTAAGTGCTGCTAGGATTACAGGCATGTGTAACCATGTATAGCTGTGAAATCTATTTTAACCCAAAGAATTCTCAGAAGTGATGCTCTGGGGCCAAGAAGGTGGTTCAGCAGCTAAAAGTGCTTTCCATCCGAACACAATGACCTGAGTTCAACCCTCAGATCCAAGGTGAAAGAAGTGACTTCTGAAAGTTGTACTATGAACTTCACACACTTCTGACATGTGTGAACACACACACACACACACACACACACACACACACACACACACACACACGAACAGAAGTGATGTTTTAAGGCTGAGTCTTAGGAAATGCTCTTGTGTTTATCTTGAGCTGCTTTTGGAACGTGTCCCCAGACCCAGTTTGTGAGGACAACCAAGCCGTTGTCAGCCTAAGTCATTACATGGGGGGGAGGCCTTTGGGGAGGGGGTCAACTTGGGGAATGGAGGTCCCATAACTCAACCTAGCTAGGCCTTAGGAGCTCCCAGCCTGCATTAGCACCAATCACCAGGGCACCACAGGAGCTTGGAGAAGCACTGTGTGAAGCTATTGTGAAATGTCCAACTGCACTACTGCCTTGGTTATTACCACAGGAACCAGAACTGCCAGCCGCCAACCCGAAGTGAAAAGCTGCTGTCACACTGTCTGGGAGTTGTGTGATAGACCTGTAAAATAACTGCCTGTTATGTGCTGGGTACTACTGCTGATCTCCTGGGGTGAAACAGACATGTAAACTGGCAGGGGTAGAAAAGGTTCTTCATCTTCCTAGACAATTACCAGGTGCTGTTATTTTTTTCCTGGCTTTATGGCCCAGAGGGTCCTGGGATAGATCTGTGGCCCTAACACTCTTTTAATCCCTTTCCCTGGCCATCATCTGTACCTAGAAAGACTCTCCATTTTCCTCTGCTTATTTTTTTCAGACAGTGAATTAATATGCCTCAGTCTAGCTCACGCCCAACCAGAATTTCCCCACTAGCATAGGATGGTGGAGTTAGCTTCACCCTGACCAGCTCTCAGAAGAGAACTTGTGACTTTATGTTTTAAACTAACTTAGCAACAAAGGCTCCCCTTTCCTTTTTTCCATACCAAGACAACCATTTCTAGAAGCCAGGTAGGTGACTCACACCTACAATTCCCACACTTGGGAGGTTGAGGCAGAAGGATTGTTATGAGAGTTCAAGGCCAGCCTGAGCGTCACAGAGTTCTAGGCTAGCCTAGGCTATAATGTGTGGGCTCCTGTCTTGAAAAAGAAAGAAAAGAAAGGAAGGGAGGGAGGGAGAGAGAGAGGGAAGAAGAAATGAAGGGAGGGAGGAAGGGAGGAAGGAAGGGAGATGCTCACAGGTACCCCTGGTCATGATAATGCAGGCCTACTTATGAAGTCTGACTTGTGAGGCTGAGGGAGAAGGATGCCAAGTTTGAGATCACCCTGGGCTATGCAGTAAGACACTAATCTCAAAACAAAACACAAGCAGGTCAAGCAGATTTTGTGATGAGTAATAGAGTAGTCCAAGAAGGTCTTCTCCATAAGGTAGCATTTGAGGACTCTGAATGAAATTTGAGGGAAGAGTATTTCCGGTCAAGCGAAGAGCGGGTACAGAGGTCCTGACCTAGGAAGAAAGGAAGACTAGGGAGGGGCGGGAACAGGTAACTACTTAGAAGGCAACCTTATAATCCAGGCCAAGATGACAGTTGCTTGGTCTGGGATGACGGCAGCAGAGCTGCAGGTGGTGGAGTCTGGTATTTGAAGGCGGCAGTGGCAAACGTGCTGAGGGCCTGGGAACATTTGGGAGCAAGGATAGCTTTCAGGTTTTGGTCTGGGGGAACTGTGCAAACAATGGTGCCTCTTTCTGAGCTAGAAGAGGATGGAAGGAGACTGTAGGGGTGAAGTCGTTGTGGGCGGGATTTGTTCAGTTGAGATGATACAGGAAGGTGGAGCTTAGGGAAGAGATGCGGGCTAGAGACGGAAATTTTTGGTGTCATCAGCTTACAGTTAATGGAAGTCAACAGAAGAAAAGTACATTTTATATGATTGCAACAAAATGTCAAACTGCTCAGCCTGTTTTCTCATCTATGAAACCGAGACAGCTAACAACCCCTATTTCAGGGCATATACTGAATAACAACACAGGAGTAGTCAGAATTAGTTAACATTTCCCGTCTTAAGGATTCTCACCCCAGGGCGAGGATGCACGCTTGTAGGGATGGGACTGGCAGAAAGATGCATTAATTCACAAGCCTGTGTGCAGGAGGACATCCGTTTTACATCCTACACGGTTGTACCTAGAACCAAGTTGGGCTGGCCCCTGAGGTTCCCCAGCCGGGCAAACACCAAAGTATGGCAACTTGGTCACTTCCCTCACGGCAGGACTCTCCACTAAGCCGCTCCTCTTTGCTAGCTCTCACCACCACTCCCAACACTGTCTGGCGGACCCAGCTAGGCTAAGAGGATCTTTGGAACGCCCCAGAGAATCCGTCCGCTGGCCTCGCGGGGCGTCGAAGCCGGTTTCCTAGACGACCTTTCTCCGCTCCAGTTTCTCACTAACCCCAAGGGCTACCCGCCAGTCCTCTTGGCCTCACACGCTACTGTCCCAAGCGCACACCCGAGAGCAGCTCGTTGAACGAGGAGGCACGGTCTGAAGAGACTTAAGCCCCACGGTGAACGCTAGAAGGAAAAGCCGAGCGCCGCTGGGCGTGGGATGCCGGTTCAACCCCTGGATGCAGTGGGGCTGGCGGAGCGCCACGTTTAGTCCCCAGGAGCCGCTGCGTCCTGCATCCATCCCACCCTCCCGTGGGCCCGCCCCTCAAGCCCCGCCCTCCCTTAGCGGCCTGAAACCCCGGCTGAAGGTCCCGCCCCTTGGTCTCTTCCACCCACCCCGCCTCGTCCCTCAAGCCCCGCCCTCCTCAGAGACCCGCGTTGCGGCCCCGCCCCTGAGGCCCCGCCCCCTCAGGTTCCGCTCTCCTCGCCTTCTGAAAACCCGGTGGAGGCCCCGCCCCCGGCGGAGGCCCCGCCCCGTGCCCATCCGCGCCTGTGGCTCCCTGCTGATCTCTCCTGAGTCCCGCGGCCCGGGGTGTCGGCTTTCCGCCGCGGGCGGCCGGCGCTGCGCTCCCTAGCTTCCCGCCCCCCACCTCGGCCCCTCCCTCGATCGCTGTGGTCGGGTAGCTCCTGGCGGGCGGCCTGCGGGCGGGCCGCCCTCTCGGCCGTAGCCCACCCCCTCTTAAAGCCGCGGCGGGAAGATGAGGTTTCGGGAACCGCTCCTGGGCGGCAGCGCCGCGATGCCGGGCGCGACCCTACAGCGGGCCTGCCTCCTGCTCGTGGCCGTCTGCGCGCTGCACCTCGGCGTCACCCTGGTCTACTACCTCTCGGGCCGCGACCTGAGCCGCCTGCCCCAGCTGGTGGGAGTTTCCTCGCCAGTCCAGGGCGGCACGAGCGGCGGCGCCGCCGCCAGCAAGCCGCCCTCGGGAGAGCTCCGGCCTCGGGGCGCGCGACCGCCGCCTCCTTTAGGAGTCTCCTCGAAGCCTCGGCCGGGTCCCGACACCAGCCCCGGTGCGGCTTTTGACCCCGGCCTGAAGAGCAGCAACTTGACTTCGGTCCCAGTGCCCCCTACCACTGCGCTGTTGTCGCTACCCGCTTGCCCGGAGGAGTCCCCGCTGCTCGGTAAGAACTAAGATCCAAGGTCAGGGACCCCTCGGATTTCCTCTACAGGGTCCCCGGGACGTTATCCTATGATCTCTTTCAGGACTGCCAGCCTCCAGGTTCTGATCATCCCCAAGACCAACTTCGGGGCTGCCCTGGGAGAGGTTGCCTAGTGTCTCTGAGGCTGGGGCCCTGTTGGGAAGCCCTCATGCTCCTCTGGCCCCAGCACCAGAGAAGGCCCTGGAAACACCCTTGTTCTGGCCCAAGCTCAGGACGTTTTGGAGTTGGGGTGGGTTTAGGGTAGTCTGAAAGGCTGCTTCCAGCCTTGCCTACCTGTAGCAACACCGGTAGCAACTTCTACCGTTTGGGGACGGGACCGGCAGCGAGCAAACCACCTCCTTCACCACCAGCCTCCTCCACTCCGCCTTTGAACAAGTGACTTAACTTTCTCTTTAAGGTTTCTTTCTGGTAAATGGAGATAATAAACCGCATCTATTTAGGGGGTTGTTTTGAAAGAGTCAATGAAACACTGTAACTAAGAGTTTAAATGATGAGGATGAACTTTTACAAAGTTGCTACAGTTGTGGGATTTCCTGGACCAAGGGGCCTTCCGTCTCCCACCCCATGTTCCTCCGCCTCAAGGTTCCTCTTAACCAAAGTGAGCCTGTCGCTCTCCAGGCGCAGAGGGCCTGTGTACTCAGGGGACTGGAGGGCTAAAATTATCCAGATCGCTGGGGGCTGCACTTTTTCTGGCATTATTTGACTAGCTGAACTGAACCCTGGCCTTCACCAGGCAGGGAGCCGGGAGATTGGTTTACCTTTCTAGTACTAGGAGGCTGGCCCAGGGTAGACCTCCTGGTTGCCCTGTAGACCACAGGTTGCTTCCACCGCGACCAGCCAGGTGGCTGCTCATTTCTAATGCCAGGTTTTAGAGAATGCAGTTCGGAGGAGCCCCACCTCCCCACAAACAGGCAGGCAGTCTGCCAGCAGTTCTGTCACGTTCCGGAGAGCCCTGGCAGAGCAGGCCTTCCTATAGTCTCTTGCTCAATTTCTCCAATAATTACTTCAATATTTTCATATCAAGTTTGGGAGGAACCTCTTGGAATTGGCCAAACATGAGCAGAAATTTGAATTCCTTTGGACTTGGTTGTTGATCTGGGAAGCAGGAATAGCCCTATGGAAAGTGAAGTAGAATATTAATCCTACTGATAAATGTCCAACTTCAAACATGATAGTGTTCCTTCCGAGTGTGTAAAATAGGCTTGGCGGTGCTTCCCTCACAGGGTTATTTTAGGACTGATTGAGATTGTGTACATAGTAGCCGCTAGGTCCAAGATAGCAAGTAGCCAGCAATACAGTCTGAGGTTTTCTTAGACCTCCGTGGAGATGGCCCTGAAGAACACAGGAGGAAGAGAGTGGGGCCCCAGACCACAGTGTCTGGGCCTTTTGCTTTTGTTTTTGGTTGTTGCCTGGGCATTATGCAGATCAAATTAGTCAAGTTCCTAGGGCCAGGGTTCCATAGCTCAGTTGGAGGAGTGCTTGCCTAGCGTGCGGAAAGCCTTGGGTTCGATCCCAGCACCACGTAAAACTGAGAGCATGGTGGTAGGTGTCTGTAATCATAGCGCTTGAGAGGTCAAGACAGCAGGATCAGTTCAAGGTCATCTTCTGTGTAGTAAGTTGGAGGCTAGCCTGAGATACATCAGACCCTGTTTCAAAAATGAAAACCAGGTGAACATGGTTATAGTTGTTTGGAGTATAGGGTCTTCCTGCTGCAATCTGAGAGACAGTGGTGACTATAGTTCTCTTGGGTTGGCTTTGGTAATGTGGTGTTGCTGAATTAATTCTGAAATAGACAGCTCAACAGGGCCTTCCTGAGAGAACATTTTTAGACTGTGGAGCCAGAGGGCCGTCCTTTTCTAGCCTGGCTACCTTTATGTGTCTTGCTTGGGACTGATGTTCAGGCTGCTGCTGAGGCCACAACCCCAAAAATGAGGGTAGAAGTTTTATTTATTTATTTATTTATTTATTTATTTATTTATTTATTTATTTAGCTCTTAGAGTTGAATGATCGGGTGCAACTTTTGGAGGGCAGTTCCTGGCCAGGAGGAATCTTAAGAAAGCTTTAAATCTGCCGGGGACTGCGTGTGCGTGTGCGTGTGTGTGCGTGTGTGTATGTGTGTGTGTGTGTAGTCCAGCCCATCTGTTCTGCCGGGCAGGTGTCAGCCAAAGCCCTTGGCTGTGGTTTTGAGGTTTTTGGGAGAAAGCATCCCTGGGGGTTAGCACAGTGGCTCTTTCACTACTTACAGTTTCTTTCCCCGACTTTCCTCTACTTTCTAGTGTCCAGCAGTCTAAGCCAGATGCTTGGATCTTTTTCAGTTGATAGCTGGTCACTTTGAGGTGGCAAGGGACCAGACCAAGCTGCTGTTGGGTCACTGGTAGATCTGTCTTTGGTCTATCAGAACATTTGAGTGGATGTTAGATAGGCTGAGGTTAGAATTGTGCTGCTACAATGGGTGTGACCGGGGGCAGGCTGTATTGTTTGGAGTACTAGTGGTGGTGGTGGTGGTGGGGGACTCCTCTCCTGTGGGGCTAGTGTGAGTCCTTGGCTGTCTGTCCCACCCTCCCCGACTCCAGCATGGGCTCCAGGGGTTAGCTGGCCTTTCCTGAGAAGTTCTCCAACTTGCCCAGAGAATTCCAGTTACTTCAGGCTTTTTTCTCTAGCCTTGTGACAGGCCCTCAGGTAACTGTGCACTGTGTACTGTACTGATCACGGCAACCAGGCTCTCTTTTCTGGCCACCTGGACGCTTGCCTGGGATGGGAGGAGCCACAGCCTTGCGGTTCTTTCCTGGAATGTTTATCTTTTTCCAGAATGTTTTATCTGCTCTTATTTGGCACAGCTCAATGTGATTTGACTGGCTGTGGCACAGGCATTTTGGGTGTGGTGTTGCTGGAGAAGGTGGACAACAAAACATATCAGTTGGCTTGATTTCGGGAAGCAGGGCTAGCTGGCTCCGCTGGGGGCCTGGGACAGATAGTACAAATCCTTCAAGGGGGCAGTGAGTTCTGGGCATCTTAAACCTCAGAGGCCCCTCTTGCCCAACTATGCTTTAAGGAGATACCCTTCATGTGTTGAAAAGGGAGGGTTAATGTGTGTGCTGCTTTTGTTTATTTGTGTATGTGTGTATTTGTGGATCCATGTGCCATGGTGTGAGTGTGGAGATTGGAGGACAACTTGTAGGGAGTCAGTAGTTTTCTACCATATGGGCCTTCCAGGATATGGGTCTCAGGGATGGAACTCACGTTGTCAAGCTTGGTTGCAAACACCTCTACCTGCTGAGCCATCTTGCTGGCCGAGGATTCTTATCTAGAAGCAAACAGGAGCTGTAGGTAACCAAGGCCCGCTTAGAGTACTTTTTCTTAGCCAGCTTCCCTGGCTTTTGGGGGGAGCCTTTAGCCGAGCCTCCACCATGGCTTGTGACATTGAAGATGAAGTGCTTGTTAGGTCTCTTCTGGGCTCTTGGCTCTCAGACATTTCTCTTTATCATGCTGCTGCCTTCACCCACGTGTGCACATGTGGACACAAGCAAGCTGATTAGAACAGCCTGTGCTGTACACGTGGGAGAGGGCTGTCCTTGACTTCCCATTCCGGGATGACTCTTGGGACCTCATCACCCTATGTTTTAGGGTGGAATTTCATCCTGGAGGTTAGAGGAGGTTCTCACCTGGATGCAGATCTTGCAGTTTTGGATTTGGGTAACTAGCCCTTTAAGCCAGTTTTGTCTTGCTGCTTTTCTCTGGAGGCAATAATTTATTGATGTGCACACAGCTCCCACTGTCTCTAACAGTCATCTTAGACATACCCTAACCTGCCTGGAGCAGAGATGTATGTTCCAGGAAAAGCATTACAAGACCCCAACTCTTCCCATCTCAGACACAGTCAGGTAGTTAGAACGTGGAAACCTGGTGGCCAAGTTCCTTCAGAAATACCCTCCATGACGGTCTGGATCTTTTTTTTTTTTTTTTAATTGTGAAACCTGTTCATTTCTCCCAAATAGCATTATGGCAGCAGAAGTGATCCCTGCCTGTTAGTTATTTTACACTTGCTACGGATGTGGCTCAGTGGTTGCATATACAAGGCCTTGGGTTTAATCCCAGCACTGGGGGAAAAAAAAATCCCAGGCTCTGAACGAGTGTGGGAACCACCGTGGCGGGAGGGCATCAGATAATCTGGTAGATGTTCCTTGGGACATGGAAAACAAGAGCCAAAAGCAGGATTGGATTTAACCATGGTTTCTTGGGTTAGCGTTCCTGGTGGGGGGACTCGGTGGTATTCTTGCCTCAGGTTAATGCCCAGAGGACCAGGAGTTGCCTTGATTGAAAGATCTTTCTAAGGGTGCTTGTGCATCCCTTCCTCTGAAAGGTCTTATGTGCATGTCGGGGTGACTGGTAACTTCATTCATTTACAGTGTGGACTGTGTGGAGCTCTAGAGCTACAGAGAAGGAAGAGGTCTCCCTTGTAGCAGTTCACAGTTTAGGCAGGAGAGACATGATTACTGTACCAGTCTCTCTGGACTGTGTGTGTGTCCCCTTCCCTGACACTGTGCTCCCCTCCTTCATTCAGAGAGAAACGAGGCTTGATATCAGAGTTCTTCTGTCCTGGTTTTATTTGATTGTGTGAAAATGTTCCTTTTCTTTCCGAAGCCGTCCATTAGCTCTGCTGGGTAATCTTAACTTGCTGCTTTATAATGATTATAATGAGATATCAACGGCCATCTGCCTGGGTATTATGGTCTTTGAGTAGCAGCAGGGTAGGGATTTCCAGGCTAATTTAGGGGTTGAGAATGATGGAGCAGTTGGTGCCAAGTCAGTCTGAGCCCTCCCACAGATTCTGCCCCGGACCATTCAGACTTTGGACGCACAGTCAGCCGGCTCACCTGGATGCACTGGGCTCAGTGGATGAAGGGTCTCTGTGAAAGGGACCTAGGTATTTTTTGGTCAAGCCTGGTGATTCCTTCACTTCTCATTTATTTACTGCCTCTGTTCCTTATTCCCATTCTTTGTTCCCTGTTTGTTCCTACGAAGAGAGACAGAAATTCTGCTTGAATTAATTAATGTCTACTTGGAATTTGCAGGTTGTTGTTTTTTTTTAATGCAGAGGAGTGGTAATCTTTTATAAGAAAGAAATTGTATGCATGTGTGCATGAGTGTGTGTGTGTGTGTGTGTGTGTGTGTGTGTGTGTGTGTGTGTGTAGGTATGCTTGCCATGGCACCCTTGTGGAGGTCACAGGACAACTTTGGGTATTAGTTCTTGCCTTCCACTGTGTTTGAGACAAGGTTTCTTGTTGTTTCCTGCTGTGTTCATTAGGGCTGCCTGTCCCATGAGCATCTGGGATTTCTGTCTCCACCTCCCACTGGCTGTAGGAGTGGGGGAACATAGACGGGCTATGGTCTGGCTTTTACACGGGCATTCAAATTCAGGGTCTCCTGATTTTACAGCAAGAACTTTATCCACTGGACCACCCCCCCACACCCCCTCTGGAGTGGTCTTATGACAAATAGGCTTCCCTTTGAGACTGATAGTGTGATGGTTTTACATTTGATTCTGTCATAACTGATGTGCTCCCTGGGCCAGTGGCCAGCCAGGCCCTGCAACTTTGAAGGGCCTTAGCAAGACATGGGACTGAATTTCACGGTCTCCATAGAGCTAGCCTTCCTGTATCTAAACTGGGCAAGATCTCCTAAAGGCTGACTGCAGCTGTGACTGAAAAGACCTCAGCTGTGGAGCCTTTGTTTGTCTGGGTCTCTGCAGGGTGTGGTGAGGGTGCCATTGTCCTGAGCTCGCTAAGGCCTGTTCTGAAAGTCAGAGACCTCCAGGTTAGAGGGTTGTAGTGGTTTGGCCTGATCTTAGTTCTAAGTGAACGTGGCCTAAAGGAGACATTAGGAGACAGAGGGATGAGTCACACACTCGTGGTCTTGTCCCCAGCCCTCCACTTCCTTATACAAATGGAGGCCAGGGGCTGTATCATTGATTGGCCGTTGCTGAATTCTCTGACGGTGATTTTAAGTATGTTCTGGGTGTGTTGTGTAACTATGATGATTTGCCTCATGGAGGTGTCAGGACAAAGGTTCTTTGCTTTTTTTCTTTTTGAGGGTAGGAGTAACCTTTCTTTTGTGGAGAGTAATGCAGGTGGTGGGGGTGTATAACTCAGTGCAGAGCACTTGTATGGCGTCCTAGATTTGATGATCCCCGGCTCTGAAAACATACACACAAAACCCAAGCACATTGAAAATAATTTGCCAAGTTAAAAAAAAGAAAAGTACACTCACATTCTTTTCACCTAAGATAAACATGCCTCCCTATTTTCTGCTAGTCTTTTCCTTCAAGTGTTTAAGAATATAGCTGATACTTTGTTTCTGGATTTCCTTCTTTCTTTCTTTCTTTCTTTCTTTCTTTCTTTCTTTCTTTCTTTCTTTCTTTCTTTCTTTCTTTCTTTCTTTCTTTCTTTCTTTCTTTCTTTCTTTCTTTCTTTCTTTCTTTCTTTCTTCAATGTCTTGCTAGGTTTCCCAGGCTTATAACTCCTGCCGCAGCCTCCCAAGGACTAGGGCTCCAGGTGTGTTGGCACCGTCCACAGCTCCTCAGCCAACTGGCTAGTTTTTATGTCATTTGACACAAACTAGAGTCATTTGGGAAGAGGGGACCTCAACTGAGAAAACGCTCCCATCAGATTAGCCTATGAGTAAGCCTGTGGTCCATTTCCTTAGGGCTTGATCCAATGTGGGAGGGCCCGGTCCATTGTGAGTGCTTCCAACCCTGGGCAGACCGTCCTGGGTGCCATAGGAAAGCAGCTGGGCAAGCCCTGCGTAGGAACAAGCCAATATGCAGTCTCTCCATGGCTTCAGTTCTAAGTGTAAGATGAAATGAACTCTCTCCTCCCCAAGTTGCTTTTGGTCATGGTATTTAGCACGGCAATAGAAATAAATCCTAACTAAGATGCCCAGTATGGCTGATATCTTTACAGGAGGAAGAATAGACTGATATAAATTCATGTAGTTAGCCTGGTGATCATTCTTTTTAATTTAAGGTTCTGTTACAATCTTGGTCCTGCATCTTTAAAAAAAAAAATCACAGAGGTGGGATGGGGATGAAATTCAGTAGAAGGGTGATTGCTAGCAGGTGTGAGGCCCCAGGCTTGATCGCCAGCACTGCAAGAAAATAATAAAACAAAACTAACCAATAAGCCGGGCGTTGGTGGCGCACGCCTTTAATCCCAGCACTTGGGAGGCAGAGGCAGGTGGATCTCTGTGAGTTCGAGGCCAGCCTGGGCTACCAAGTGAGTTCCAGGAAAGGCGCAAAGCTACACAGAGAAACCCTGTCTCGAAAAACCAAAAAAAAAAAAAAAAAAAAAAAAAAAAAAACTAACCAATAAATCACAAAAGCGGTGTCATCTTGGTCAGGGAATATGCCATAACTTTCCTTTCTCATCACTCAGCTGTTGTTAGACACATATATGTGGGTTTTGTTTTCCTGGTGGTGTGGTGAGCTTTGTGTGCAAAATTGTACTTTGTGTATGGTGTCTGTAGGACGTTTTCTAAAATAGAAAAAAGGATGAGTTCTGTTTGAGAAGCCCTGGGTTTCAAGCCTTCTTGCAAAGGGTTAAGTACATTGGAAATGACAGGTTTGCACAGTGCTGTTAAATGAATATCACTTATGTGGAATGATATGTTTAGAATTCTGATTAAAAGGAGAAAAGGCCCAGGAAGTGCCTGGGCAGGGCCAGAGTACAGTACACAGCAGATCTGTAGATCTGGCTGAGCAGATCTGCTGTGAATAGAATCCGTGGGGATGGTGCCACCTCAGGAACTTCTCCACTTGTTTCCTTAGCCGCCAAATCCCTGGGTAGGTTTATGTGGCCTAATATGGCTCCAGGGCTGACGGCCGGATGAATACTAGTGGACCAACCAGTGCTCTTGACCTCATCGAGATGTGACCCAGGAGGGGTGGGAATGAGCCAACAAATTAGATGCTGAAACATACACAGCTTCCTACTACCACGGGTTCCTGAGTTCTAGGGAGGGGCTGTGGAGTGAGAAGCTTTTACGTTTCCGGGAATTCTCTTAAGGGAAAAGCCTGGGAAAGTAACAGAGGCTGGCTTTCAGCGAGGACTTGGTGGATTACGTCAACAAAGCCTCAGGCTGCTGCGCTTGGCTCTTCCCAAGGAGTGTGTTTTGAAGTTACTCCATTTTGAATGTCCTCAGTGGAGCTAGATTCTCTTCTGAGGGCATGTTTGGTGCGGAGAATCTGCCGGGGCTCATTTGGCACTGAGCTTTTTGGAGTGAGAGCAAGGTTGCCTTGAAGGAGGGGGCAGGATTCTGCCAGACTAGCTTGACCCATGCAGCGTCTGAGGTCAGGTTCCTTCCTGTCTTTCCATATGGGCCTGGAGAGGCCTGGCAGGGGCCTCAGTAAATGCTTGGCCCAACGACAGGGTTCATTCTAAAAATGCCCTTAACATTTTCTTTGAAAGTTCCTTCCTGTTTTGCGTAATGTCCACTTGCCTTTGACATCCTGAAACCACAGAACTGCTGTTGGTGTGACAAGACATCAACAGCTTGAAGAAAGAGAAAGACAGACTGACAGGCGGAAAAGTACTCTAGGAGGAGGGAGACGCAGAGGAGCTGGCGTTTGTATTAGACAAGCATGGAGGCATGGCCTGGTGGCTTCTTATATTCAGATGAGCACTGTAGGCAGCCTGAGCAGGGGCCCTGCTGGCCAACATGCTTAAGAGAGACCCCAAAGGAAGGGGACAGACATGAGCTCGTTTGTTTACACAGCAGACTTTATGGGAAACTACACTGTACGAAGTGCAAGAGGTAGACCCAAACGAGGTCCAGCCTCCTCTTCCAGAAGAGTCCCTTCCCAGTGGGTGAATCTTGGCCGGCCAGGGCCAGAAGCCTTGCCGTTCAGAGGCTCCTAGGGGCAGGGAGTGAGATGGGTGGTCTGGACTAGGGCCAGCAGCAGACACCAAGGGCCCCTTGCACACACCGATTCTGGCAACCCTGCCTCAGCCTGTCTGAACACTCTCCCCGTGCTGTGGTGGGCTGGGGTCTGTTGCTGGAAATAGCCCAGGATTTCTTCTAGTTGCTGTCACACAGCCAAATCTCCAGCTGTTGCCTACAGTCCCCCACAGGGTAGGAGAGGAAAGGGAGCGGAGGCCGAGGGCGTGGAAGATGATCAAAGAGGCAGTGGTGGAGTTCAGGCTGTGGGGACTGCTGTGGGCAGGCATCAGAAGGTCAGGGACCTCAGCGAGGCAGTGAGGGAGGGTGTCAGTGTGTCGAGGGCAGGGACAAGTCTGGAACCGCAGCGGAGTCAGGCTTCTGCTCCTTGGTGTCAGACTCCTTTGGTTCACGTTGCCTTTCTGAAGTTTTAAGTGGACTGTTTCTCTCCCTCCTAAATTCTAGTGCGGGGTGTGCGTAGAGACAGCAGCAGCTCTGTCTGCATCGTGAAAGGCCTCAGAAATTCTTTGTGAAGTTTACCACCCACTACTTTCAGAGCATTTGTGCTGAGGCTTCTTCTGAGGATTTTGTCATCTCTGTCAAATAGGCGTGATGATTTTAGCAGGTGCATGGCTGACTGAGAAATGGAGCGGGGAGGCCGGAGAGGTGGCTCGGCGGTTAAGCATGAACTACTCTTCTAGAGGACCCAGGTTTGGTTCCCGGCACCGACATCAAGTGGGTCACAGTCACCGCGATCCTAGCTCCTGGGATCTGATGCTCTCCTGACCTCTGAGGGCACCTGCACACACATCGTATCCACTCTCACAGACACACAAACAAAAATGAAAATGACTCTTAAAAAAAATGAAGTGAAGAATGTCTGTCATACTAGGCAGCTGTGAGATGTGAGAAAGTTGCCTCTGTGCCTCCATGTTCTCATGTATAAAATGGGCTAATAATAGTATCACTTAAGAGATGAGAAGTTTAGGGAGTGGCCATGAAATGGCCTAAATTAGTGCTAGCATGTATTAAACTCTGATTATGTTGTTTATCCTTGATAGTAGTAATACTGTATAGTCCCTTGAGGATACCCGAGGCCACACAAATTGTACTGAACCCTATTTGCCCATGACAAACCTTAATTTCTAAATCAAGCATAGTAAGAGACAATAGTAATAAAAATAGAACAATTTTGGGGGCTGGAGAGATGGCTCAGCGGTTAAGAGCAATGGCTGCTCTTCCAGAGGACCCAGTTCAATTCCCAGCACCCACATGGCAGCTCACAACTGTCTGTAACTCCAAGATCTGACACCTTCACATAGACATACATGCAGGCAAAACACCAATGCAAAAAAAATTAAAAATAAATAAATTACTTTAAAAAAAAGAACAATTTTATAATTGTTACCAATATGCTGTAAGAAGGTTATTTGGGAATGGTGAATTGTTTGTTTCAGGAACTTTCCATGTGGTATTTTCAGTTAGTAGACACGACTGGAATGGGATGGTAACTGAAATTGTGGAGTGGGAAACTGAAGTGGGGCGTGGGTGGGCTGTAGTTCTTCTTATTTTGGATGAATTTCCCCCTTGACAGGGGCCAAGAATTGAACTGGGAACCTTACATATTCTAAACAAGCACGCTACCACTGAGCCACATCCCCAGCCCAGCCTCCTTTGTGTGTGCGTGTGTGCGTGTGTGCGTGTGTGTGTGTGTGTGTGTGTGTGTGTGTGTGTGTGTGTACACGTGCAGGCTTGCTTACAGGCACACATGAATTATGTGCGTGTGGAGGCTAGAGATCATCGTCCTGTGTCTTCCTCAATGATTTCCACCTTGCTTTTTGAGGTTTCTCCTTGAATCTGGAGCTCACTGTCTAGCAAGCTCTGGAAGCTCCCTCACCTCATTCCTCCCAACATCAAGGTTACAGACGGGTGCCACCATGCCTGACTTTCATGTGATGCTGGGGCTCTGAACTCAGGTTTTCAGCCGGCACAAAAAGCACAGCACTTTTCCCAGGAGCCGTGTCTCCCCTCCCCCACTAATTTGTCCCCACTTTGATTTTTGCTTGATGGGATCTCTTCCCTTTACAGTTAACAATGATACCACATTAATTTTTTTTTTTAAATTCTACCTGCCACTGTAACAAAGCTACTTCAAAATGCATGCATAATTTACTATGTTACAACTATAATTATTGTGTGAAACTAATTTATATTTAGCTGTTTGTCCATTACCTTCCAAGTGTAATTTTGCCTATAATTATCCTGATTATCTTTAGTTGTGGCTGCCTAGTACCTTTAAATTTTTTTTTTCAAATTTTAAATATTTATTTATTTTTTTCTTTTCTTTCTTTTTTGCGGGGGAATGGGGGCCGGTTTTGAGACAGGGTTTCTCTGTGTAGCCTTGGCTGTCCTGGAACTCTCTCTGTAGACCAGGCTGGCCTCGAACTCACAGAGATCCTCCTGCCTCTGCCTCCAGAATTCTGGGACTAAAGGTGTGCACCACTACTGTCTGGCTTAACTGTTTTTTTAACTAATTTTTTTTTCTTTTCTAATTAAAATTTTTTCATACGATATACTCTAATCATGTTTTCCCTTCCCCCAGTTCCTCTAATTTTCACTGTGTAGTCTAGGCTGACCTAAAATTCATAATCCTCCTGCCTCAGCCTCATGCCTGTTTACTAACCTTACTGCTAATTCCTTAGTGTTCTTCATTCCAGGTTTCCCTGTCATAATCTTGAGCACATTTTGCAGGACATAGCTCTTTATTTCAGTTGAATTACTGAAACGTTTATCTAATTATTCTGTATCAAAAAAAAAAATTGGGAGTCAGATATTGGGGTAAGAACCTGAAAGGGAAGAGATGCAGGGATGCAGTCACCAGTGACCTCCTACCTTTTCTGTTCCTTCCTCCAAAAGGGCCGAGTCGTCTCTCAGCCCCGCCTTATTACTTCCTGTTTTCTATCTGTCCTCAGTCCTCCAAACCTCTAAGTTTAATTTTGGTCAGCTAGTGTCTAGCTCTGCCCTCTGACTCAAAGCAAGCTTTATTTTCAGAATGAAATAAAAATATTATACAATAAATTGCTTCCTTGGGATACATTCTTAGAAGGAATCTGTAGGCCAGATAGGGTCATCTTGACAACATGGGTTCATACTG
The DNA here is from genome assembly GCF_049852395.1 of Peromyscus maniculatus bairdii. NCBI lineage: Eukaryota > Metazoa > Chordata > Mammalia > Rodentia > Cricetidae > Peromyscus > Peromyscus maniculatus. Next base: position 65,814,781 of record NC_134853.1, on the reverse strand, counting down.
CCACACTACTTTCTAAGAGGTTTGGAGTCATTCACAGGCTTTAAATATGAAATTCCTGGCTTCTAAAGAATGTGGATCCAGGGATCCAGAGAGATGGCTCAGAGGTTAAGAGCACTGGCTACTCTTCCAGAGGCCCTGAATTTGATTCTCAGCACCCACATGGTGCTTACAACCATCTATAATGAGATCTGGTTCCCTCTTCTGGCATTCACCAAACATGCAGGCAGAACACTGTGTACATAATAAATCAATAAATCTTAAAAAAAAAAAAAAAAAAAGAATGTGGATCCAAGGAGTGTTCAATCTATCTTGAGTTTCATGTGAACATTTCTAGTGTCTCTCTCTCCCCCACACCCTGTGTGTGTGTGTGTGTGTGTGTGTGAGAGAGAGAGAGAGAGAGAGGCGGGGGGAGTTTTCCCAAGTTAGACATGCTTTTCTTGACATTGATTGCCTCTGGGCTGTTCCTTCCTGGGTACTCAGTATTCTAAAAAGGAATCTGTTGATTCTTTATACTCCATAAGCAGAGATGATTTATACAAATTAAGAATGAATTTTCCTCTTTCCTTTTTATGGATAGCCAAACTTAGAGAATAGGATCAGATGTTGGCTATAAAAACCCAACTTTAAAATGATAGTGATCTAAACCTTTGTGAGTTGGTTACTAGTAACAGCTGCATGCAGCCAGCTATAGAGACTGTTATTAATAGTTTGTGGTAGACTAGCCTGGGTGCCTGGTCATTTAACCTGAGTGGACAAATTCCCGAATAACAGTTCTGGTTTTCAGAAGCCAATAACAGTACCCAAATCAAAGAACACTGAAATTATATTGGATTCAGAATAAGTTGGTGCAGTTGTCTAAAATCTGCAGATATGAAGGGCTGATATTTTCCTTGTACGTGCCTTTTGTCTGGCTTACAGGCCTGGAGTCTGAATTCAGGGCCGCATACATGCCAGGGCAGGCCTCTTTGAGACACTGATAGAAGCCTGCTTGGTTGTAGAATTAGTAAAGTAATTCGAGCCAGTGATTTCAGATGGCCACAGGTTTACAGATCCAGGAGATGAGGCCATACCCAACTTGTAAGGGACACTGCCTTCCTCTTTTAGTCCCTTCCTGTATCTTCTACCAAATTCACAGTTCTCTTCTGACACAATAGGACACTCTGGGTCCACTGAGTCAGGTCAGAGCTGTTTTTTCCTACGTGAAATGGGATCACTTCTTTCCTTGGAGAGTTCTCAAGTGACATGAGGCATAGAATTGTTGATAAATACTGTTCCCTTGGGCACAGAAGGCATACATTCAGTTCCTTAGGCAATTTGGTAAAGTTTCTTCCAAATAGAGAAGTGTGAAGCTATGACCAAAGCTTACGGAAGTGGAAAACTCAGAGTTGTGGTCTGGGGAGATGGCCTGGCCGGTGTGTACAGGTCTACTCTAGGCCACAGGGAGAAGGGCTCCATCTTGTTAATCCACACTGGAAACATACCTGGAGTATGGGCTTCCATGTGTTAGGTGTGCCAGCCTTCTCCAGGTGGACCTAGTTTATGAGTACTCGGGACATAAACAGTTAAAAGATTTTCAGAAGGAGCCAGAAAGGAGTGTTGGATGTTTTGTGGCCTCTCAAGATGTGAAAAGGTATGTTATTAAAATAAAAAAAAAAAAATGGAAAATTCTGCATAGAGAAACCTTGTCTTGAAAGAAAAATGGAGAGAAAAATGTGTCTTCAGTTAGGCTGTATGTCTGGCATGTTGGTAGACCACCTGAGGCACACCTGGGATAGCCTTCTATGTTCTGCATGGGGGCTGGAGTTGAAATCCAAGATGCCTTGTCCGGAAGTCAGGTCTGTTGCCAATGTACTGAGCCATCTCCTGGTCTCAGTTATCTAGGGATAAGACTGAGGGTTGGCTTAAGTGCTCATTGGAGTATCTTCCTGCCTGATGTTGCTATTGTAGCCGTGGTGAGCCAAAGGCTTCAATTGGAAGACCCTGGAGTGCTTACTAGGGCCGCCTTGTAAAGCTTGTCAGTGGGCCTTGAGAACCAGGATTGAGTCTTCACTGAAGAAATGCACACCTGCCTGTCCTCACATGACGTTTTTGTTTACGGATTCACACTTGAGAACTGTGCAACCCAGTCACAAGAAAGTTCTCTCTGTCTCTCTGTCTCTGTCTCTGTCTCTGTCTCTCTCTCTCTCTCTCTCTCACACACACACACACACACACACACACACACACACACACACACACACACTCACCGCACTCCGTGTGGTCTGCATTCACAGCGGTCCGTGGTTGCTTTTGGCAGACACACCTGCCGGACTCATCTGGCAAACCTGGGGCCTAAGCAGGGGATCAGTTGATGAGTTGCTCAGTGTGAGACTCCGGTCAGTAGGAGCCATTCTGACTGTAGAGCCCTAGGCTGCAGCCACACTAACATCAGCCATGCACAGCTTCACTTTTGTTCAGCATTCCCTGCAGGCCAGGCACTGGGGAAAGTTTTCCATTAACAGTTACAGCAGCTCATTTTCTTGCTTGATTGTCCTGACCAGAACCTCTGTTATAATGCTGAATTGGTGTGGTAAAAGAGGACATCCTTTTGTTCTTCCTTAGTGGTGAAATACTCAGGTTTCCACTGTTAAGAATTGGGTTGGGAGTTTCATGGTGCACGCCTTTTATCCCAGCACTCAGGAGGCAGAGGCAGGTGGATCTCCATGAGTTTGAGGACAGCCTGGTCTATAGATAAAGTTCTAGGACAGCCAGGGCTGCACAGAGAAACCATATTTTGGAAAACAAAAGCAAAAAACAAACAAGCAAGCAAAAGACTTCTGTAGATGCAGACGGCCCTACACAGAAGGCCACAGATTGCTCAGGGAGCTGAGAAGTCAGTGTGCTCTAGCCTGCTCTAGCCTCAGGCTGTCCTGGTGACAGATAACCCAGATCTGCAGGCCTGGGAGTCATGCCTTCCTCCCTCCCTCCCGGCAGCCCTTGAGGAACACATTCCGCCCCGTCCTTACTTTCTTCCTTTCTTTTAATTTTCTCCTTTCCCATCCAGCTATCAAACGTCCCTTCATGGCCGGCCCATTGTCATCTTTGTTCTGCTTACAGATCCTCTCGCCTTGCTCGGATTTGTTGTATTTTGTCTTTATTTTCACTTCTGTTTCTGAAGCCTGCCCCAGGCAGCCCTGGTCCTGTGTTCACAGCGTGTGCTCCTCACTTGCCACGTAGAAGCCGCTGGAGTGTGCATGTGTGTATTTTTAATTAAAACCATTACATTTTTTAGATTAACATGCAGTGACATTGTTTTGTCATATAGTTTTATGGACTCAAACTTGCTTATATTTTATGGACTCAAACACCACCATAATCAAAATATAGAACAGTTTAGTCCTTTCCAAAGTCCTCCTTATTAGTCATAGTCTCCTCTCATTAATCCCAGACAACTGTTTTGTTGGATACAAGGTCTCACTTTATAGTTTACACTGCCCTAGAACTCACTGTTCAGGCTAGGCTGGCATTGGACTCTGAATAATCCTCCTGCCTCAGCCTCCCACATGCTAAGATTATAAGTATGAACCATCACACCCAGCCATCCTTTTTCTACTTTTATCTCCCTCCATCCCGGGCCTTACATGTAATAGGTAAGCATGTTACTACTGAGCCCCAGTGTGTGTGTGTGTGTATGTGTATATGTATGTATGTATGTATGTATGTATGTATGTACGCATGTGTGCTTGTGTTTTGAGACCAGATCTCTGTTGTATGGTCTTGGCTGGTCTAGAATTCATGTTTGTTCTCAACTTCCTGAGTCCTGGCATTATATGCACCACCATGCCTAGTTCCTTACAAAGATTTTGTCAATTGTACCAATAATGTGGTAAAAAGAAGATGAGCAATTATGCATTATATTCAGCCTCTCCATCTGGCATCATATCCCAGACTTCTTTGTATTTTACAACAGGATGTTGTTGAATAATAGAAGCCAGTTATTTGTAGAAGTTTCCTCAGGTTTGCTGTTTGTTCATGATGACACTTTTTGTGTGCTGGGTCTCACTATGTAGCCCAGGCTAGCTTTGTACTTGTGTTCCTCCTGAGCTATTCCCTCAGCCTATTGTTATTATGTAAATATTCGATTATTCTTCAAACTTCCCTTCACCGGATTGTTTTTCACATCTGTGGTCATTTATTCCTGAATCAGTTACGATGGTGGTTGATTTCTTTGCATTTGTTACTTAAAAGAGATCCCCCTCCCAATCAATTCTCTGTTTCGTCTACTCTTTGATTTATAGATAATGCAGACTGTGATTCCTTTTTTTTTTTTTTTTTTTTTTTTTTTGGTTTTTCGAGACAGGGTTTCTCTGTGTGGCTTTGCGCCTTTCCTGGATCTCACTTGGTAGCCCAGGCTGGCCTCGAACTCACAGAGATCCGCCTGTCTCTGCCTCCCGAGTGCTGGGATTAAAGGCATGTGCCACCACTGCCCGGCTATGATTCCTTTTTTTAAAGTATTTTTTTGAGGTTATAGTATAATTAGATCATTTCCCCTTCCCTTTCTTCCCTCCAAACTCTCCCATATACTCCTCCTTGCTCTTTCAAATTCATGGCCTTGTTTTTTCATTAACTGTTGTTATATACATATTTGTATATGCATATATATCCCTAAATGCCTAAGTACAGCCTGCTCACAGACTGTTGGGTCTTGGTTTTTACTTTCTTCAGTGGGTTACAGCTTTTACTGTCTTTATTTGTTCCGATGCTTACCATCCCAGGTTTACCAATGGGATCCCCACTGGCTGGCTCCTATATCCTTTTGATATATCAGGTCATGCTTGGAGCAACTTCTTGTAGGAAAGAGTGAGGTGTTTTGGGAGGCTGCTCTTTCCCCGACAGCCCTGGCATCAGCCATTTTTCCAGTGAGTCCTAGTTCTTTTCAGGAGAGGATATATTTAGAGAACAAGAATTAGCTGCCAGGTGTTTACTTTTGTTTTTAGGGTCCGTTTACCATGTGTACACTTAGCCTGTTGATTCTGACTGCCCAGTGATACTCCTCCGATTTTCTCCTCTCTTTTCCTTTTCCCACACTGCTTGGCCAGATAGCACTATGAGGAGCATCCTTATACAGGATCCCTCGTCCCTGCCTTTTATCTCATCGGAGGAATGCCGGGATTACAGATGTGTGCTAGCAAGCCCAGCTTTGTGTGGGTTTGAGGATCTGAACTCAGGGCCTCTTGCTGGCGCAGCAAGCTGGGCTATCTCCCAGCCTGCCATGGGGTTTCTAGGAGCCTTCTTTCTGAGCTGGACAGCTAAAGGCAGGTGCACTTTCTACAAACCCCAGCAAGGGGTAAGAGCAGGAATCTGTCTTTAGGCGTGCACCAAATGAAGCAGGAATTCTTGGATTTCCCTACAAAGGTGGACACCAACCTAGTTAATTGGGCCAGAGACATTCTTGACCTGCAATCACAAACTCGTAAGAGTCTTCAGTGCTGGTAAAACCTCTCACCTTGGGTGGAAACCTTTTTACCTTTGGACAGAAGTAAACTGTCACTTCGGGTGGAAACCTTTTCACCTTTGGACAGAAGTCAACTGTCCCTCTCCAGTTCTGGAGTCTCCTGGAGGATCCCCTGCACTGTCTTGTTTCTACTGCCCCCACTGAATTCAAGAGCCACAACCAACAGAGAGGCTTGCGGAGAGGTTAGCTCGGTGAAGTCATGTGAGACCCAACTTTTGTGTCGCCACCCTCCCTTTACTCCCTGGAACCCGAGACTGAGAAGGATTCAGAGACAGAGGTAGGGCAGAGCATGGGGACATGGGGACAGCAGAAGCCTGACTGTTCACCTCTGCTGTCCTCCATGGAGCTGTATCATGACCATCAGAACCCTAAGGGATTCGTGAAGGGCAGGGCGAGGCAGCTCTTCAGAGGCAAGATGGCTCCTGTCGACTGTGTCAGCCCCTCTTGCCTTAATTTCTCTTCAGATGGAGGGATTATGGTTTCCCCTCTGGCAGGAGTCTTAAGGGTCTGGTTTAGGTGATCCTGACCCTTCAAGGTGATGTAATCTGGTCATAACGTTGTTCCTTTACTTAGATTTAGGTCTTAACGCCTTTGGTGACATCTTCATGGACTGAATGGCCAAGGCTTAGGCTTTTCTGGTCATCCCACAGCCTGAATAAGACGTTGAGATTTGGAGATCTGGGCTTATTCTCAGCAGGAGTGAGTAGCACGGGGTGAAGAGTGTGTTCTGTATGGCAGCGTGAGGCCCAGATGAGGAAAGGCAATGCATTTTCATTAGGTTAGTCCATCCTTTGCCACAAATGCAAATTACAGGCCTATAGCCTGAAGAAAGTTTAAATTAAACACTTAACCTTAATTTGGGCAGTACCAGCAGCTGATGAATCAGGAGCTGTGCCTGGAAACAAAAGGCTTGCTTAGAGTCTAGAAATAAGAGTTTTGTCTCAAAACAAAACAAGACAAACAAAAAAAAAACCCTAGTACTCATATTAAGATGAAGCTTCCTGGAGCTGGAGAGATGGCTTAGTGGCTAAGATTAGCTGCTGCTCTTCCAGAGGACCTGGGTTCAACCCCCAGCATCCACATGGGGGCTCATAACTGACTATAACTCCAATTTCAGGGGATCTGATGTCCTTTTTTGGTCTCCAGGGGCACTAGACACACATGTGGTACATATACATGGAGATAAAACACTCGTACACATACAATTTTAAAAAAATCAAATCAAAATCAGAGATGCAGCTTTCTGGGCTACTCAGAATGTGTGTGTGAGTAGACATGCTGCCCAGCACGAGTTTCCCTTCAGTGCACAGCTTGAGTGTGGTAGATGGCAGCCTCACCAGCAGTGTGAAGGCCGACCACGGTGCTTGACCTTTGAAGGCTAGCTAGGTCTTGAATGATGTAGACAGCCATGTGTCACTGTGTGGGAAGTGACCGGTCCATGAAGCTGATGGCTGACGGTTGCTGAGGCGCTCTCTACACATGGAAGGTGACAAAGTGGGGCTGTGTGGGCACGTGACAAGGCTGCCCCAAGCAGAGAGGTGGGACAGAGCAGCCACCAGCCCCACTGTGATACAGCTTTCTGCTTAACCATCCGTCCGTCCGGCTTTGTCTTGTAGGTCTCCTCAGGCAGGTCCCTTTATGTTTTGAGCAAATACTTTGTTTTTCTCTGTCTCTAAGTCTAGAGATCTTCTCCCACAGATGTGTTCAGTTTCCTGTTGAAATGGGCTTCTCCCTCTGGGCCGAACAGTGGGTGATGAGTTGGCAGGAAGAGCAGTGGGTGTGGAACTTGTGTTCTGTGCACATGCCCAAGATGTTGTGTCAGCAGCAGGAAAAGAGACACTTCTTTTTCTTTTCTCAGTTTGCTCTTTTTCATAGCCAAGTCCTGTGATTTGGAACCAGACATAGTTGTACACACCTGTAATCCCAGCACTTGAGAGGGAGAGGCAGGAGCAGGTCAAGGTCATCTTCAGCTGTACAGTGAGTTTGAGCCACCTGGGCTACCTGAGAATCTGTCTCAAAATTAAACAGTAATTATATGATTTGAAGCTTTAAAAAGTTTGCATTTATTCGGGCTGGAGAGATGGCTCAGTGGTAAAGAGCACTGGCTGCTCTTTCAGAGGATTCAGTTCTATTCCCTGCACCTATGTGGCAGCTCACAGCTGTCTGTAACTCCAGTTCCAGGATTTCTCGACACCCTCACACAGACATACATGCAGTCAAAACACCAATGAACGTAAAATAGAATAAATTATTTTTAAAAATTTACATTTATTCATTTAGTGTATGTCTTAGTTAGGGTTTGTATTAATGAAGAGACCCAGTGATCGTGGCAACTCTTATAAGAGAACATTAATTGGGGTGCTCACTTACAGGTTCAGTCCATTATCATGGTGGGGAGCAGGCAGATGTGGTGCTGGAGTAGCTGAGAGTCCTACATCTTGCCAGCAACAGGAAGTTGACTGAGACACTGGGCGGTATCCTGAGCATAGGAAATCTCAAAGCCCACCCTCATAGTGACACACTTCTCCAATAAGGCCATACCTTACTTACCCTTATCTCACTGGCCCTGAGTTCGATCTTAAAACTCAGTGAGAAATGCTTCCTATGGGAATTGAGAGTCCATTCTGGTATCCTTCACCCTGCTCCCTCACAGCTTCACTTGGGTTCTGGTGTCCTTCACCCTGCTCCCTCACGACTTCACTTGGGTTCTGGTGTCCTTCACCCTGCTCCCTCACGGTTTCACTTGGGTTCTGGTGTCCTTCACCCTGCTCCCTCACGGCTTCACTTGGGTTCTGGTGTCCTTCACCCTGCTCCCTCACGGCTTCACTTGGGTTCTGGTGTCCTTCACCCTGCTCCCTCACGGCTTCACTTGGGTTCTGGTGTCCTTCACCCTGCTCCCTCACGGCTTCACTTGGGTTCTGGTGTCCTTCACCCTGCTCCCTCACGGCTTCACTTGGGATTTACTGAAATGCTTTGTGTTTATGTCAGTAGCAGAGCAGCAAGGAGAGCAGAGTGCGGGGCCAGTTGGGGGGGTTGGGTAGCTGGTTGTTTTTTTTTTTTTTACTCTTTGGGGGCCCACCACCCAGCTCCCAAATAAACACGGGGAGACTTATTCTTACTTAGGAATGTGCAGCCTTAGCTTGGCTTGTTTCTAGCCAGCTTTTCTAACTTAAATTATCTTGTTTCTCTTTAACTACATTTTGCCTCTCAGCTTTTTACCTTTCTTTATCCTATATATCTTTTTTTTCCTTCTTACTCTGTGGCTGGTTGGGTGGCTGGGTGGCTGGGTGGCTGGGTGGCTGGGTGGCTGGGTGGCTGGCCCTGATGTCATCCTTTCCTCCTTTTCTTGCTCTTCAGTCTCTTCCCAGATTTCTCCTTTTATTCTCTGCCTGCCAGTCCCACTTACCCCTCTCCTGCCTCACTGTTGGCCACTCAGCTCTCTATTAGACCATCAGGGGTTTTAGACAGGCAAAGAATCACAGCTTCACAGAGTTAAATAAGCACAACATAAGGCAACGCATCTTTGCATCATTAAACAAATATTCCACAGCATAAGTGAATGCACGACATCTTAAACTAATACTCACAACATAAGCTGTTTTTGTTTTGGTGTATACTGTGTTTCAGAAGCAGAGGGAGCTCACTGGCCAGTGGATACAAATCTGTGACCCCCCCCCCCCCAAGAGGCACCAGAGGCCGGGCTGAGCGAGCTGCTTGTCTGCAAAGCTTTCCCTGACTCTCTTCTGGCACTGGTGTTGGTTTCCCTTCTTTGGTAACAGTTCGCCATTGTCACATGCTCCACCATGATCAGCTTTGCCGGTCCTCCTCATGGTTTGTCTTGGCTCTCCCCAGCTGTCACTCTGAAGGCAACAGCCATTTCTTAACCCACTTCTGCACGCCTGGTACTTAGTACGTGGTAATTCCTAATGGGGTACCTGTTTGAGTGAATTTGATGTTGTGAATATTTCGAATAAGTGGATGAAAATAAATAACAAACCTCCTGGGATGGCATCCTGGAGGGGGTGGTGCTAGAGGCGTGATAGGTTTAGTGATAACAGTTAATCAATTAGTGGACATGTCTAGAGAGCTTGTCCTCCTCAGAGGGCTGAAGAGAAGGTTTGGGGTGAGCTCTCTGCAGCAGTCAGTGGTCTCATTTCTAGGCTGACAACCATCTGATAGAGCCTCAAGTAGCACAGGCTGGTCTTGATCCTCTGACCCAGCTACACTTCCCAGGAGGTGAGATTTTTGGCGTGTGTCAAGCCCTGGTTTAATAATATGTCTTTCCCAAGCCCCGACATTCTGTTGCATTGCCCGGCTTCTGGTCCGTTCCTGCCCTTTGGAGTCACAGAGGCCCGGAGAGGAAAGGCTCGACACACGCACACTGAGTCTGTGGAACAGCACGGTATTGGGGCAGAAGGTCAAAGAGGGACTAGATGATGAGCTCTGAGACCTGGCCCCAGAAGACAAAATCACAACTGTTAGACTGTCAGCCCTCTAGGCTCTGTCTACTCCTACACATTCCCCAAATGGTGGAATTTCTTGCTCAGAAATTTTTCGCAAGAAATTTAGAAGCCTCACCCTTGAATATCAAGAAAGATGTTAAGGTAAAATTAAAAAAAAAAATGACTAACAAAATCCACCATGGTTTCTTATTTTACTAAGAAAAAAGACCTTTGAACAGACAGATGCACTCAATCCTGGAAGAAGGCCTCCTCCAGTGGATCATGTTAGCCTCACGTACATGATTTCAGCATTTCTTTTCTTTCTTCTTTGGTTTTTTTGAGACACAGCCCTGGCTGTCCTGGAACTTGCTCTGTAAACCAGGCTGGCCTTAAACTCAGAGAACAGCCTGCCTCTGTCTCCTGACTGGGATTAAAGACATGTGCCACCACTGCCCTGCTGATTTCAGCATTTCTTAATCTTGTAAACTGTTGTCACAGCCTAGCCTCAGGTAAGGATCATGTCCTAAAACACTCACTGGCCTGTCAGTTGGGAGTCAGTGAAATCAATGTTCGTTCCAGCCTGTTTTGCTGAGGCTCAAGGATTGAACCAGTGGCCCAGCCAATTTGAAAGTGGGCCTTTGTTGGGGCTGGCTTAGATTAGCCCTGGTTTTTTTCTTCCTTTATTTTTCTTTTGAGACTGTGTGTGTGTGTGTGTGTGTGTGTGTGTGTGTGTGTGTGTGTGTGTGTGTGTGTGCGGCCTTGGCTGTCCTGGAACTCACTCTGTAGACCAGGCTGGCCTCAAACTTAAAGAGATCTGCCTGCCTCTGCCTCCCCAGTGCTGGAATTAAAGATATGCACCACCACGCCCAGCTTAGTCCTGCTTTTGATACAGGGGCATGAGTGTGTTTGGATTTGCTGTGTCCTGTAAGGAAGCAGTGGAATTTGCAGAGTTGAGCTCACACATTGAAGTTATTGAGCGCCTTACTCAAAAGGCCACGACCTGGACTCCCAGCTGCGAGGCCCACGTGGCAATGCTCAGGCCTGGGGAGCTGAGGACAGCTCACATCTCATCTGCTTACGTAACCCTGCCTCCCAGCTTTCGGAGCCAAGAAAACACACAAGCCAGCCCAGCGGGGCTGAGAGCCTGTGGAAGCTCATGCCATGCGCCACGCAGCAAGGGGTCCTTGGCCCAGCCTGAGGATTCTCATGAAGTTCTCAGGCTCTGGCTGCCTCGTGTCCCTCTTCCTGTGTCTCAGTGGTTCTGAGAACTGCTCGCAGAGGCGTGTGTATGTGAATGGTGTCAGTCCTTGCCTGCCTGCCCGGAGTCCAGCTCCTCGGGTTTTGAGGTAGATCTGGGTGTGCAGTGGAGGCTAGCCCTGGGGTGCAGCACAAGGTGCGGCTTCCTGGCTGACCCCGGCCCCAAGAAGGCATTCACCTCAGGGCCTGGTGCTGCTGTGTGTTCTTCACGCCAGAGGTGTGAGCTGCAGGATTCCCAGAATGTGGGGGTGTCAGAGAGGTGGGGGGGGGGAATTGCCATGCGGTAAGCGGCATGGGGGTGAGGTGCTCTCAATGTATTGGAGGTGTGGTGGGCTACAGAGGGGAGCTGGAGGGTGAAGAAAGGCTGAGCCGTGGCCAAGCGATGTGGAGCCATTAGAAGAGCGCATGCCTTGAGCAGCTGGAAACCAGGGCAGTGTTCAGTTATATTTAGTATATACCCAGTGGGGAGCTTCTGGGAGGTGGGAACATTCTTGTCTGGCCTCTTTCTCTAGTTCCCTCAACTTACCCTTCTTGGGCTGGCATACAGATTCGCACTCAGTTGGTACAGAAAGCACTGACTGACACAAATTGAAAACATGTTCTTGTCTTATCACAGGGAGAGTTTGTGTAACGCAGACATTTCAGGATAAAGGCTGGTTTCCTTCTTGGTAGGCTCCCAGGGACTCGGTCGGCATGCTGTTCATGCCTCTGTGCGTACGTGCACAAGTCTGTGACAGAAGCCAACAGAAACAGGGAGAGAGAGTGCTGGAGTTGGGTAGGAAGAGGAGGGGATGGAAGGTAGATTGCCCATGTCGGCTCCCCCACTGCATGGACAGCAGTGTCGTGGCCAGGGGAGCCCTGGAGGAGAACACGTTAGAGGGTAGGTGCTGAAGGGTAGCAGGCATATGTGTTATTTGGGGTAGGTTGATTAAGGTGTCTGTGGCACCTGGGGAGCCAGCAGAAAGCTAGGGAATAGAGACAGGATTTGGGGAATGGTCATTGTTTAAATCAGAGACCCGAATGCAAGGGAGAGTGATTGTTATCAAGGAGAGAGCCTGAGAGGCTTGGGTGGTGAGGTAGGGGACATGAGAGGATGGTGTGTGGTAACTAAGGCTTCCTCCTGCCTCCTCTCCCCATCCAGGCATGCATTCATTTCTTCCTTTCTGCTTGGTCATTCATCCATCTTGGAATTAAGGAAGGTGAGATTTTCAGGAGATCCTAGCTTGGGGTCTGTTCTTCCTAGTTTTAACCAGCACTCTGAGCCTGTCAGGTGTTTGTGAGACCTTAGAGTTCATCTAGTCCAATTGTTGCAGTTTATGGATGGGAAAATAGGTACCCTGAGAGTAGATGGAAATTGTCCGAGGCTCACCCAGTAAATCACTGATGCAGCCACACTGGCGTCTGGGAATCTTCTGTCTTATTTGGGGCTCTTGACCTCAGCATCTTTCCGCAGGGGCAACATGGGACACTTCACCTTGCAGGTGTACCCTTGGAGAGACTTGGCAGACCACATGTGAACTCCTGTCTTCTGGGTTGGTTTCAGAAAGTGTAAGCAAGCTGGTAGGAAGGCAGCCCAGCTGCCTCTTGGGTTCTTGTAAATAGGGTTATGTTTTTCAGTATTTCTAGAACCAAAGGGTTAGTGTAGGGAACAGATGGTGTGGGGCCCCCTGAAGGAAGAAGAACCCAGTGAAGGGTCATGAGTCCCCTGTACCTTGAGATCTCTCAGAGGTCTTGTCCTAGGATTTAGAGAGCTGAGCCTCTAAACCTAGTAGGTCTTGTGGGAGAGTGGGCATCTCTAGGGACCTTCATTGCTAGAAAGTTTCAAGGCTTGTGAAAACTGGCCATCAAGCTCTCTGTTGTCCACTTTGCCCAATAATTACTATTTGGGGGCTGGGGAGATGGCCCAGTCAGTACAGCGCTTGCTGCAAGCCTGAGGACCTGGGTTCAGATCCCCAGTACCTAGGCTTGGCAGCATCTGTCTGTAACGCCACCCCCCCCCACCTACCCCCCCCACCCCCCCCAACCCCCGTGCTACAGGGGCAGGGAGCAGGAATGGCGACAAGCCCATCCCTAGAACTCAGCCTGGCTCAATCAATGAGCTCCAAGTTCAGTGAGGGACTCTGTCTCAAAAATTAAGGTGGAAAGCAATGGGGGGGGGGGGGTAATGTTGACTCTGGCCTCCACACATCTTACACACCCATAGGAACACATATGTACACAGCATACAGACACATTTAAACCAAAATCTACTGGGCTTTTTGTTAATTATCTATCCACTTCTGGCCCTCCCAAGGTCAGCTGAGTTGAACCGAGATTGTGTATTGGTGCCAGTTACCCCAGGAAATTCTGCTGATAGGATTGAGGTGGATTGTACCAGGTGACCACTAACCTAGTCCTAGAAGAGAGTGCCTGCTCCCACCTCAGGGCATCTTGGGAAGTCAGAACTGGGACAGCAGCAATATTGTTAAAAACTGGTTCTGCAAGACCCCTGGCCTCCAAAAGGGAGGTCATAGCCCAGATTCGAGGCACAGCTTTTCTGAGGCTCCGCTTCTTGACCGAGCTCTGTGGTCTCAAGAGATGAAGTTCTGTTGAGGCCCTGCCTGTCAGTGCAAAAGTTATTTGGTTCAAGGAGAGGAGGAAAGGCTAAGGAAATCGGCACCAAGATGGGGAAGACAGCTGAGCGGTAGGCCTTGTTGCCTAGCCAAAGCGTTTGGCCTCATTTTGTGTAAGCCCAGACAGCTTTCACCATGAAGGTGATAAGATTAGAGCTGTGTCTCAGAAGAAAGGGAACTAATGGAAACAGGTCCTGTGATGAAGGACGGAGAGATAAGATTGAGGAGGTTCCCAGGAAAGGGAGAGGAGGTGGCAGCTGTCCAGAGCGTTTACCGGGCACGGGAGCAGCTCACGGCTTCCTTTGCTAGAGGAAGATTTGCGGAGGGCAGATGCTCTCTGGGCATGTGAGCTACGTTGTTTTTTAATAAACAGGACAGATTGGGGCCTGCACAGCGGTGGGCAGGAGCAGTGGTGCTCACTCCTGTATTTCAGGTGACTGATCTGTTAGTATCCCTCCTGTAGAGGTCCGTGTCCCCGTCGTCGTGTCCGTCCCCCCCCCCCCCCCCCCCCCCGTCTTCTGGTGCCTGGTTTGTTTCAGATGTGAAACAAATGACGTTCCCCCAGTGACAGCCTTAGTTCAGTGGTGATGTGGATTTAGGAAATGGTGAGTTCGTGAACTGCAAGGGGTTTCTCCACAGCACAGTGTTTTCAGTGCCTTGGGTGCGGTGACTCCCGTCCCGGCTTGTCCCGGGCAGGTAGTTCTCCACTGAGCACTGTGAGCCTGGGCTTGCGGTCCTCGATCTCTCCGAGTCCCTGTGTGAGCCTGGACCACTGGGTGCACTCCACGGGCTCCTTCCTTGCCTCTGTTCCTGGCCACCATGTCAGAACCGACTGTCTGCCTTTCCCCCGAAGCCAATCACTTTCTTACTGGCCCATTTCTCTGACCAGAGGACACAAACTCTGGAGTCATCCAGACCTTACCTTCTTGGTTCATATACTTTATCAGCCACTATTAGGAAGTGTTCTCGTTCTCTCTCTCTCTCTCTCTCTCTCTCTCTCTCTCTCTCTCTCTCTCTCTCTCTTTCTCTCTCTCTCTCTCTCTCCAGGGTTTCTCTGTGTAGCTCTGGCTGGCCTGGAACTTGCTCTGTAGACCAGGCTGGCCTTGAACTCACAGGTTGCTGGGATTAAAAGCGTGTGCCACCATAGCCTGGAGGTTTTTTGTTGTTGTTTTTCTTTTCTTTTTTGATGTTCTTTCTGAATGTCCCATTTGTTCCCCTCTTTTTCTTCTGGGGTCTCATTCCCTCCATCCTTCTCCGTTGAATTCCTTCCCCTCCTCACTATCCTCAGTGTGAGCCCCACACACCACACCCTCCTTTCTTTTCTCTAGTTAGATTTTTTTTTTGTCTAGTTAGGTTTTATTTATTTATTTATTTATTTATTTATTTATTTATTTATTTATTTTCTGAAGCAGGGTTTGTCTGTGTAGCTCTGGCTGGCCTGGAACTAGATTTGTAGACCAGGTTGACCTCAAACTCAGAGATTGGCCCGCCTCTGCCTCCCTGAGTCTGGGACTAAAGGCGTGCGCCACCACATCCTGCTTAGATTAAGTTTAGAAAGAGCCGTAGTAGTCCTTTGTCCAGAACCACACAGATGGCAGGTGGCAGAGCTACGTCAAGTCAAGACTTGTGAGAAAGTGCTTCCTCAGCTGTGCTCACCAGTCTCTACAGCAGCCGTCAAGTAGTCTGGGCAGGACTCCATCTTCCAGCGCAACCCGAGGGGGAGAGGGTCTCTTGGGCTCGGAGTGTTCCATGGGTAACTGATGGCCTGGGTTTGCCCAGCTCTAGGAGCTCCAGGAACGAGGGATTTCCTGAGGTAATTGGTCACATCACCGGTGGGCATGGATGCCCTTTCTGTCCTCCCTCCTCCAGGAGGAGCTGTCTCTGTAGCTGTGGTCTGGTCAGCTGATGCAGTCTGTGGCGTGGTGGGTGCTGCCGCTGCCTAACTTCTTCCTTCTACCTCTCTAGTTGGCCCCATGGCGATTGAATTTGATATTACTGTGGATCTGGAGCTTTTGGCAAAGAAGAACCCAGAGGTAAAGATGGGCGGTCGTTACTCCCCCAAGGACTGTATTTCTCCTCACAAGGTGGCCATCATTATCCCATTCCGCAACCGGCAGGAGCACCTCAAATACTGGCTGTATTATTTGCACCCAGTCCTACAGCGCCAGCAACTGGACTATGGCATCTACGTCATCAACCAGGTGAGGTTTGGGAAGATGGGACGAGGGAGGTAGAACCCGGGTACACCAGTGCAGGCCCAGTCGGTACTAAGGGAAGGGAGTGATTTCATAGACAGTGTGACATTTTACAGTGAAGTCCCCACCCTGCCTGCTACTGCTGCTGCCCTTATAAAACAGTGCAGTGAGCTGAGTGCCAAATGGTGTGCTTGCTTATTGATAACAACTCTGTTAGCCCTGGAAATAGGGAGGGTGGGTTTGGGTTTTGGAAGTAACCTTCCAGCAAAAATGAAAAAAAAAAAAAAAAGACTGTGTCTAATTATCACAAAGTGAAACACTGATTATCATTTTAAGGTAACTGTGTATTTTTCTTCCTACTTTACAAAAAAAAAATATCCAAAAATCCATTTTTGTGTCAGATTTTTGGACAACTTTGAAATTGACCCAACTGGACAGTATCTTTCTTCTGGGGCATCCATAAGAGACCATATACCAAGTTGAGGCTGTCATGGTGAAAAGTCAGGGAAAGTCCTATTCAAGAGCCTCAGAGAGTGATGTGGACGAGGCTCAGTTTCCCACTGCACATCAGCTCGTGTGTGTCAGGCTGTCAACCGCTTAGGACTTGAATGCCGAAGACTTTCCTGTCTTATCACCAGAACCTGGAGACTCAGACAGACCTAAGAACCTTTCTTAAGGTTCTTTTGAGGCAGGGTCTCACTATGGAGCCCTGGCTGTCCTGGAACTCACTCTGTAGACCAGGCTGGCCTCAAACCCACAGAGATCCCACTGCCTCTGCCTCCCGAGTGCTGGGATTAAAGGCATGTACCACCACTGCCTGGCTTTATCCCCAATACTTAAACTCATGTTTATACTGTAATCTCTTAGGTGCGTTCACAGGTCTGAGTTATCTGTGTGCCAGATTTCATTGAAATGTGTTTGAAAAGACAGTTGTTCCCTTTTGTTTCCAGAACAACTTTGAGCCTGCTTGAGGTAGTAAGATTGCTAACTGTTTTCTGCTTCCATCAAAGTCAAGGGCTTTATGTTTGTTCAGGGAAGCTGGGTAGTTGTTTGCCCATCTAGCTAAGGGCTCCTGTGGCATGGTGCTGACTCAGTTACTATAGGGAAGTTCCAAAGAACTGTAAGATTCTGCCATCCTGAAGCACCCAGTCCACTCCAGGCAGGTGAGACTTTGCTCTGAAGCAGTTTGTTAACAATTAAAAAAAGCTGTGAGCCAGGCGGTGGTGGCGCACACCTTTGATCCCAGAGCTTGGGAGGCAGAGGCAGGCGGATCTCTGAGTTCAAGGCCAGCCTGGTCTACAGAGCGAGTTCCAGGACTGCCAGGGCTACACAGAGAAGCCCTGTCTCAACACCACCACCACCACACACAACCCCACCCCCACCCCCCCACTCCCCACCGCCGCCGCCACCTGCCCCTGGCCCCAATGCTTTGGAAGTCTAGAGGAAGGAGAGAAGGCTGTTCCCTGATAATCTAGCACAGGGGTTCCTAATTTGTGAGAAGGCAGATCTCATTGTCACGGCGCTTCCCATGCCCTGGTACACTGTGACCCTGGAAGCTTTCCTAAACTAGCCAGCCTAGACAGAGCTGTTTTCCAAGAATCATCTCCAGTGATGAGTGTTCTGTGAATCACACTTTGGTGAAAACAACCCTAAACCA
The DNA here is from genome assembly GCF_049852395.1 of Peromyscus maniculatus bairdii. NCBI lineage: Eukaryota > Metazoa > Chordata > Mammalia > Rodentia > Cricetidae > Peromyscus > Peromyscus maniculatus. The sequence continues at coordinate 65,797,124 of NC_134853.1, read as the reverse complement.
GCCCCCTCTCTACTTCCTCCTCTCTCCCTAGGATACCAGGAACTCCTTTCTCTTCTTCCCCGCTTGTACCTTAGTAGCAGGAAAAGAATTGTTTTTTAGGAGCTGGGGTTGTAGCTCAGTGGTAGAATGCCTGCCAAGCATTTAAGAGCCTTATCTCCGAGCTCCAGCACTGAAGAAAAGCAAAAAAGTCATGTGGTGCTTTCCCTTCCCGGTTTGCCCGGCCTTGCCTAGAGCCTAGAGGGCGGGGAGGGAGCTTTCTGCTGTGTCTCAGCTGAGAGACTCAGAGAGAGGGAATAACCAGCAAAGACACATACTGGTCACAAATAACAGCGGGCCGCCACTAACCCCCACCCCAGACACTGCGTTTAATGCCCTCCTACTGGGTCACAGTAGCACTTTTTGAGGCCATTTAGCCTCTTCCTAGGGTGTTTTTCAAAGCCTGGTATCCAGGGCTGGGAGTAAGCCTCATTCATGCCTGGAGAGCCATTTCCCATCAGTGATCCTGGGCAGGCCACGTAAGCCCTTGACACCTCCAAGAAAAAAGGAGTTAGTATTTCCTCTCCAGGCTGCGAAGCACCTGTTGTGTGGCTAGCCCTTAGTAAATATTAGCTGTTATTGCCTTCCTTTGCGGCTTTCCCTCTGTCCTTCCTGCCTCTTGCCTCTGGCTGGTACTTTACTAATAAATTCTTTGTTTTTCTTCCTGCCCTCTGCTTTATTCCAATGTAGTACCAACGTCAGGGGCTTGCCTTCCACCTGTTGGGACCTCTGTGGGGTCAGAAGATTATTTGTTACAGTGGTGTGAGTCAGAGGACAGACTCGGGAGACTCAGGGACCATGCCGTATAAAGTTGTTCAGTGGAAGGTTCTATCTTGAGTCCCACACACAGAAATGAACTTCCACTAGTTTTTATGGTTTATAGTTGTTCTCTCTGTAGGAAGCTGTTAACCTCGTTCAGTGTAGGCTCCCCAGCCACTGTGAAACTTAAAAGTTCAAAGTCAGTGTGCCAGAGGGGTGTGGGGTGTGGGGGCTTCCCAGCTGTTGCAGAGGAGCAAGCCTGGCTTTTGTCCTTTGGGTTTCTGTTTCTCTTCTTGCCATAACACAGGTGGGTCCTGTTAGAGTCCCAGCACATCCTACTTAGTGCCATGTCCTACTCTGAGACATGATATCCAGCCAAGTTCAGCCCTGGGATGGACCTTGACATGGAAATGAATGTCAAGGTATCATACAGCAAACAGGGGATGCATTCTGTCTCTCATCCTTTAGTCAGAAAAGAACGAAGCCAGGTAATGGGAAGCCGTTGCCACCTGGTAGCACCAACTTTAAATTAAGAGAAAGGAAGGAAGGAAGGAAGGGAGGGAGGGAGGGAGGGAGGGAGGGAGGGAGGGAGGGAGGGAGGGAGGGAGGGAAAGGCAAGATGCTTTGGGGACTGTCCATCATTTAAACCCTTCAACAATCTCCTCACTGCCTCAGGCAAGGGCCAGAGTGATCTGAAACCTTAGCTGTGATAGCACCTGGGGGCTGGTCCTGAGCTCCCTCCTGCCACTTCCTCCCTGTCACCCTTCACACAGTGTGCCATGGGCAAGCTGCCTGTCCTCCTCACCCAGACACTGGTCCCTGCCTCCTCGTGCCTTTGTTTACCCTGCCCTCTCTGTCCATGCCTCACCGCCCCCCCCCCTTACTGGCCTTTTCTGGATACGTTTTAAACTCCTTTCCTGTACCTCAGTAGCTCTGTGAAGCCCCTGAAGTAGAGGTGACTTCTCCCTCCTCACTGTTCCTAACCCACTTGGTGCAAGGGACAGCCTCCAGACAGGGTTTCCTCTGTGTAACTTTGGAGCCTGTCCTGGAACTCACTCTGTAGCCCAAGCTGGGCTCGAACTCACAGAGATCCCCCTGCCTCTGCCTCCCGAGTCCTGGGGTTAAAGGTGTGCGTCACCACCGCCCGGTTTGACAGCCATCTTTTTTGTGCCTCATCCTGGCCCTGGATTCCCAGTCCCCAGCCAGACTCTATCCCACATCTCTGACCATGCCATTCCTCCACAGTCTAATATGGACTCTGTAGGGTTTGGAGTGTGGAGTATCTTGCCTTGTGTCCTGCCCATTTATTTATACCCACACTCAAGATGCCTGCTCCTAGTTCTCTGCTGGGTCCATCCCTGCTGGAAGCAAAGTCTCCTTTCCTAGCTTGGTCAGACCATGACCCTCGCAGAACTGGCACTGCCCTTCCCCAGGACCCTTCCCTTGAAGTTCCTGTGCCTTGCTGACTAGGGCATAGGCTGCCTGTGATGCATCTCTCGGGGTGGCCTTCCCCTCCGGGAAAGTTGCAATGTACCTTAGCCCTGTGTTTGTTCATGGTCATAAAACTCATTTTTGAGCCAGTCATTTTGATATAGTCAGTGATTCATACCTGTAATTGTAGTAAAAAAGAGGAGGATCGCAGGTTTGAGACCAGCCTCACCACACAGCGTGAGCCTGGACTACACAAGGTGAGCCTGGACTACGTAGCAAGACCCAAGCCAAAAGCAAAGTCTCTTGTGTTCCTTTGCATTTTGACTTCCTCCAGTGAGGGCCTCTCATTTGTCCCTGCTGTGAAGGCTGCAAAGGGAAGCATGTCATGGCCTGTAGCAGAGCTGGATTAGACAGACGTGCTGAGGAATATCTACGTGCTGTGTTTGTTTCCAGAAAGGACCACAGACACTTGCCCGGGTGAGATGGGCAGTGGCTTATGTGCAGTAGCCACAGAGACCCGGGGAACCTTTCTCACTTTTTATGCTTCTCGGCAGACCTGGCTGAGCAGGCTTTGGGAAAGCGGAAGAGCCCAGCCTGGGCTAGGACGGCAGGATGGTGCTCTGTCTGTCTGTGACTTGTTCTGTCTCTGTTTATTTCAAAGATTTTTTTAAAGTGTGTGTGTGTGTGTGTGTGTGTGTGTGTGTGTGTGTGTGTGTGTGTGTGTGTGAGAGAGAGAGAGAGAGAGAGAGAGAGAGAGAGAGAGAGAGAGAGAGAGAGAGAGAGAGATTGTGTGTACATGAGTGCAGATGCCCACAGAAGCTGAAAGAGAGCATCAGATCCACTGGAGCTCGAGCTATGGCCAGTTGTCAGCCTCCTGGTGTGGGTACTGGGAACGAAACTCAGGTCCTCCCCTAGAGCAGCGGGTATTCTACACCCCTGAGCCACCTCCAGCCCTCCCGCTGTGGCCTGATGTAGGTTAATAAGATGCACTTGTCATGGGCTGTGGTCCAGGACTCCTCCAGTCCTGGACCACAGCCCATGACAAGTGGTCCAGGACTCCTCCAGTCCTCCTCCAGGACTCCATCAGTTGTGGTGAGGATGAGGGTGGCTGCCGTATGGCCCCCGTGGTTTGGCTTCTGTCTTGATTATCTATCTCTATGTCACCTCTGTCTACTATTTCCTCTTCCCATCAGTGGATGCTAGGGGGGTGGGACTTCGGCAGGGGAGGGCTCAGCTGTTCACCCTCCCTTTCCTTGGGCTGGTCGGTCGGAGCTCAGCTTGCTGGCACAGAGGTGGTGTGGGGAGGCTGAGAGTTTGTGTCACCGCAGTCTGCCACCCCTGCTCTGCTGTCTCCCTCTCTGACCACGCCTGTGGATCCTCCTGGGGAGTGGATCCTAGCACTTATTGGCACTCAGTTGCTAGTGAATAGCCTCCAGACGTCATTCTGGGAAATGTCAGTTTTTCCCTATGCACCCTTCGTTCCACAAGAAGAAAGTGACAGCTAACTGGCCTTGGCCCTGGAACAGGGTAGTCAGAACGGGTCCTTCCCCTGCTGCAGCCCAAGTTTGCCTGACACCCATCTCTTTTGCATATGCCTTTTTTTTTTTTTTCCTTTCAGTGGGGGGACTTTTGCCTTCTCTTGTTAATCCTGTTAGCAAAGCAAACTGAAGGAGAGGCTCCCATTTGTGGGCGGCTTCTTACTCTTCACCCACCTTCTCTTCTATCCTCTCTGCCTCCTCTAAAGAAAGAAAAGTCGACTTACCTACTGCTGCTATCCTAACTACTGCCGCCACGCTGCTGCCACCGCCGCCGCCACGGCCACGGCCACCCTGGTAATGTTCTCACATCCGACACAGGCCTTGCTGGCCAGGGGAAGCTGTGAATAAGCCTGTGAGTGTGCTGCCCTCCCGCTGTAGGCTCTCCCAGACAAGCTCAGGACAGCTGTGGGCTCTCCCAGACAAGCACAGGACAGCTGTGGGCTTGCTGGGAAAACATCGAGATCAGTGGAAGCCAGCTCATGGTGCAGAGCCCGAGAGACTTCGCTGTTGTAGATTAAACCCTGCTAGAGCTCATAGTGTATGTATATAAATGTTTCTATCTTGATGAGACTTCGCTGTTATGGATTACACCCTGCTAGAGCTCATAGTGTGTGTGTTATATATATATATGTATGTATATATATGTGTGTGTATGTATATATACATATATATGTGTATATATATTTATTTATATAAATGTTTCTGTCTTGCCTTTCTCTTCAGCTCCATATCATCAGCATCTTCCCACGCTGTTTCATAGTCTCCATATTCATAACTTCCATGCTTTCATAGTAGTTGATCACTGAGTTCTACCATAATTACCCTTTCTTTTATTAGAAGTCTAATAAACAGTAACAAACATCCTCAAGTCTCAGGTTTACTCTGTCTTGGTTTCTACATTCAAGATTGTTTTCTCAGACTGGATTTTCAGACATAGGATAGTCTGTTAAGAAATACTTCACACGTTTTTATAGTTAACTGATACAAATAGACAAGTTGCTTTGGAAGGAGAAGTCTTTATTTTAGCTTGCATCTTACACCTCCTGGAAGTGTTAGTACCTCCTTTTTGCTGTATTCGGCAGGTCTCTGTGCCTTGGGCCCAGAAAGAGGCAAGCCTTCTAAGGCTATGGCCTCAGTGTAACTGTGGTTCTAAGCTGACCTCTGCACACATCACCCAAGATTCCTGTGCTGTTCCTCAGACCTGTGTTCTTGGAAAGCAGTGTGCTCATCCTTGTGAGTGACTGCTTCAGCTAACAGAGAACTGGGTGAAAAACTTAAGTCTCAGGTTCAAGTTTTGTTGGAGACTGTATCTAAGCCCAAGGCCACTATCTTGGCTAAAAACTAGAACCTAACTGCTAGGAACTCAAGAATAGATATTAACCCCCTCCCCATTCAGCATTTGTATAACCCCGGGCTCTTATATTGCTCCCCTAGGTGGTACCTCCAGGCTGTCTGCTGTTCTAAGGTCCACACTGAGGCCTGCAGGGCTGCCCAGTCAGAGCTTCCTCAGTCCTAAGCTGTCCGAGCCTCCTCTCAGCTGAGATCTTCTTGGCATCTGAGGAAGCATGGAAAGTCACTCTGGGCTTGGTCAGCAAGTGCCAGTGCCATTGGCTGCAGACCTGCAGCTGGCTCTGGGGGTCACTGAGTGGGCGTGGCTCTGTAACAGGGCCACAGCAACCAAATCCCTCCCATCACGGATACGGTGATTCATAGTAGAGGATCTTGGGAACACTTGGTTGTTGAGCTGTCTTGTGCTGGCCAGGCAGGTCTCAGGATAGAGCTGCTGCTGACACACGTGGCTGGGCCTGCAGTCCTGGCAGGCAGGACGGTTGGACAGAATGAATAGTCTAGAGGCTGTCGGGACATGGACAAGGTGAACCATGGCTTTCTGTGGCTGCTCCTCTGGCCTTTGTTGCAGTCAAGGGATGTCTACTCTCGCCCTCCGTAGCTGCCCTCAAGTTTTTCCTGGAGACTAGACTCGACTCTGGTACCTGTCCTGGCCTCTCCCCCAAAGGACCCTTAGGAGTGGACATACTTAAGGACTGGGCATGAGAAGGAAGTGGATGGAGCCTCAGCCTGGAGCCCTGAGACGAGGGATTCAGTCAGAGCTTGCTCACCGTTAATTACTTCCTAGGCTTGCCTGTCTTGCATGAATCACAAAACAGCTTTCTAACTGGCTGTCTCCCTGCCTTTGCTTGGATGGAGACACAAATCCCCCCTGATAGATGAAACACAGTGTAAGGCTCTCTGTGGCCTAGATGAAGATAAAGCCTCCGAGTACCTCAGCAGGGGCCCACTTTCCGCTCTGCCTGTGAACTGGTCCACCTCTGTCTCTGTTTTGAATTCTTGTAATTTTGAAAATGTTCCTATTTCCTCACAGCCTTCACAGATATATCTGATGCCTTGCTGCACGCGCCCCCACCCCCACTCCAGAGTCCGCTCTCATCTGCAGCTTCTCAGTCATTTAGAGATTGGAGCTATTTTTGGCCTCTCTTCTTTCTTCCTGTTTCTCCCTCTAATTAGGAAAGGGTAACTATAAGTCTTGTCTACCAATGTGAGATGTGAGAAGAAGGCAACCTTTAAAAACTGAATCATGCTGGACATGGTGGTGGGGCATGCCTTTAATCCCAACACTCAGTCTCTGTGATTTTGAGGCCAGCCGGGTCTACACAGTAAGATCCTGTCTCAAAATACCCAAAACAGACCAAAAAAAAAAAAAAAAAAAAAGAGAGAGAGAGAGAAAGAAAAAGCCGAGTCACGTTTTAAAGAGAAACTTGCTTGGGTGGAAAAGCTCCCCTTCCCCAGACTCTGTGCATCCCTACACTTTACCTGGGTCTAAGAGTCTCACTTTCTTTTTCTGCTGGAGTCTTAATCATTTGAGCCACAGGCTAACTCAGTTAAAGCCGAATCCTTTTTAGAAATTCCCTGTCTGTCAGAGAAGTCGGAATCGAGGAGGACCTTTTAAAAAAAAAATTATTTATTATATATACAGTTTTCTGTCTGCATGTCTGCCTGCAGTCCAGAAGAGGGCACCAGATCTTATTACAGATGGTTGTGAGCCACCATGTGGTTGCTGGGAATTAAACTCAGGGCCTTTGGAAGAACAGACAGTGCTTTTAACCCCTGAGCCATCTCTCCAGCCCCGAGGAGGACACTTGAAGCTGATAAGAAAGGCCAGAACGTAAACACTAGAGAAGACAGAGTGTTGGAAAACAGCCACAGGACTCAAGAATCATTTTGATAGTTTCAGAAGGATGAAAAACCTGTTTCCATAATTGGGGTAGTAGCTGAATTGTCACTAGGTAAGGTACTTTCGTGCCCTGTTTTATTTATTACAACTCACCTGGTATCATCCCCGTGTGACAAAGCAGGAAACCGAGGCCAGAGGTAGGATTTGCCCATTCACTTAGCTACAAGTGAAGAGACTGGAGTGAAAGTGTGTGCAGCCCATTAGGTGCTTGAGAAATCTGCACTTGAGTGAATGAAGTAGCAGAAGGTTTGTGGGAGGAGGGGTGGGAATGAGGCTTGGGGGAAGGGTCTTCACACCTCTGGGGAGGTGGAGTGAGGTTTAGAAAAAGATAATTGGAAGTGTGGTAGCATGGGCCTTTAATCCCAGTACTCAGGAGGCAGAGGCAGGTGGATCTCTGGGTTTGAGGCCAGTGTGGTCTACAGAGCAAGTTCTTGGACAGCCAGGACTACATGGAGAAACCCTGTCTCAAAAGAAACAAGCGAAAAGAGAGAGAGAGAGGGGGGGGGGAGGAGGGAGGAAAGGAAGGAAGAAGAAAGAAAGAAAGAAAGAAAGAAAGAAAGAAAGAAAGAAAGAAAGAAAGAAAGAAAGAAAGAAAGAAAGAAAGAAAGAAAGGGAAGGAAGGAAGGAAGGAAGGAAGGAAGGAAGGAAGGAAGGAAGGAAGGAAGGAAGGAAGAAAGAAAATTGGGTTGGTCATGCTTTCTTACCAAGAAAGGTAAGCATTTTACCAAAAGAAACTTAGAAAATACTTGATTGACTTTTCTGCAGTCTCAAGAGAGGAAGAGGAACACACACACACACACACACACACACACACACACACACACACACACTCTACCCATCTTCCTGTTTCAGGTTCCTAGTGGGCACAGCACACCTGCTAGCATGTACCATGTACTTCCTTTCTTCCTGGTTCTTATAGGTCACACTAGTTGGAAAGGAGGCATAGGAGGAAGAATGTAGTTCAAGTTATTTAGAAAATTGTCTGACCAGTTCTAAATGTGGTCCAGGCACCAGGGTCCCTTCTGAGTTGAAGGAGGTCTGTCACACTCTCCTCAGGGAAACGGGCTCAAGCAGGTCTGCTGGGACTGACTTCTCCACGTTGGATTGTTTATGGCCTATGGTTCCAAATTCTTAGCTCCTAGAAAGTGTACACTGCTAGTCTCAGGCCGTGCTTAGACCAAACAGTCATTGCCAGCAGGTCCTGTGGTACAGAGGAGGCCACGAGGGACCTCCACCCAGATCATGGGAGTATACCCATAGAGTATACTGTAGAGGGGTTAGAGGTTTCTGGAATACGTCCCTTTCACTTGTTAGAAAAGTGGTCATGGAGCTGCGTGTTCCAGAGTGTAATTTGGGCTGGGACAAAGGTTGTTAAAAGATTGTCAGGATGATCAAGCCATGCACCACAAGGGTAGAAACAATTACTCTGTGCCTTGCACATGCCATCCCCCATAGACATTAGCAGTGTGTTGTCACAGTAACAGTAGTTCCAATAACTTCGTAGTTTTCCTATTCAGTTTCTACTGTTTGGACTTTTTGCCCCCTGGCTTACCTGGAATTAATGGAGCCCAGAATTTCCAGTCAAGTCTCTGTGGAAGAGCAACCAAAGAACAGGGCGTTCCTCTGGCACAGCTTTCTCGTTATGCACGGTCGAAGGGCTTTGTTAGGACTGGAGAAAGGAGCTCTGTGTGCTGAGTGCTTCCTTCACTCATTCATTGTGTTCTGACTTCCTGGTACCTGCCTTTCTCTAAGTAGTTTGTTCCTGTGTTATCTACCTGATGGGCAGCCTGTTTCCAAGTTTTCATCCAGGCACAGGGAGAGGAGTTTTCACCTATGGACTCCAGGCCCTTGTGGGACAGAATACTCAGAGTGGAGGCCCCTTCTCTTGATTCCAAGAGTTTCAGGGAAAAGAGTCTTAGTAAGCGAGGATTCCTAAGTGTGGGGCCTTCACTGCTTCATGGCACTCCTATGAGGTTGGAATGAAAGCACATGTTCAGGAGGGGTTTGTAAGCTGCTGAGTGTAAAGGGCAGCAGGGTCGATGTGGGACCATTCCTGCTAACGTTGGGTCTCAGGAGTTGGTAAGAGCAGATACCCCTGGAGGAACCTACAGAGAGCTACCATCTGCCTTTGTACATTGAAACTTGTTGATCAGTCTCTCCATCCGTCCAATCTAATCTATCCATCCATCATATCCATCTGTCCGTCTATCCATCTATCCATCATCCATCCTTCCATCAAACTTGACAGCAACTATTACATTTTTATGTTATGACAGTGAGGCACTAGGTGAATAAATAGCAGAAGTGTAAGTTCTTTAGCACACTTATATTTTCATGGATAATACTGGAAATAAACAAGGTAAGTCATGAAAATATGAAGGACTTGGGCCCATCAGCTAGACCTAAGCAGGCTCTTTGCTCTAACTCTGTCATGTGTATCCAACTGTTTCCTGCTATACACTGTTGGTATCATGAGGGCGAGGATTGAGTGGGCCTCACCACGTCCCTGCAGTGTCTAGTTGATGATCTGATAGCTGTGTAGAAGTTAAAAAATATGACAATCAGGCTGTAATAGAGAGTGGAGGTGAAGAGGCACCTAATTTTCACTATTTCCTGTGTTTCGTTCCTGGAGTCTATTTGTAATAATGTAATAATATAAATAACATCTGACATATGTTTAAATGCCTTTTCACCTTTTCTTACACACACACACACACACACACACACACACACACACACACACACACACACAGAGTAAAACAGTCTTACTGTATTCCAAGCTGCTCTGGAATTTTCTGTTTAGCCCTGGCTGGTCTCAGCCTCACAATCTACATCCTTCAAGCTCCTGGGTGCTGGGTTACAGGTGTGTGCCACCACACCTGGCCCTTGTTTTTTTGTTTTTTGTTTTTTTTTTTTAGCAGCTCTGTTCCATTATGTGGCTGAGCATGACTTGTTGAACCAGTTCCCCAGGGATGCTTATCTAACTGTTTGCAATCCGCTGCTGTGATGCACACTTCACAGTGGACAAAATTATTCAGTTTGTCACATACATGTAAGCCCGTCTCCCGAACAGGTTCCTGGAAATGGGATTGTTGACTCGGAGAGCTGACACTCAGGATTGATCTGTGCAGTAAGGGCAGAAAAATGAAGTCTGCCAGTTAACTAATGACCATGTGTAGCAGACAAGTCACTGATCCTTTTGAGTTTTCCCTTCCAAGGTCTTGTGGCATCTGATACTACTTCTTGTTTCTGCCCCAGGCTGGAGACACCATGTTCAATCGAGCTAAGCTCCTCAACATTGGCTTTCAAGAGGCCTTGAAGGACTATGACTACAACTGCTTCGTGTTCAGTGATGTGGACCTCATTCCGATGGACGACCATAATGCCTACAGGTGTTTTCCGCAGCCACGGCACATTTCTGTTGCCATGGACAAGTTTGGGTTTAGGTAAGACATTCTCAGCAAGAGTCCGCCACGGACCTGCTGCATTTTAGGTGTGGTCTAGCGAATGTCGTTCTTCCATAGTGCTGTTCGGCTCTGTAGGAGAACACTACCTCTGAGACATGGTTGCTTTTTTAAAAGTCTGCAGTCATTTATTGCTGGAGAAGGAACTTATCCAGCAGTGTCTTTAGTTACTGTGTATCCTGATAACAGGTCTTAGTGCTCAGTATGGCTCTTACCTTTGGGCTCCCAACAGAGCCTGGCTTTCCTCACCTTCTGCCCTCCTCTGCCCCACAGTTTGGGAAGCAAAGTGGACCCTCAAAATACACACTGAGTCTAGAGATTGGGTATCTTGGCAGATGTCCCTCAGCATCGTCAAAGAAATATGATTCTGTCTCCAAGAAGAACACGGACTTCTGCTCAAACACGAGGCTCGAACTTTTCTCTCAGAGTGCTAGTGAAGAGGCCAAACATTCCTGTCCGTAGGGGCAGCGGTGTGATCCAGACCTTACTGGCACGTGTGGAACATAGCCATACAGTCAGTTGTTTAGTCTTAAAAGTCAAAGGGCCAGGCATAGTATATGTGTGTATAAAGTATATACCTTGAATCCCAGCACTCCAGAGGCGGAGACAGGCAGATCTCCACAGTGCAAGGCTAGCCTGGCTACGTACTGAGTTCTAGGACAGCCAGAGCTTCATAGTAAGACCCTGCCTTTAAAAAAAAAAAAAGGGGGGGGGGGGGAGAAGGGCTGGCTAGAGAGATAGCTCAGCGGTTAAGAGCACTGGCTGCTCTTCTAGGGGATCCGGCTTCAATTCCCAGTACCCACATAGCAGCTCACAACTGCCTGTAACTCCATCCAGTTCTAGGGGTCTGACAACCTCACAGACATACACGCAGGCAAAGGATAAAAAAAATCAAAGTCAGTAAGTAAATAAATGTGCATTTTTGTTTCACAATTGACATCCTTGTTTGCATTAAGCATAGAAATGTTTTTGAATTACTCATATTTGAAAAGCATTATCTTTCCCTTCCTTAAGTAAACCTGAGGCTCCAGGAATCTGTACTGCAGCTACCTGGGTTTAGGTTGGGTCCAAGTGTACTTGGCCTGTGTAAATAGCCTCTGTGTGAATACAGCCACTCTTCCGAGCCAGTGAGGTGTTCTGTCCCTGTAATTGTAACAATTGGGAGACTGAGGTTGGGAGGGTCATCTGTCCAAAGATTTCCTGGGTGACTTAGTGAGTGAGCACACACACACAGGCACAACCTTAGCACTTGAGAGGCCAAGTAAGGCAGGAGAATTGTGAGTTCAAGGCTAGCTTGGGATATAAAGTGAGACCCTTTGTCCACAAATGACTTCTTCTCCCAAATGACAAGGAACCATTACTGATCTTCAGTTGTGTGTGTTCTGTGTGGTTTGGCTGGTGTTTTCCTCAGTTTATGTGATGGTTCTCAGTCTCTTTGGAGTCTAGTAGGAACCTAAGTGTTGTTTGGAGCTGTACGTAGGGTAACAGGAAACTGAAGCCTTTTGAGGGCCCTTGGACAGACCTTTGCCTTTGGGGCAGTCGATCCTTCCTAATCATCACGATGTTAAAATATAAAAGGGTATAGAAGGACAAGAGCTCCCAGTGTCCGGTGTGGGAATCTGTCGGAGTCCAGCTCCGACCTGTGAAGGGTTCTTTCGGGGAGGTGAGAGGAATGAGGAAATGATAGATAGAAATATAGATGGAGATGATAAGAAAGGATGGCTTTGGGAGGGCCCTGGGTCAATACCCAATACCTCGAGGTTTATTCCAAAGGGCTCTTTATACAATGCCAAGGAGAGAGGCAAAAGACCTCCCCCTTTCAAAATAAAAGCACAGCCAAGTGCAGACCCTTCAAAACACCTAGTAACTACACCCATGGCCAAATCATCTCATTATGCAGCCCTGCTGGGTAAAACAAGCTCAGATTCTCTGACCCTGAGTGAAGTCTCACTAGGCAGCTTCTGTGGACGCCCCCAGTCACAGTACTTGGAAATATGGAAAAGTAGGTTCATATCTTACTAAATCGGATAAGGCAGAAAATTTGAGGCATTTTCCAGGGATGTAGCTGCCATTGTTAGGGTTAGTGTTCAACCCTTAGGCCTTTGGGAGAAAGAGAGATTAGCAGACAAGAAGAACAAAGAAGCATGGTGTGACGGTGGGCAGGGCCACCTGAATGAGGACTTCTTTGCAGGAACTAGGTACACAGAGAGCAGATTCCAGAGCCACAGCAGAAGAACTGCTTAGGCTCCCTGTAACTGACCTGTTTTCTAGGTAACCATAGGTACAGTACTGTACTCTTAGAAAGAAAGATTCTGCATACCTGTGTGTCTCTAAGATAATCTGAACACTGATATAAAAGCAAATTAAACATCAAAAGGAACCGTTTTGGTTCAGGGCTGGATTTGGAAAGACGGTGAGCAAGTAAACTGCCTTTTAAAGTGGGGCCGAGGAAGCAAATTAAACAGAGATTTTCTCCCAGTGCCTAAGAAAAAAACTTCAAAAATATTCATGTGGCCAGGTGCTTTTAGTCCTAGCACCTGGGAGAGAAGTGGGCAGATCTCTGTGAGTTCAAGGCCAGCCTGATCTACATAGTGAGTTGTAGGCCATCCAGGGATACACAGCCCCTTGTCTCAAATGGACAGGAAAAAGTTGGTGTGTTCCAGCCATTACTTGGGATCAAAGCTTACTAACCACGGGGCTCTGTGTATGTGTTTCTTCCCCAGCCTGCCGTATGTTCAGTATTTTGGAGGTGTCTCTGCTCTCAGTAAACAACAGTTTCTTGCCATCAATGGATTTCCTAATAATTATTGGGGCTGGGGAGGAGAAGACGATGACATTTTTAACAGGTAATGCTCATGGTTCCTATCTCTTTCTGGTCTCTTGGCCTTTGGTGCCAGTTTTTTTATTTTTATCTTTATTTTTTTTAAGATTTGTTTGTTTGTTTGTTTATTATTTATACAGTGTTCTACCTGCATGTTTGCCTGCACACCACACCAGGGGAGGGCATCAGATCTCATTACAGATGGTTGTGAGCCACCATGTGGGTACTGGGAATTGAACCCAGGACCTCTGGAAAAGCAGCCAGTGCTCTTAACCTCTGAGCCATCTCTTGCTTCCAGTTTTAAGGCAGTGCTTGCTCTTTCTGGAAGGACTGGCACCCAGGAGGGAGCGGTCCCCACCTAGCCCCTGTGCTCAGATCTGTGCTCTTGTAGGCCCTACAGGTGCTTAGCAGAGTCTCTAGGAAAAGAGCCTCTGGGATTTTCAGAACAGCTTTGGGAAATGTAAGATGGCGTAGGATGGAGGGGCAGGTTGACTTTGACTTCCTACCCAGGCTTTCTGTGTCCCCTGTGAAAGGCCAAGGAGATGGCCCAGTGGGTAAAGCATTTCCCTTGCAAGCAAGAGAGCTTGAACCTCAGAAGCCATGCAAAGCCAGATGTGGCAGTGAGTGCACTTGGGACCCCAGCACTTTAGTGAGATGGTACATGGGGACGGGAGGGGCCCCAGATTTGAAGGTCTCCTTTGAAAAGAAGACTTGCACCTCACTGTAGTTCCTTTTTGGTGTAAAGCAAGTTTCTTCCCACAGAATCTTTGTGCCATGTTTTTATTTTGGAATATTTTAACCACAAATAAGAAAAGACAGAGCAGGGCTGGAGTGGTGGCTCAGCAGGTAAAGCACATACCACTTTTGCAGAGAACCCAGGTTTTGTTCCCAGCACCCATCTTAGGCTCAGGTGTCTCACAACTGCCTGTAACTCCAGCTCCTGAGGATCCAATGCCCTTTTCTGGAGTCTGCAGGCATTTGCACTCAGATGTGTGCACACGCATGCACACACATGCACACATGCACGTACATATTTAAAAATAAAATACATCAGCCGGGCATGGTGGAGCACTTGGGAGACAGAGGCAGGCAGATCTCTGTGAGTTCGAGGCCAGTCTGGTCTGCAGAGTGAGTTCCGGGGCAGCCAGAGCAACACAGAGAAACCCTTTCTGAGCTTGTGTGGAACCTGTCCATGCTCATTATACTGTGGCCAGTCTTACCACATCCACATCCCCAGGCACTTTAAAAACTGGCAGACCTGTCGCCTGTAGGTTGCAGGTGGCAAAACCCATCTGGGAGCCAGTCTGAACTCATTACCTGAATTGGGAAACATTTGATGAGTTAACAGAAGGTGTCTGTCAGAACACTATCCATGCCATTCAAGGTTACCGCTATGTGAGAACTTGCCAAGGCTCCAGATCCTTATAAGGGTCTTGGAAAACACTTGAGTATTAGAGTGTGCAAGCTGGTTATCAAGCATGCACACGTGAGTATCTGTTGCACACAGAGCACAGCAAGACCCATCCGGCAGGGAAGAAGCTAAGAACCTTGACCCAGGGCTGATGGTGTACCACAGGCCTGAGTGGTCAGAAGGGTTGGGGAGGGAGGAGACATTGGGGGCAGGACTAGAAAGATGGGTAGTACATGGATGGAGTCGCTCTCCAAGAGATACAGGCTTTATGCATCTACTTACTGTATGCCAGACGCTAACACGAACCCACAGGGGAAATATTGCCAGAACGTGCAACTCATCCAGATTGGCTGGTCTTCCCCTAACTTGGATATTTGGTGCTTTGATTTGGGACCTTAATGAGGCAAACACGACACTTCACAGAATCTGTCATCTCGGGATATTGGGAGGGAGTGTAAATTTTAACTAAAGTCTTCCCGGGCTGTGTCCCAGCAGATGCTGAGGGGTTAGGCTTAGTGAACAGCTCATCCATGGATGAGTCCACCATCTTGCAGCTGGCCTACTAAACCCAAGCCTTATGACAGCTATGGTAATGACTGTCCCTTTACTCTTCGCAGAATAGTTCATAAAGGCATGTCTATATCACGCCCAAATGCTGTAGTTGGAAGGTGTCGCATGATACGACACTCAAGAGACAAGAAAAATGAGCCCAATCCTCAGAGGTATGTTCTGCGTGGGTCCTTTTTGTTTCTTTTTGTGTTAGATTTATTTGATTTTATGTATATGAGTGTAGCTAGAGTTTTCCTGCCTTGCCCACAGTCAGGACAAATCTTTGTCACCCGCCAGTCCCACAGCCGCTCAGACCCAACCAAGTAAACACAGAGACTTATATTGCTTATAAACTGTATGGCCGTGGCAGGCTTCTTGCTAACTGTTCTTATAGCTTAAATTAATCCATTCCCATAAATCTATACCTTGCCACGTGGCTGGTGGCTTACCGGCGTCTTCACATGTTGCTGGTCATGGCGGCGTCTGGCAGAGTCTCTCTGCCTCAGTCTTCCGCTTCCCAGAATTCTCCTCTCTCCTTGTCCCACCTACTTCCTGCCTGGCCACTGGCCAATCAGTGTTTTATTTATTGACCAATCAGAGCAATTTGACATACAGACCATCCCACAGCATATGAGTGTTTTATGTGCATGTGAGTGTGTGCACTACATGTGTGCCTGCTGCCCTCAGAGGTCGAAGAGGTCATCTGGTCCTCTGGGACTGTGATCCACCATGTAGATGGCCAGTGCCATCTTTCCAGCTTCCTATTCATTCCTCCTCCTTCTTCCTCCTCTCAAATGGGGCAGGCTGTAAGTCAGAGGCTTTGCACAGGGCCCTGTTCCTCCAGTGAGGTGAGGTACTCCATCTGTGGTAGCCATGCTGGGCAAAGGTGTTGGTTGGGGAAGGTGTTTAGACATTGGCCAGTTTCCTAACAATCGTTTTAACCCCTCCCTCCCTCTGCACGTTTTCTCCTGGTAGGTTTGACCGGATTGCGCACACAAAGGAAACTATGCGCTTTGATGGTTTGAACTCACTTGCCTACAAGGTGTTGACAGTACAAAGAGACCCATTATATACCAAAATCACAGTGGACATCGGGACACCAAGATAGCAGTTTGGAACAAATAAGAGACCTTAAAATGGCCAGGGACCTCCAGTGTGTGTCTCTGCCCGTCGACTGGGCTGGTCCCTCTCATTTGTTACAGTCTGAATGGTAGTTTTCCTTGCTATCATTCAGACACCTTTCCAGATGCCCAGGGTGAATGTAACATTTGCTCCCAGCCTGGCTCGGCACTGGATGAAATTCTACAAGGTGTTTATCAGTGTAAAAATGGTCAGCCTTTGGAGGCTTCTTGGACATGTCCATCGTGTAGTCTCCAAAGAGGCAGAACTGTACACAGATCAAAACGTAGTGACTGTGAGTCACATTCCCACTGCTGAGACTGCTAGATTATGAAATGGGTAAGAACTTTGCTTTAATCAGTGATGTCTATACTTCATGACAAATTGGAGACTGCTGCTGGATTCAGATTGATGTGATAATCTTGAATTTTTAATACAAAAAAAAAAAATCAAAATTTCAATCAGTCTCATGTTCTGTCCCTGTCCTATGTCCTCTCATTGTATGCAACTATTACAATCACGGTGTGTGTGTGCTTTCTTAGCAAAAAAATTTTAAAACTTGAGCCTGGAGCTTGGTACTCTGTTAGTGTGTGGATTCCAAGGCTTGCACTCAGAGCAGGAGCTTGGGTACTCCCACTCACATGACCTGTCTCCAGATCCCTGTCTGATTTCTGAATGTAAAGTTTTGTTTTGGGGGGGGTTGTTTATTTGTTTGTTTTTTAAGAAGCAGTTTGTAGTGTTTTAAAGAATAAATCGAGTGCTTCTAATTATGCTATAGCTTGATTTTATGTTGATCCAAATTGGAATAGCTATTGAGTGTTAAGTCATGACAATTTATTTTTCTAGGCATGCTATGTAAACTTGAATTTCCTATGTATTTTTCTTGTGGTATTTTAAATGTGTGGAAGGGATTGATTATTTTTTAGGGAGAAAAATAATGTATGCTGTAGTGGTCACAAATGAGCCTCTGATTTGGCTGGCAGGCCAGGTTTTACAAAGAGCAAAATTACCCTCAGGCCCCTTGATGAGGGCAAAGCATACAGGTCAGCATTATCCTGCCAGACCTCCGGGTCAGGAACTCGGGAGACAGCATCTGCCTCCCTGGCAGAACGCTCCCTCCTCTCCCCCAGGGGGGCCGGGTGGAGGGGCCCTCAGCCTCCGAGAACTGACCCCTCAGGCCCTGGCTGTGGGGTTGAAAATCTCAGCAGTCCTTGTTTACCATCCCTCAGCCTAGTACCACACTCCCTGACCCACCAAAGTCGCAGCTCTCTCCTTCCTCCTGCTCTTCCTTCTCCCTTTTCACACCTTTGCTTTCTCCCCCAAAATGTCCTGGGGCACTCAGGGTCAGACTGCATTCTCCAGCATGATTGTGCCTTTTAATTAGAGGTCTAGAAAGTTCCCCGGAACCCACACCCTGCTCTTCCTGAGAATCCTGGTGCCGATAAAGCCCCCCATCGCCACTCAGGGTTTCAGCAGGTGCTCCCGTTCCTCCATCTAACCCACGGGGTCATTCACAAACTCACTTGTGCTGATGTACAATGCCGGGGTGACTCACCTGTGCTGATGTGCAGTGCTGGGGTAACTCTCCTGTGCTGATGTACAGTGCCTGGGGTGACTCACCTGTGCTGATGTACAGTGCCGGGGTGACTCACCTGTGCTGATGTACAGTGCCGGGGTGACTCACCTGTGCTGATGTACAGTGCTGAGGGGTGAGATAACCCGAGGCATTTAGACCATCAGGCTGGGAGGGCTTGTGAAGTGCAGCCTGGGTAGAGGTCCTAAGATTACAGTCTGGTCTCCAGCTGAGTGTAGATGCTGAGCGGAGGGATGGCCCTGATCTTACCTGTGCCTTTATTGCTTTGAGCATCACAGTGTCTAACTTGCTGCTTTTTCCAGAAGCTTCTTTTAATGTGTGGGTTAGAAGCTATTATCCCAGCCAAAGCAGGCAGGCTGTGTAAGGTCTGTGCTCTCTCAATTCCCCGTGCCTCTAGAAGGCCATTAAAACGGAGACTGGCTTTGGGGAAACAGAGAGGACTTTTTTCCTGTCCCCAGATCCTGACTTTTCCCAAGTGCCTTAAAGGAAGGGAGACATGCTGAGTGGGGTCTTCTGTGTCACCTCCCTTACTCCTAAAGCGAAACTGCCTCTTCCCTGTGCTGGTCCTCCTGGCTTGGTTCATTCTCAGAACCAAGGGGAATGGTGTGGCCCGTCCCTCCACCTTCCAGCATTCTCTGGGGCACCTCAGGCCCGGGGCACAACTAAGAGACAGTGGAGCCTGGGCATTTGCCTGGCCCAGGAGATGCCGTCCTCAGCAGCTTCCCTGGGGGCTGGAGGGTTGAGGAGTCGGGGAGCATTTCCTTCACCTGGGGGCTCGGACCCCGGTGAAGGTCACGTGCTGTGCCTTTCTCTGTCTATATTTTTGCTGGTGACCTATGTAGAGTGGCCTTTGGGAAAGATCAGTGCCACAGGAAGGCAAAGGCAATGCTGTGCTGGCCTTCAGCCTGGCAGGGTCTGCACTGGCCACTGGGCTGTTTAGACACCTGTGATGCTGTGTATGTTTTGTGACATCCCATGTATGCAAATGTGTGTATTTACCAATGGGGCTGGGGGCGGGGGTGGGGAGCTGTCTCTGACCTTGATGTTCAGAACAGACAACTGTATTTTTGCCTTTGAAATGCAGTAATATAACATGAATAAATGACCCTATCTTTGTAACTGTGGTTTCTCTTCTAATTTAAAGGGTTTGGGTAGTGGGGGGTTGGGGGGGAAGGGGAGGCAGGCTACACATGCCTCCCAGAAGTCAAAAGTTTCCTCATTAGAATCTTCATTTTTCTTATCTGTAAGTGGGAATGATACCGTGTAAAGACAATTTTAGGAGAGATGATATGTTTAAACTCATGACCAATACCTCACAGGTACTCACTCCATAGTATCTATTCCCACTTCAAAATAAAATGGTCCCTATCAGTTTTCTGACACAGTCTGCAATTCTCAACAAATGTCAGGATAGTTAAGGGTGGATCCGAGAGCCGTTTGTGCCAGGGAGTCACAGTGTAGGTTCCATGCTGTTTTTCCATGTAGACTTTCTTGCCAGCCCAGATAGTTTAACCAGTGGCTTTAAACCAGTGTTACTGGCGTTGGGGGATCAGAACCTGAGTGCCACCAGTCCTCAGTAAGCCAATTAAACAAGTCATAGTGAAAAGCAGGAAATGGAGATTTATTCAGTGTGGGTACTTGAGAAGTCCTGTGCCCCTCCCCCAGGTCTTTAGCATCCTAACATGTTTAGGTTTAAATAGAGGGCAGGGGATACGCACTACAAAACTGTCCTTACTCAGGAGTGGTCCTGCCCATCACCATTGTCCTTGGCTCCAGTCTCTCCACTGTAGTGGTATTGTGTGGTATTCAGTGGTATTAAAATTCATGCTACACTTGTCATCTAACAAGATGCTAGCAGTGTGGGAAATCTCTTTCTAGGAGACAGTTTCCTCTCTGGCTGACAAGTTAGCTTTTCCTCCCAGCAGGAGATTCCTGAGGAAATTCCAGTTCACTGGGGGTGCATTGTCACGACAGTGTGATCCCTAAAGGAAGGGACAGAAGTGTCTCCTTCATTTTCTAAGATTTGTTTTTATTTTGAATTGTGGTTCTACTGTGTGGTTATGTACACATGCATGCAGGTGCCCGGAGAGGCCAGAAGAAGGCATCGTATCTCCTTGAGCTTGAGTTAGAGGAGGTTGTGAGCAGCCTGAAGTGGTTGATGGGAACCAAATTTGGGTCCTCTGCAAAAACAGTATGTGCTCTTAACCACTGAGCCATCCCTCCAGGCCCACCAGTGCCTCTAGAATATCTTCTTGCCCTGGGACTGTTAGAAAAGCATCTCAGTTGTTACCAAGGTGCTTGAAACAGTACATCCCGGATGTGTCCTCTTGAATCCCGTGTGTCAGGCACCACCGGCTGATTGGCTTGACTTGAAACAGGCCAAAGGGAGTCAGTGCACAGGAGAGACTGTTCTTGCTGTCCTACAAGAATGAGGCTAGGAAACTGAGCACCCTTTAGCCACCCCAAGGCCATCTGGGTTAGCTGCGCTACTGGAGGAATCTTCAGTGGTTTCTGGCCTAAGTGTCCATGGGAAATATTCAGACGTGACCTTCATTCATGATGTTCTTGGGTCTTCTGACTGTGTTCTTACCGAGTCTGATGAAAAGGCTGTATTTTCCTTCTCACACATCACTTCTCTCAGCACTCGACATCTGATAGCAGCTGTATGGACTCTCCCTACCAACAGGCACTTCAGGAGGATGATTCGAGTGTAACTCATTCTGTTACCGTCTGCCTGGAGCCAGAATTGCATGCCACAGGCTAAGGACTCGACCACAAGATGGCCCTACCTCCAGCACCAATCACAGGTTAACCGGTTGTGACCTGTTCTCCTGACCAGCTGGCTGTAGACTCCCAGGACCTGTGCGGCAGGCAGCCGCAACTCCTTAGCCAGGATGACTCACAGGGCTCGGGGAAGCATACATTTGCAGTTTATTATAAAATGATCGTTCTATCCAGGCCCGGTAGTTCAGGCCTGTAATCCTAGGCACTCAGAGCTGACAAAGAAGGATCACAAAAATTCTGGGCCTGCCTGAGCAAACTAGTGAGACACTCTGGAAAATACAGAAAGGGTGCTGTTGAAATTGTTTAGTAGAGCACTTGCCTTGCGTGCGTGAGACTCTGGGTTCAATCATAATCAATAGAGGTAGTAATAAAGGATATTGGGTCTGGGGAGATGGCTCCATGGACAAGGGCTTTCTGTGCAAGCCTGAGAACCTGAATTTGAATCCCCAGAATCCACGTAAAAAGCCAGGCACGGCTGTAACCTCAGGGATAGAGAAAAGAAAAAACCCAGTGTCCTCCTCTGGCCTTCTCATGCTTGCACACACACACACACACACACACACACACACACACACACACACACACACGGGCAAGCCTGTGGGAAGGGGAGGGGAACTCCATGAAAGGATAAATAAATTTAAAAAAGGCGAAGTGGGTACCTTTCGGCAGGCCCTGCCAAGGTACACCAGTAAGCAAACACACCATGAGTTAGCGCGAGAGGTTTATGGGGGGAGGGGAGGGTGAAAAAGCAAAAGGCCATGTCAGAGTAGGGACATGAGAGAGGCAAGCAGACAGACAGACAGACAGACGAGAGGAAGAAGAGAGACGAGAGCAAGAGGCAAGAGAGAAAAGAGGAGGCAAAGAGGGATGAAGAGGCAAGAGAGGTGGACGAGGCAAGAGGGCGAGCCGTGCCTGGCGGGCACTTTTACGGGGTGCACATGTCGCACAGTTGATGGTGGAAAGGCACCTGGCGACGGGTGATGACGTAACTGCTTCTGCTTCTGCGGCAGAGGCAGGCTGCTGCGGTAGAAGCTAAACCCTGTGCCTTCTCTGAATGCACCCCCAGACACCTCCCTGTGTTACCTCTCCAGAGGCTCACCCAAACACTGCTCTTCTGGGGAGTCTTCATCTTGTGATGCTGATTACAAATGTGAACCATTTGTGATCTGCCAAACCTTTAGCCCGTCGTCACTCTTGGTGTGACTGGGCTGGGGAGGCTGCAAGTTCCTAGGTTCTCCTCATGCTTTTTTTTGTCTTCCTAGTGGCCAGCTTCCATCCAGGAGTCACGTTACTAGAACAAAGGACATGGCTGTCCTGAAGGAGAGTCCAAGGAATGTGTGCTAGGAGCAAAGCCAAATGTGCGATCAAAAGATTCTAGCATTGCTATTGCTAAGAAAGGTAGAAAAGGTTTTTTCAAGACAGGGTTTCTCTGTGTAGCTTTGGAGCCTGTCCTGGAACTCGCTCTGTAGCCCAGGCTGGCCTCGAACTCACAAAGATCCACCTGCCTCTGCCTCCCGAGTGCTGGGATTAAATGCATGCGCCACCACTGCCTGGCTAGGTAGAGAAGTTCTAAGGGCCCTTTAGAAAGCAGGGCAATGACCAAGTGCGTCCCATCAACCACAGTGAACACAGGCCTTGGCAACATGTAAGGTCTGGGTTAAAGACCAGAATGAGGAGGTGTGATGGCTCATACAGGTAATCTCAGCACACAGGAGGCTGAGGTAGAAGATCGCCATGAGTTTGAGACACAGTGAGGCCCTATCAGACAGAGAGAGAGAGAGAGAGAGAGAGAGAGAGAGAGAGAGAGAGAGAGAGAGAGAGAGAGGGAGAGAGAGAGAGAGAAGGAGGGAGGGAGGGAGGGAGGGAGGGAGGGAGGGAGGGAGGGAGGGAGGGAGGGAGGGAGGGAGGGAGGGGAGAATGAGAATGAGAATTTGAACTTCTTACCTTGTCGGAAAGGAAATGAGATCTGGCTGAGCCAGTCCTGCAGGCTAGCCTCATTTCCTCTTGACCATGTTCCCCGCAGGGAATGTAGCTACTGCATTCTGCAGGGAAGATAGCTACTGCATTCCTCTGGGCACGACCCATTCAGAGGTCACGAGGCTGGTTAATCTTTGTTGATAGGTTGTTACAGGCTGAACGTCATTAGCTCAAAATTCAGAGGTACTTGAGGATGTACACATCACCAAGATTGAAGGTGAAGGGCAGAAGGTCGTTGCAGAGGTAGATGGGAAGACAGAAATCATAAACAATGGTCATTACTACTGCACTGGCTTTCTCTGCATTTACCTTTGCTATGTGGCTCTGGGCAAATCAGTTTCCCTTTCTAGACCTCTATTAGCTCTTGATTTTTTTATTTGTTTATTTTGGTTCTTCTTTTTTATCTTTTTTTTTTTTTAGATTTATTTATTTATTATGTACACAGTGTTCGGCCTGCATGTATCCCTGCATGCCAGAAGAGGGGACCAGATCTCATTACAGATGGTTGTGAGCTACCATGTGGTTGATGGGAATTGAACTCAGGACCTCTGGAAGAGCAGCCAGTGCTCTTAACCTCTGAGCCATCTCTCTAACCCCTTTCTTTTTGGATTTTTCAAGACAGGGTTTCTCTGTATAGCCCTGGCTATCCTGGAACTCACTCTGTAGATCAGGCTGGCCTTGAACTCAGAGATCTGCCTGCCTCTGCCTCCCAAGTGCTGGAATTAAAGGCATGCACACACACACACACACCCTACTTTACTCTTGATTTTTATGACCTGAATTCAGAACCCACCCTTGGGCCCTTGCATACATAGTTCTGCCCTCCTGACAGAGCCTCCCAGTTCTCTGGTCTAATCTCTGTGATCTGGAGAAACTCACTCTGGTAGCTCTGGTCTTCATTTGTGAAAACAGCAGAAGCAACCCTGCCACCCCCACCCTCCACCCTCGGTGAGAAGAGGTCAGGACAGCTGGAGGGCACTCCTCCCTTTGCTCTGTGCCCATTGCTGTGTCCCCACTGGTCTCTGCTCTTTCTCCATCCAATCACCCTTTACCTTGTTTTCAAATCAGGCTTGTTGATCATCCCCTCCTAAACTCAGCAGGCTATAAGGGGACCCGAGGGAGAGAGGCACAGGGAAGCCAGTGGGGTATGGGCTTCTCTCTATTCAGCTCCCTGGAGAAGGTGATATAGGAACGAACCTCCACATCAGGTCCATTTCAACTGGACCATCCACCTTATAATGAAAAGACTTAGGAGAGAAGACTCAGCAGAAATGCAGATTAAAAAAACAAAACACAAACCCAGTGATGTATATTCCTTAGGCTGCAGCCAGGTCTGCTGATCCAGGGCTGTAATTCCAACAGGTGAAAGGCTCAGGCAGGAGAGTTGAGAATATGAGGCCAGCAGTGGCTACAGAGAGATCAAGGAGAGAGAAAAGAACAGGAGCCAGCCACCCAGCTACACAAACAGCCATGGAGTAAGAAGTAAAGAAAGGTAGATAGAAAGACAAAAGCCCAGAAGCAAGAGGTAGACGAGATAATTTAAGTTAAGGAAAGCCGGCTAGAAACAAGCCAAGCTAAGGCTGGGCATTCATAAGTAAGAATAAGCCTCTGTGTGTGATTTATTTGGGAGCTGGGTGGTGGGCCCCCCAAAGAGTAAAGAGTAAAAACTACCAATTACATAATACCTTCTAGCCTCCTAGGGTGCCTGTGCATGTGGCAATCACACACACACACACACACACACACACACACACACACACACACACACTAATGATGATAATAAATAAATCTTTTTAATGGTATGTTATGTTAAAAGTATTTCACAAATTGTGTGTATGTGTGCATGTTCCAGGTGTATTTGCCCCTGTGTGTACAAGCAGAGGCCAGAGGTGGTCCTTAGGTGGCCTCCTCTATTGCTTCCCATCTGATTTTTTGAGGTGGGATCTTCTCACTGACCTTCTCACTGGCCTTTCAGCTAGTCTGGCTGGCTAGCAAGCCCCAAGGATCCCCCTGCCTTCTCCTTCTCAGTGTGTCTGTAAGAGCACTGGCATGCCTGGCTCTTCTGTGCATGCTGGGGATCTGAACTCAGGTCAAGGGAGGAACAGTAGAGTGGCTGGCCCCAGCATCCAGCAGGAGGTTAGAAAGAGGGTCGAGCTGGCCATGGGGCCCGCCACCCAAGGATGGACAAATGCTAGAGGCTTAGCATGATTTCTAAATCCAGTTGGACATTCTGCCCCAGAGACTGGCTGTTCAGTTAGTACTTTTTCCTAAGACACACATCCTTCCTCCCTAGGGAGGCTAGACCGTGCGAGGTTACGACATATGTACAACATTCCTTAGTCAGGTGGGAACTGGGTGCAAAAAGTGAAGCCAGGACTCAGGCCGAGCACAGGACCAAAAAGCAAGATGGCAGAGAACCCACTTGTTTCATTTAGTGTTGGCAGAAAGTAGGGCTTGGGCTTAATGGTTCTGAAAGGAAGAGGTGACCATGGAGGGCTGGATTATGCCCAGGGTGAGAATCACCTAGACAGGTGTTGGGGCATTAGTTCTGGGTCACACTAGAGCCTGTAGGGCAGAGATGCTCTTGAGAGATGGGATCATGACTTGGTGTAGGTGAGTGTGGTGCTGAGAGACCAGGAGTTAGACAGACAGACTTCCCACGGGGGAGGGGCTAGGTAACAAAGGTGGTGTACTTCCCAGACAGCCGGCTTCTTCCTCACCCTCCTCATCTGAGACAAAAGCCGGGCAGCTTAAAGCAAAGGCCTTGCAGGCTTTTGTCTCCCACCAGCAGGCCTCCTGCTGATGGACCTGCTCGACGAGTTCCGGGCTGGGTCAGGACATGTTACAAACAGTTGTGGGCCGGTCTACCGACCTGTCTTTCTTCACACTGACCAACCCTAAAGCAGTGGAGGAAAACTTGCGAGACTTCAAAAGCCCCAGCCTTGGAGAAGAGACTGGCCTTTTCCGGCTTTTGGAGTACCCCTTGCTTTGCCGAGGGTCTTTTTCTCTCAGTGCCTGCTCTGTGTGTGTGTGTGTGTGTGTGTGTGTGTGTGTGTGTGTGTGTGTGTGTGTGTGTATGTGTGTGTGTGTGTATGTGTGTGTCCTCACTCACCAGAAATGCCCTCCTTCAAGGGTTGACACTGTTGCCGTGTTTTTGATTTCTCCGCTGTTGCTATTGGCGGAGGATATGAACCCAATCAAGACCCCCCCAAGACTATATCAATGCCATGGGGGGGGTGCTTCTCTGGGAGTGGCCAGTGGAGACATAAATCTTAGAACTGGGCCTATCCTCTGGCCCCACAATTCTGATTCTGGAAATTTAGTTGAAGAAACTAATCTACTCCCTCCCACAAGATCTACATGCCCATGCTGTTAACCCTGGACAATGAGAAGCTGCCATCAAGAGGGGGCTGTGCTGAGGAAAATGAAGTACATTATACTGCAGTATAAAAAATAAAGCGGGCCGGGCGGTGGTGGCACTGGCCTTTAATCTCAGCACTCAGGAGGCAGAGCCAGGCAGATCTCTGTGAGTTCGAGGCCAGCCTGGACTACAGAGTGAGATCCAGGACAGGCCTCAAAGCTACACAGAGAAACCCTGTCTCAAAAAAACAAAATAAATAAATAAATAAAGTGGACCTGTATTCACTTATTAGAAAGAGGTCTCAGGGAAAACAAAACAGAATATTTCCATATATGGTGGGGAGTTTGTGCCATGTTCTGTACAATTTAGTGCAGATATTATTGTGTAACTGCTGGAGGGAGTAGAAACATGAGCAGAGTATTGAGGATGAGTTCCCCCCCCCCTCTTTGCAGACTAGGGCCAGGCTCTTGTTCTGGTACCCCAGGGGTACCTTGCTTTTGTATTTTAGGGACTGCCCCCATTGAGAGAACAAGCTGAAGACTGAGGGGGTAGCATGCATAAAGCCCCAGGTTCTCAGTTGCAAACACTACTAGAAAAAGTTAGAGCAGGTGTGGGGGACGGATAGACAGAGTTGGGGGGCCTGGACAGATGGGGTGCTGCGCCCCAAAAGCTGCACATCTCACAACACCTGGTAGGAGAGAAAGTCTTCCTCCCATGGGTGTGTCTGTCTGTCTGTCTGTCTGTCTGTGGTAGAAGCCCGCATCCTGTTCGCATGTGGTTGGGTGTGGCCTCACTGTGGAATCCCTGAGCAGCTGGAACAGCTCAGTGCAGGTTGGAAAGACTTGTAGAAATTTCTTGCCACTCTCCGGAGGGCAGCAGAACCCTCATGCCTCTTACACTGGTGCAGTAAAAGCATTAAAGACAGCAACACTAGGAAGGAAGGGAACACAGAGCCCTGGGTCTGGAGGAGCAAGGTTGGCTGGAGGGGCCTGTCCGGGGCCCTGTGAGGAACAGCGGCCTGGGAGGAAGTGAGCAGATCTCATTGCCAGCAGAGCTTTGGCCTTAGAGTCCCGGAGCCCTGGACTCTGCCCAGGCAGACCTTGACATCTGGATTTTGATCTAGACTTGAGCTCCAGAGCTATGGGAGATTCATTTCCGGGCCAGATGGAAATACAGGCCATTTGGCCTGTGCTCCTGGACGCAGTCCCTGCTTCAGAGACACATGCCAAGACATGACCAACTAAAGGGCATGCCTTTGTCTTCGGATCCTGTGTGGTAGGGTGCAAGGGCTGTGTCTGGCCTTGCAGGACTCCTCTCGGTTCCATGGAGCCCAGCCAGCTGGAGATTCCTGCAGAAGAGCCTTAGATAGTGAGCCGCTCGAAGTATCCAGTCAAGGCCACTGGGACGTTACAGGGGCCTTCAGAGTGCTTCCTGCCTAACTTTGGTGACAGTGGTATAGGAGAGAAGCCAGCTGCAACACCTTCTTAGGTCCCAACTCCACAAAAGCCAATCCTAGAGGGAGGTGGGAGGAAACGCCTGGAAGACTCGGTGAGCAGCTGCACACTTAGAATCCCTCCCCAGCTCTGTGATGCTCCTCACAATAACCCCATCACTGGAAACTGAGGCTCAAGGAGGTCACGGATCCTACACAGGGTGGCAGAGTTAGTCCCTGACACACACCCCCTCCTTCTCCTCCGTCAGCTCTTTACCCACCCTCATTAGCCCTCACCAAAGCGCTGAGGCGTGGAGACAAGAAAAACAAGGAGGACCCTGGCGCCGAGGACCCACATGGATGGGAAACAAGTGGGGCTTTCTGCCACCGGAAGCTCCCTGGGAGCAGCAACACCAGTCCCTGGTTCACAGACAGCACAGCTCCGCCATCCTCCTGGACTGGCCCTGCCTTGGACCAGCACCTGTGGTCCAGAGGGTTCAGTGTTGTAGCATCCTCCACAAGGCTGCGGGGACCCAAAGGGGCAGGTGGAGAGATACCATCCCTCCGGGCTGTATCCCTCCCTTAACCCGCCTCTCTTCCCCGCCATACACCCTCTCCCCAAAAGGAAGATACATTGCCATGCTCTTCCCTAAACGCCTGCGTGTTCCCAGCCAAAGGCAGTTTTTTTTGGGGGTGGGGGTTGTTTTGCTTTCAGCAGGTCAAGGAACTGTGGTTTATTTTTATGAGTCATGAGTGGGCTGATGGGCTTAACTGTATCAACTCCACAGACCACGTTGATTCAGATTCCATGTGGACAGATACTTACCCAGCCACCATGAGCCTATGGACTGGAGGAGAAAGGGCTGCATGTTGAGAAACCTGCCCTATGACCAATATGTCTGTTGGGCCAGCAGCCCCAGACCTTAGCCTGGGCTGTTCCAACTCTATATCGGGTGCTAAGATTGTGTTCTTTGTCATCTCTGCCTTGGCTGTTGTGAGTGTGGCTGGTGGAGTCCAACCCCGCTTGCTTCCTGTGTCTGGACCCTCCCTATTTTGTGCCTACTCTATAGCACATATTGACTCCCCACAACCTCCTCGAGTGCTAGGGCTCTTCTTCGTGGGAACAAGCCTTTTGACCCCTTTCTATCACTGAGGTGGTAGCGTATGCTGGCCCACTGATGGGGTGCCTGGTTTTGGAGGGTGTAGGCCATAAAGGGAGTAGAGAAAGTCCAGACTGGGTAGTGAGGTGGTGAGGGATCTTCTACCTGCAAGCTTACGTTCTGAGAAAACTCAAGGGAGGTCTCCGGCTTCGCTCCTCTGAGGCCTCCAACCTGTCTAAGGTTGTGAGGCCTAAAACAGGACTCCCATCCTCCCGTAAGACCTCAAGTCAGAAACAAAGGTCTACTTTGTCAATCCAGGAAGCCAGAGACGAGAGGAAGCAAGAAGGGGCGGTCCTGAGGCACCCCAAGGGCATGGCAGAGAGACCTCCTGGAACCAGGCCTTTGTGCAAGTTTCACTGGAAAGCTGGCTTTCCTGTTTTTAGTCTGTCTCACCCCAAGGTCGCAAGCAGGCTGCAGACACAAAATTTGACTTACAAAATGAGACACCACGCCTGTCCTGAGGGCATCTGGTGCTCCAGCTCCTGCTTTCTCCCAAACAAACTGTAGGGTCCGAGGGAACGAGGAAGGAAGACCCAAGACTCAAATAGTATGCAAGAACAAAGAATGTTTATTATGCCACCATGCTTGTGTGGTCGTTCACTTGTACAAAATGGCGATGACCCCGAGAAGGATGTGTAGGTTCCCTTTAAGCACAGCTAAGGGGAGTTTCAGGGTCAGCTACACAATTGGTTAAGCAAGCAGCAGTTACATTAGTATAGTTCTAATTGGCTGAGGTTTAGTCTTATTTTTGGACACATCTGCACAAGCCTGGCCGTGACTCAGAAGAGGGCTGCTGGGTTTGTCCTTGAGACACCGTGAGGCTGACTTAGGTCTTCTGTGTCTGTTCTCTCTCTGACCTTGAACGTAAGGGCCTTGTAGATAAATGGGCCTTTGTTGGCAAAAACACCTGTTTGTCCTTCTCAGAGAACTGGAACCTAAATCCAGTTGTGAAAGTGGGAGAGTTTAACCTCTTCAAGAGCTCATAGAGCAGGAAACCCGACCTCAAACAAGCAAGGGCCTGGAGAGGCGGCTTAGCAGTTGAGAGCGTGTGTTGCTCTTATGGAGGGCCTGGGTTTGATTTTCAGCACCCACATGCTCATTCACAGCCATCTGTATCTCCAGTTCCAGGAAACCTAATGCCCACTTCTGACCTTCCCAGCACCAGGCATGTATGTGATACGTACATACTTACATACAAGCAAAATGTTCACACACATCGCATAAATACATATAAACAAATAAACAAAAACATAACACGCAACCTGACCTCAGAGCATCAGTCTTTCACTATACTGGACTTCTCCAAAGGGTAAAGAGCCAATCAGAGAGGGGCTACAGAGACAGCTCAGTTGTTAAGAACACTAGTGGCGCACGCCTTTAATCCTAGAACTTGGGAAGCAGAAGCAGGCAGAGCTCTCAGTTCCAGGCCAGCCTGGTCTACAGAACTACACAGAGAAAGAAACTCTTGTCTTGAAAAACCAGTGGGTAAAAAAAGAGCTCGTCAGAGGACCCTGCCTTCCCAGGGGGACTTGGGGCTCAGGTGAGAGGCATGGGACTCACAGCCTGCAGTCTGCTCCCCCCGGAAGGTGGTAATCTTTTCGGTGGCCAGCACCTTCCCCCATGGGCGCTCACAGAACTTCCTGGGGGACAAAGCACGAGTATTACCAAGTCCTGGTTACTCACAGATGGCGTGGGAGGGAACAAGGAAGGTGTCAGAGTATAAAGGATGAGAGACCACCACACGTATACACAGAGACCTGGCTTACCACAAAGCCACCGCGGGATTTTGGAAAACTGGCTTTTTGCCACCCAAGGACCCAACTCTCCCATGTATTGAAAAAGCTGTCACCTTCTCTCCACTACTCTGTCCTGTCACCTTTGCCGTAAAGCAACCATGCATCTGTGTGAGGAGCTGTTTCTGGACTCTGTTCTAGCTCTTCCTCTGCCATCCTTGTGCCATTGCCACACTGTACTAACCAAGTGTTTCTCCTCTTTCCAGATCCTCCCGCCTCAGCCTCCCGTATGCTGGGAGTGCAGACTGCAGCCACCACACCCCGCCTGTTGAATGCTTTGAGGTTTTTTGTTTTGTTTCTTGTTTTTTTGAGACAGGGTTTCTCTGTGTAGCCCTGGCTGTCCTGGATCTCACTCTGTAGACCAGGCTGGCCTCGAACTCACAGAGATCCACCTGCCTCTGCCTCCTGAGTGCTGGGATTAAAGGTGTGAGGTTTTCTCTTTTGTTATTGTTGTTGTTGCTTTCTGTTTTTTTTTTTGTTTTTTTTTTGGTTTTTCGAGACAGGGTTTCTCTGTGTAGCTTTGCGCCTTTCCTGGGACTCACTTGGTAGTCCAGGCTGGCCTCGAACTCACAGAGATCCGCCTGGCTCTGCCTCCCGAGTGCTGGGATTAAAGGCGTGCGCCACCACCGCCCGGCTTGCTTTCTGTTTTTTATTTTATATATTTTTAAAATTGTTTTTTTGTTCTCCTAGACAGTTTTGCTTCTATTCTCATGTCATCTATAAATGATTGTATTTGTCTTTATAAAATCTAAGCACCACAAATGAGAAACATTTTATGACATTTGTCCTCCTGAAACTGGTTTAATTTGCTTACTCTCCTGTTGTAGCCACTTTCCTTCAAAGGATTTGAAAAATACTCCTTTGTGTGTGTGTGAGAGAGAGAGAGCAATGTTTTCTTTATTTTTTTCAGATGGCATCCTTAGGTTGGTCCCTAACTTAGTTGTCATGAACAGTACCACAATAATCACTGATGTGCAAGGCTCTCTGTGATGTGTTCATTTGGAGTTCTTAGGTAAGTGCCACGCAGCAGTGGTATAGCTGAGTCAGGCAGGAGGTCCATTTTTAGGCTTTGGTTTTTAACTTGTTATTTTCTCAAGATTTACTTCTTTTTCTTTAATGCATATGAGTGTTTTGCTTTTAAGCGTATGTGCAATGACTGTGGAGGCCAAAAGAGGGCGTCAAATCCCCTGAAGCTGGAATTACAGATGACTGTGAGTTGCCA
Organism: Peromyscus maniculatus bairdii; assembly: GCF_049852395.1. Taxonomy (NCBI): domain Eukaryota; kingdom Metazoa; phylum Chordata; class Mammalia; order Rodentia; family Cricetidae; genus Peromyscus; species Peromyscus maniculatus. Next base: position 65,765,423 of record NC_134853.1, on the reverse strand, counting down.
TATAGGTGCTGGGAACTGAACTTGGGGCCCCTGCAAGAGAGTAAGTGCTCTTCACTGCTGAGCCACCTCTCCAGCTCCACTTTTAGTCTTTTGCTTGTTTGTTTGTTATTGCAGCCCAGGAGTCCAGCTTCTAGGCTGCAGGCAGGGCTCAAGGGAAAAGTCCACAGTGTCATGAAACTTAGACTTTTTCTATCTGAGGGCTTTTTAAGGAAGGGAAAAAACTCACACTCTTTAGATGGTTACTTTTCTTTTTATTCTCTCATGTTGGCTCCTCTGTATCTCTTTGTTCTTACAGCTATATGTACCCAACAGAGTCTTTCATGTTGAATATAAGAGTTACATTTGAAGGTCACATTCCAGTAAATGATATGAAATAAGAGTAATCCCAACAACTCACATGCAATAAATCTCAGCTCCCTAGTTGGTGTGGCTGTAACCGTAACTGCAAAGAAAGAACCAGTCATTGTTATCTAACTAGACAGATAGTCTTATAAAAGATTTTAGAGGAGTTATAAAACTAAACTATTGAGGAGTCTAAGAAAAATAAGGAAAATCATGTACTACATCCTATATTTCTGAGTGTAATAACATTTTAAACTAACATTTTGTGATTAGTCATAAATGCTGGGCTCTCTCAGACCTGAAGTGTGGATGGAACTCAGGTTTGCCTTAATTTTCTTTTCTCTCTCTCTCTCTCTCTCTCTCTCTCTCTCTCTCTCTCTCTCTCTCTCTCTCTTTTTCCCCCAAGACAGGGTTTCTCTGTGTAGCCTTGCACCTTTCCTGGAACCCACTCTGTAGCCCAGTCTGGCCTCGAACTCACAGAGATCCACCTGGCTCTGCCTCCCAGTGCTGGGATTAAAGGCGTGCGCCGCCGCCGCCGCCGCCGCCGCCGCCGCCGCCGCCGCCGCCGCCGCCGCCGCCGCCGCCGCCACCACCACCACCTGGCTGCCTTAATTTTCTTAATATGAGCTCACTTTGGCACTCTTCAAAGCAGAGTAACCCTAAAAGTGTTTTGTATATTAAAATATATTTTTCTGGCCTTTGTGTAACTTCTAATTAAGAACACCTGCAGCCCTCATTAGAGGTTACAGCATCAAGTTATTTTCTGTAGCCTTGACTAGTTAGGATATATTTTCACAAATTGAGGTCAGGAATGGGTGCAAGGACTAAATCATTTGCCAGCTAGTAATAATTGAGCTTTTCGTATTTATGATCTGTCCAGATAGCTCAATATGTCCTTGTGAACTAATATAGTGAATGTTTCTCTAAAAAAACCATTAGCAAGGTCTAATCTAAAGCTACTTTCAAGCTTTATATCAGCTAATAGTATACAGCTGTCTTGGCAGCTGGGGAGATTAAACTATTTTCTTTGGTCAACCTGAGCTGTGATATAAAATAGTCTTTTAGTGGAACTCAATAGGCCCTGGCTGTGTCAAAATTATACAGCATCTTCCTGACAATCCACAGATAAGTGCCCATTAGATCCAGATGTAATCATGAGATAAACACACTACAACACAGGTAGTAGGGTACTCCCCGCATATAAATACATCATATCAGATACCAGAGAAAAGCATGTAGCAGCAACAATGTGAAATCACAGCATAGGCGAAAGACTTCCTGGAGTCTACATTCTCATAAGTCTTGCCTGAACGAGACATTCCCATCAGAGAGTTGAACTTTTGGTGGGCTGATACCTGAATATTAATTCCATCTGCTGTAGTGTCATGTCCCTTGGCAGCTTGTGCTTTTTGTTGTTGATGATGTTTGTCACTTTTTGTTTGAGACAAAGTCTCTTGTAGCCAAGGTTGGTCTTGAACTTCCTAAGTAGCCAAGGATGACCTTAAACTACTGATCTTCCTGTTTCTACCTCTCAGAGTTCTGGGATTGTAGGTATGTGCCACCATGCCTAGGTTTTTCTTGAGAAACTTCCACACAGCTTTCCAGAGGCTGAACTGGTTTTTGTAATAGGGCCACAGACCTTAGCACAACTGACTCCATGACGGTAATGGCATTCCAGCTGTAAAACTCAGCACATAGACAGCACCACCTTCCAAAAATAAAAACAAAGACCTAATCCGTTAAAGTCCATAGTTCTGGGAAAGTCTCTAAATGTACTAACCTTCGTTTTTGGCTTCTGTGGTTCTGCTTCTGGCTAACTGTTCTTGTTAACTGAAGTATGTCAACTCAGGACATGGTTTTTATGCTTAAAAAATCACACCGAGAAAGGTTCAGGGCTACACTGGGAACCCAAACACTCAGTGTAGTTACCAGCCAGCTAATAAAGACTTCCTGTTGGCTTAAACCCATGTCTGAGCAGTCTTCTCTGGTGAACACCCCACAACAGTTCTCATTCCCACCAGCTGTGTGTAAGGGTTTCTCACAGCCTCACCAACACCGCTTGTTATTTTGTTAGTGACTGCCATTCTGACTAGAACGAGATAAAATCTCAACAGCTTTAATTTGCATTTCTCTGTCAGGTTGAGCAACCTGGTTCTCATTCAGAAAGTCCATGGCTGTGTCTATAACTTGTTTCCCTGCTGCCCCTCCCCCAACACACACACACTTGCAGTTTCAGGTTTAAGCTTGTTTTGTATTTTCAAGTGAACAGTTGCCCCAATATTAGTTAATCTGAGATATGAGCTTCTGAACTCAATCAGCCCTTGGACTGACTCAGTGAAACTTTTTGGTCAGTGGCCAAACCCTGTTCCTAATTGTTTCAGTTTATTGGTCATGTGAACTTCATCTTTTGAGGGCCATCTGTTCATTAGCCTGTTTTGACTCGGTTGTTACATTTTTTGTTTAGGTTTGGAGTTCTTTGTATGTTCTAGACATGAATCCTTTATCGGAAGTCCAGCCAGCAAAGAGTTCCTCCTGACTAAACCCTGTCCCTAATGGTTTCAGGTTTCAAAGTTCATAAAACAGAGGCTCCAAGAGTTTCCACCTTAAGAGCACAGGTTTTCTTCTCTATATCCCTTCTCCATCAGCCACTTCCACAATACTTCAGTCCATGGCTTGGATGTACAAACTGATATATATATATATCTTTGTAAAAAAACATTGTATGTAAAAAAGAAAGGGTCTTTCCCCCTCCTCTAATTTCAATAATTAACACCTCTAGGACAGAATGCCCTGCCTGTGTCTACTCTCTTAAAAAAAAAAAAAGGCTTCTCACTCAGTTTCCGTGTGCTAAATGTTGGCAGCACACCTGTAATCCCAGCTCTTGGGATGTGGAGACAGAGGATCAGGAGTTCAAGGCCATTCTCAGCTACATAGCCAGTTCCAGACCAGCCAGGGCTACATCAATAGTGCGATCCTGTCTTGAGAAACAAAATAAAACCAAACACCAAATGACAGTGTGGTAACCTGACGTGGCCTTTTTGTTTTTCAGTCAAGCTCTCTATGTAGACCAGGTTGGCCTGTAACTCTGCCTGCCTCTACCTCCCCACTGCTGGAATTAAAGGTGCGTGCCACCACCACGCCTTGTTTAGTCTTTTATGGGGAACAACATTAAAGTCAGGCAGGGGACACCTTTGCTTGTAGGTTTCAGGCAGTGACAGCTTTCAAGCAATAGGTCCCTGTCCTCGTTTATGTTGCCATCACATGGTTTTGAAAAGATAAAATATTCTGGACTTAGAACCAAATCATTAATTGTTTCTATTATCTCACCATTCCCCCAGTCAGACCCCAAATTTAACCAAAATGTTCCTGTTCCATCTCCCTTTCTTTCCCCTCTATCCTTTCCATCCCCAAATAATATACCAACAGTAGCCCAAAATCACACCTATGCTACACTGTTAACAGGGTGCAGTAAAGCCAGACATGATAGCACACCCCTTTAATACCAGCACTCTGGAGCAGAGGTACTCAGATCTGTGTGAGTTCATTGCCAATGCCAGCCTGTTCTACCTAGTGAGTTTTAGACCAGCCAGAGTAAAATCTTGTCCAAAAAAAAAAAAAAAAAAAAAAAAAATAGAGGTAACACCATTGGGAAGAAAACTGGGGTCTTTGGACATGTTCTCTCTCTCTCTCTCTCTCTCTCTCTCTCTCTCTCTGGTTTTTGTTTATTTGTTTGTCTTTTTTTTTTTAATGCCAAATGCCTTATATTGAAAGAGGAAGGAGGTCTTAAATACAGGCTTACAGCACAATGGGAAACCCCAGAGGGCAGAAGTTCACTACCAATGTTTTACAATCTTGCATCTAAGCTGTTCACACCCATTATGCAGGATACACAGACAAGGAACTTCCCTTAAGCATTCAGGAGTGTGAAACCCGGGAGGGATTTAGCATAGGGAGGATATCAAGGTCAAGGTCAGCAAGGAAGGCAACAGTTACCCAAAACCGGGGGGCAGGGCCCTACAGGTCCCCCTTTTACTAATAAATGAGCTTCTGACTTAGGTTGTGTGGGACATCAGCAGGTCACCTTACCCGTCATGGAGACGCCTGCCCAGGCCACACAGGTGCTCTGTCTTAGGTTGGTGAGCACCCCTCAGGCATTACCTGTCTCTGAATACTCATTATCATACAGGCTCAATTGTGTGTGAGCTGCAGAGTTAACTGCTGCCAAAGATCTCAAAGTGGCACTGGGCTTGCAATCTGTGTGTTCGACACAGAAAAGACCAAGAGAAGTCCTAACCCACCCATAGTCAGAAGGCTAAAGGCAACTGAGCCATTCCCTTCCTTAATGAGCCTTACTGCAAATTGGAGTCCTTGTAAGATGGTATGCCAAAGGCAAATAGAACTTGTGTTTATAAATTTATAATTTTCAAAGCCAATCAAAATGTATATAACTATTGAATTAAATTTATCATGCCCAATAGAATGAAAGATTAACTGTGGTAGCTGCTTTTGCTGCCAGGGTCTCCACTGTGCTAGCTGTAGTAAGCAATTATGAGATGGTAATCCCCGAAACAGTAGCAGTGGTGGCTGCCTCTGCTATAACAGCAATAATGGCAGCAGCAATGTCAAATTCTCTTCTGGAGTGTGTGGGCATCCACTGGCATGGATACAACTCCAGGAACACGAACCGCCAAGGCCCATTTTTCTTGATCCCAGCACGACTTAATCTGGCAGCTCTGCAGAAGAACAACTAAGAACCATAAAGAAAAAACAGGCAGCTCACAAAGAGCATAACTAATGGTCTCATAATGACTACATTTAGGCTTATAAATTTTAAGGTATCTTCAAAGGGGGCTAAATGAATTTCAGGAGGCCAATAAATGTTGCACAGAGCCACTCCTGAAAAGTGGGTACTACACCAGCTTGAAGAGGATTTTGAAAATGAAAAGGCTTAGCTGGCATGCAACTGTTAACAAATGGAGGTCAGTGACCATCAGGGTTATCCTTAATCTCCAAGGTGTCTGGGTGACACATTCTCAAACATACTTGAAAAAGCAGTTGCCATACATCACCTACTGGAGAATCCAACCGCATGGCTACAGTTCCTAGGCTTATGTTAATGCTTGCCAAAGCTGGCCATATTGGGCTCTCAATTCCCATTGGCATCAGAAGGGGAGAGTATTTCATGAAGGCCCAATAGGTCTCTGCCATGGACATGTTCTTTGAAGAGCTCTTATGGTGATATTTTATTTGTGCTGAAATGTGATTTTATTTGTTTGTTAATAAAGTTGCCTGGGGATCAGAGCTAAGAGCAAGCCATTTAGCAGAAGTCTGGTAGTGGTAGTACACAACCTTAATCCAATCACATGGCAGGCAGAGTCTCTGTGTTCAAGGACACAGCCAGCTTGGTGACACATGCCTTTAATCCCAGTACCAACCATAGAGACCTGGAGGTCTGTAAAGACAGGCAATGACAAGGAAGTCATGTGGTTGGGTTTAGAGCCAATGAGAAGGCAGAACAGAAAGTCAATAAAAAGGACACAGGAAGAAGGTCTCTCTCAGGGGAAGGACGGCAGCGAGTGGTAAGATAAGGTGGTCTTGGCTCTTCACTACTGCTCAATCTCTGGGCTTTTAACTCTGCATTTGGCTCTGTGTTTCTTATTTAATAAGACTGTTTAGAATTTCATCTACAAGCTCTGGCTTCTTTTAACTGTCCCCCACACCCTACTCTGCAAGCTTAGTCCTTCACAGAAGGCCCTTTGCTTTTCCCCACGAAGTACAGCATGGGCCGCTTTGAAACCCTGTTTTCCTTTTGTGTATAAACTACACAGCTTTGAACATCTTGAAGGCATTTGGGCAGATGGCTTCCTTCTCCTCCCCTCCCCTCCTCTCCTCTTCTACGCTTTGCTTTTCCTTCAGTACTGGGGATTGAACCTAGGGCCTTGTTCACCCCAAGCATACAGTCTACCACTAGGCAATACTCCCTTTTTTCAACTTTATTTTGAAACAGGGTCTCTATCAGTTCCCAGGTTGGTCTTGAACTCACTCTGTAGCATAGGCAGTCTTTGAACTTATCCTTCTGCCTCAACCTCCCAAGGTAGCTGGTGCTACCACCCTGTGCCACCAGGTCTGGCTGTACAGGCTTTTCAGAGAACATGTTCTCAAGCTCCCTTCATGGTGTCGAGACAAATAGAACTCCTTCCTCTACTTGGAATCTACAGTCAGAAGACAGGGCTGGTACTCTGAAGGGGTGGGAATACCACATGAACTTTTCTGTGTAGAAGGATGGTACCATGTGGGCACTTGACTTCAGCTTCCTTAGCAGAAACCAGGTGGGCCTTCCAGGGGCTTGCCCATTTTGGTTTGGAACACAAGCTCTCCTCTGAAACCTATTCCTCCCATAACTGGCTCTATCTGCAAGCCCGAGGCAAAGCCGCCTGGTTTCTGGGTCCTCTCTTCTTTGGTTTGCGCTCCTCTTCCCTGTTTTCTGAACCGGGATGGGCTTGGTACTTGCAGCCCTCTGATCCAGCTGTCTCTGTCTCGTGGAGGCTCAGCTGTGACGTCAGGCAATCCCAGCTCTTTTCTGGCTCTCATGTGCTGTCCTTATTTGAGAAATGCTTCTGCTTTAGAAGGTACCTCCACCCTTCCATTTATGACTCAAGAAAGACTATCCACCGCAGATTCCTCCTCTTCTCCAACTGCATCATGTTTTATTCCAGTGCCATGTGGGGTTTTTTTTAGTGTAAAGGGTGGTGCTGTTCAGGGCAGCAGCCACAAGTTCTGGAGGAACTAGCACTGCCCTGCCAGCACATTGCCAGACTGGCCAACTCAGTGACCTCAGCTGCCGGGAGCAGAGAAAGCCTCAGTGAATGTATGTGTTGACCTGAGCCTGCCATGTCAAGGACCCATGTAGATGAATGGCTAAATGGTCTTATTAAATAAAAAAACACGGAGCCAGATATTGGGGTTAAAGACTGAGAGAGATCAGAGGAATAGAAAAAGCCACAAGCTAACCTCACCTCACCGACACCTCAGTCTCCAAAGAGAGCTACTTACTATATTCCCACACCTATATGCCTTTCTGTTCTGTTCTCTCATTGGCTCTCTCAGCCCAGCTACATCACTTCCTCTTCCTGGCCAGCTTTGTCACTTCCTGTCTGTCTGTACAGACCTTCAGACATCTATGGTTAGTGCTGGGATTAAAGGGATGTGTTACCACGCTTGGCTCTGTTCCCCAGTGTGGCCTTGAACTCACAGAGATCCAGACAGATCCCTGCCTCCCAAGTGATAGGATTAAAGGCATGCGCTGCCATTGCCTGACTTCTATGTTTACGTATAGTGGCTGACTTTTTCCTCTGATCCTCAGATAAATTTTATTGGAGGGACACGGTATATTGGGGAACAAAATACATCACCACAACTCCAGCATCTCATCAGACCCCGGGAGGAACAGCAAAACCTTCCCTGGGGATGAGGCACAGAGGGAAATGGCAAACGGTTTCCTTCTGGTCCATGTGCAAATGTTGACAGTGTGTGTAGTGAAGGTCCACCATAACTCTTCTCTCTGGATGTCTACAGCCTGGGGACTGCGCCCCTCCAGAGGCTACACCTACCTAGTTGAGCTAACCCTGCCTCCTTGATCCAGCGGCATACCATAGCCCCGCCTCCTGGTTCAGCTGTGTGGAGTAGCCCCGCCTCCTGGTTCAGCTGTCTGCAATAGCCCCGCCTCCTGGTTCAGCTGTCTGCAATAGCCCCGCCTCCTGGTTCAGCTGTCTGCAATAGCCCCGCCTCCTGGTTCAGCTGTGGAATAGCCCCGCCTCCTGGTTCCACTGTGTGGAGTAGCCCCGCCTCCTGGTTCAGCTGTCTGGAGTAGCCCCACCTCCTGGTTCAGCTGTCTGCAATAGCCCCGCCTCCTGGTTCAGCTGTCTGCAATAGCCCCGCCTCCTGGTTCAGCTGTGGAATAGCCCCGCCTCCTGGTTCAGCTGTCTGGAGTAGCCCCGCCTCCTGGTTCAGCTGTCTGCAATAGCCCCGCCTCCTGGTTCCACTGTGTGGAGTAGCCCCGCCTCCTGGTTCCACTGTGTGGAGTAGCCCCGCCTCCTGGTTCAGCTGTCTGCAATAGCCCCGCCTCCTGGTTCAGCTGTACACCAAAACCTAGACTCTGTTCAACTCTATATAATAAACATGCTGACCTTTTGAGGTGCTGTGGTTCTCCAGTTTAGAGCCCAGACCACCCAATCCCAGGTTTCTGTCTGTGTATCTATCTGTGTTTATCTTTTCTTCATTCCCGTGACACCCGGAGAAGTCCGTCCCTAGACCCGTACTGGATGAGGTATCCAGCTGAGCCCCTTGAGATCCTGTTTGGATTTCCTCCTTGAATTTGTGGTTAGATGTCTTCTGTTTGGAAGAGCTCTCGGCTATTAGCCATTTAGGTTCTCTCTTTTTTTTTAAACAGGAGTCTTGAGGTATATTAAAAGTCAGGGAAATTTTAAGAAACATAAGAAAATGAAGAGTCCCCACTCTGAGTCTGAGGTCTGTCAGCACCGAGAACCAGGAATTGCAGTCCCATTAACAGATCCCTCCTCCGCAGGATGGGGCTCCTGGAAGGCTGTGGAGAGGCCGCCTGATGCACTGGGGTGACTTTTGTAGCGGGCTCCAGGGAAAGGGAGACAGACAACGCACGGCCCCAGCAAGCCAAACCAGAGGCAGAGACAGCAGGCGGCTCTGAGAGGACACTTACCGAAGTGGGTGAGGAGAGCAGAGTGGGTAGAGCGGGTGGGGGCGAGGAACCGACGAATATCGTGGGTGGTGGAGGAGAGAAACAGACGAATGTCGTGGGTGGCCGGAGCCAGCAGAAGCGAATGATCCACGCCATGAGTGACAAGGCTTTTTTTTTTCCAGGGTGGAGGGAGGCAATGTTCGTTCTGGGTTTTGACGTCACGTGCGAGCCGGAGCACAGGGAACCTGGACCACTCCAGGGGTGGAAGGAAAGCTTACTGGGGATCAGACTGCCAAGGCTCTTTCTCGGGGGGGGGGGGGGCGCAGAGAGAAGCAAAACAGAGAAGCAAAATGGCAGGAAAGCGAGAGGATTTTTTTTTTTTTGAGCTGAGGATCGAACCCGGGGCCTTGCACTTGCGCTCTACCACTGAGCTAAATCCCCAGCCCTGTGAGAGGATTTTCTATGCCAGTCTGCAGGGTGGGGGCTTTGAGCTCACACAGGCTGTTTGGGTGGACTGGGCACTGGATGCCCTCGCCCTGTAGGAGCCCACCTTTGAGGGAGGATTAAGAGGGGTTCCTGGTAAACAGAAACCCTTCTTCCAAGAGATCTGATTTTCTGTTAAACAGAAACTTCCCCTTCATCCTTCTGATTACTCGGCCAGTGTCCTCCTGTTGAGGAACGTGTCACCAGCAGCATGGCCAGTTTGGGTGCTTCTTGGACCTAACTCTCCGGTCTTCATGACCCTTCTGAAGCTCAGCCTTTTAGTATCTCAGCCAAAGGGAGGTCCTCAGCGCTTGTTCTGGCAATTCAAAACTTCAATCCCTGTTCTGCTAAAACGTCATTTTTGTTATGCCTAGATCGCAGAGACCCCCAAAAGACCACCACGGAGACTGAATCCTGTATGTAAAAGCAAAGAGCCTTTATTTTTCAAGCTCCAAGCTTGGTCTCTCTGTCTGTCCAACGCAGTGGTGAGAGCAGAGAGCCCTGAGCCCAGGTGGGGTAGACTTTTTTTTTTTTTTTTTTTTTATCATAGCAGAGGTTCAGGTGAGAGGATTTCCAGGGTTCAGAACCCTGACTGGCTGACATTTGTCTAGGGGTATCTAGAAAATAGGTGTGTGTTAGACTTAAGGACATCTGGCCACCTTATCTAACTTTATCTAATGGCTGGAATGTTTGGGGTGTTAGGTACGTCCCCATCCCTGGGTGGGGTCAGCTTATGGCTTTTCCTGGATCTGGGTGTTGCCTGCCAGTAAGCCTGCCACAGAAGCTGTGCCTGGACCTCTAAGCCTGTCATGGCAGCTGTGTGATCAAGCTGTTTTGCCCCTACACACACACACACACACACACACACACACACACACACACACACACACACTTTTCTTAGCTGTCTGTTGTAGCTGACATTGGTTGGCAGATATCCATCAGGGAGAAAGGAGTCATAACATCCACTCACTTATTTTCTATGCCTTCAGGTAGATATTCTCATATTCTCCAGTTGTCTTCATTGGGCATAGAAGTCATCAGTGACACATCACAAGTACATAGTGATGAAAGTCCTATTGGGACAGGGTAGAGTGATTAGGGGGTGAACTAGAAGAAAATAGTCTCAGGGAAACTCTAAAAGTTTGGCTATGAAAGAAAGTAAAGAAACGGGGTTGGAAATATGAAGTGGGATGGTGGAGATAAAGGAATTTCAAGGGGGAAAGATTCCAGTGCCTGCCTGTACATTGTTGAACTTTTTTTTTTTCCTTTATGAGACAGGGTTTCTCTGTGTAGCTCTGGGTGTCCTGGAACTCACTCTGTAGACCAAGCTGGCCTCGAACTCAGAGATCTGCCTGCCTCTGCCTCCTTCAGCAAATCCTACCGGTGAGCTCCACCACACCTGGCTTGTTGACCATTTTTAATCTCCATAATAGCTTCGTTTCTCCTTAGCTTTCTATGTCCACCTCACAATAGGTTTTTACTTAGCATAAGTGGGGGCCCAGGAACTCACACACTAGTCAGCCTTTCTTATCACACCCCTGGGTACTTACGTCTCTTTTCACTCCAATAGAATGTCAGCCCTGGAACCAGCCCCTCTCTCTTACCTGATCAGATGGTCCTGTTTGCATCTCCTGTCCCCAGGGCTACAGTGTCCAGCCCCCTCCACATCAAGCTGCCATGTTTATCGTGTGCAAGGTACTGTTCTATGAGTTGGGAGCTCTAAAATGGAAATCTAAACATGTCTCCCTCCCTCTTAGGAATGAATACCTACTGCCCCATCACCGTTTCCTTTGGCTGAAATAAAGCTTAATTTCTTTTTTAAAAAATTTATTATTTGTATCTTTTGTCTATGAGTGTTTTGTCTGCTTATATATTTGTGCATCATATACATGCCTGATGCTCACAGAGTCCAAAAGAGGACATTTGATCCTCTGGAACTGGAGTTACAGATGGTTAGGAGCCACTATGTGGGTGCTGGGAGCTGGATCCCTGGTCCTCTGCAAGATCAGCGAAGTACTCTTAACCCTGAGTCATTTCTCCAGTAAAGGTTGAATTAACCTTTACTTCACCTCAGCCTCCACTGCCTTGATCCTCCTTCCTGGAAGACTGCTTTGTGGGGTAAGGCTGGCTTGTTGGGTTAAAAAAATGATTGGGTGGGGGAAGGTGGCGGCTCTGATTGTCCAAGATTACTCGGTCCAGGCCAGCTATCTTGATGTACCTTGGACTGAGGGAAGGCTATTTCCTGTGACTGAGAAGCCCTGGGTATCATTTGAGCTGGAGCACCAGTTCTGGGAATATAAAAGTGGTAGCAGACATCTTGCCCTGGTAAGCCAGGGCTGTGCTGTGCCAAGGCCTTTATTTCTGAGTTTGAGAGACTTCGGGTTTCTGCCCTTTTCCCTAAGAACTGTGAATGTGCCATAGCCAGAGTCAACATGAAAAACAATACAGGGAGTGTTGTTTTAAAAAATGACAAGCGGTGCTGGTTACCATGCAGAAAGGTCATGAGGCACGAGCCACGACAAAACCCAGTATTAGGAGGAAAAGGTGTGTGTGGGGGGACAGAAAAGAGTAACCAAGCCTCAGAAGAGGCATGTGCAGAAAGAGGGGGGGGGAGCAGAAGGGGAGGAGGAGTCAGTGTCCAGCTTTTAAGAATTCCCATGCACATGCACAGGTGAGCGTATGGAGCTACGTCACGAATGCGCTGATTGTGTGACCACACTGCACACATTTTCGCAATCACACAGCGTGAAATGATGACGTAAGACGTAAGACCCCTCGCTTAGCTGCTGAACTGCGCATGCTGGAGGAACAGCAGAATCCTAACATTCCTGACATTTTGCTTATTATAAAAAAGCCGGTGAACAGGAATAGGGGTGTTGTTTCTCCCAGAAAAACTGCTTCCAGCTGACTTGGTGGGTGTCGGTTGACTCTTGGGGGGCTAGAGAAGGGGGCTTCTAAGGTAGAGCAGAGTCCTGGGGTCGTCTGTTGCTTTGGGGATTGTCTGACAAGGTGCTGTCCAGGTGGATCCAAGTCTGTTCTCGAGCTTGCTGACCTGTCCAGGTGGATTTTTCTGGAGCTTGGAAAGATTTTGAACATATTAAGAAGAAGCCATGAGAAAAATTAAAGTCTTGGGCTGGTGACCATTGTAGTGTTTAGTACTCTGCTTATATTGGTTAGTGTTAATGACAGAGAGAGAGAGAGAGAGAGAGAGAGAGAGAGAGAGAGAGAGAGAGAGATTGGAACATGTTTTTAATTTTTACCTGAGATAAGCTTTATCAGAGACAGATTATTTTAAGGCACCTGTTTCCTTTATTAGTTCAGCATCCAGGAGACACAGGTGATCAATTGCTGAGAGCATTTAACAGTAATAGATTGTTATATTAAAGTCTGTTTTTGCAGAGCCCAGACACTTTTGGATCTGGGGGTGTAAATACCTTTTAACTGTTACTGTTTCTTTACCACCTGGGTATATATTTGATGATCCTTGGACTCTGGCTCTATGGTATTCCTGTAACAATTAGCTGAGTAGTTAATTAGAAGAGGGAACCAGGAAGAGAAAAGCTTGTGGGGTGAGACCTCAATCTTCTGGAATTGGGGACAAGGCAGTGGATCCTGGTGTCCTCTGGGACTTGAGAGAGAGCCGGGCCCTGTCTGTGTCCCTGTGCATGAGAAGCACTGCTGACCGGTCTGGAGGGAGGCACATAGAGGGAGCAAATGAACTGAAAACTCCTACCTTAGCTGGAAATCTCTTCCCATTAAGTAACCCTGGAAGTACAATTAAGTCTGGTGAGGTGGGTAAGGCTATCCCCTACCCAGACAATAGGGAAATGAGGAGAGGTGGGACCCCAAAACTCCCTCAGGACTAATTAAGTGGCTCAGTGTCCAACAGGAAGGAAACAGATTGCCCCCATGCTGCATCCTCGGTTCCCTGTGAGCCCATGGCCAAGCCTAGGAAGTCTGCTGGAGGTCTTAGTTTGATGTCCCCATGCCACTGGGTGCACAGGGGCAGTCAGCTGACATCTCTCCAGGTGGCACTTTGAACAAGGCTCAATTGATGGCCTGGCAGGGCTCCCACTAGCCCGTGTCATCTTCTAAAACAGGGACCTGGAAGCCCTTACGCAGCCGCTCAGAAGGCATGTGCCAGCATTTGGCAATTCTGTTCACAGGGTTTTTTATCTCTCACATGGCACACCTTAAATGCCACAGCTGAAACTTCCGCCTGTGGGGTCAGGAGCCTTGCTCTCCAGATGCTTAAGTTTTAGCCCTGATGTCAGGGAGGTCTGGGGGACATGAGACAGATTTTATTCCGTGTCTTGAATTACTTTTTTTTTTTTTTTTTGATAGTTTGCTGATTTGAGGACAGCCTTAGGAAATCCTGCCAGGAGGCAGGTTGTAAACTGATCTTTGGCTAGAGAGCCATCCAGATTATTGTGATCCCCATGTGGGTCCTGGTTGTAAACTTATTTGCATGCATCCTAGCCTGCTTCCAGACCTGTCCCGCACGGCCCATCTGGTACCAGAGAACAGATAAGATAAGGTTCTTTGGAGTCAGAGATTCCTTAGGTTCAGGAATGCAAGTGGGCAGGAGAGAGAGGATCAGGGAGGGTTTGGAGCTGAGGTAAAAGTGTGGGGATAAGGTAACTCTCTTCATTTGTCCATTCGCTGGCAGAAGTAGATAATTCCCGTCAAATATTGGGGTTCAAGCAGCCATTACACAGCCAAATTTACTGGTATCTGGAGATGTTTAAGGCATTTGTCAGAGGTCGAGTGGAAGAAGCCTCCATGTCCCATGACTGCAGCTGAGAGAAAATAAAAAATCAAAATAGCAAATGGGATGCCAGGCTCCCATCTCAAGCGTCCCGAGGATAGGTAATCTGTGGACTGGCACAAATTAACAGCACAAATTACCCCACTTGTCATCACAGGAAGGGTAAGGGCCGGGGTGGGGTGGGTGGGGGTGCCGCATATGTACTGGAGGACTCTCCGGTAGTCCAGACAGCATTCAATACTTCGTCAAGAGAGAACATGTCATGGTATGCAGCCGAGGACCCCCCTGGCTCTAGAAATATAGCTCAGGCTACAGTCATGGCAAATGGCAGGGGACTGAAAAGGGAAAAATTCACCACCAATCTTGGTGGCCGGTGGGTTGTGAGAAGCGTCCCAGTGACTGGGCAAATGAAAAAAGTGGATCGAGTCCAATGAACTGCTGTACAGGGTCCCGAGCACAGAGCCCCGGCGGCACTCTGCCTCATCACAGCACCAATGTTGTTTTAAAAATAAAAGTGGCGCTGGTTACCGTGTGGAAAGGTCATGAGGCACGAGCCACGACAAAACCCTGTATCAGAGCTTTATTAGGAGGAAGGGGAGGGGACAGAAAAGAGTAACCAGGCCTGGGAAGAGGCATGTGCAGAAAGAGAGAGAGTGGGGGGAGCAGAAGCGGGGGAAGAGTCTGTGTCTGGCTTTTAAGGATTCCCGTGCACATGCACAGGTGGGCTTATGGAGCTACGCCATGCATGCGCTGATTGTGTGACCACACTGCACGCATTTTTGCAGTCACACAGCGCGCTGATGACGTAAGACCCCTCGCTTAGCTGCTGAACTGCTGGAGGAACGGCAGAATCCTAACAGGGAGGGGGAGTCTAACACATGTAAGTCACAGGACTGTGGTGAGTGACTCAAATATTACATGTCACGTGACTATGAATGTCTCTGCATAATGTGCTTCATATTATATATAATGTACATATATATTCATGTCTGTTCCTGTGTGTGCCTCTCTGTTGTATGCTGGCAGAGAAAAGAGGGGACAGTTTACATTTCATCCTGTATCTGTGAATTTATGAATTTATGAATTCTGTCTGAGAATACTCCATGTATGGATTTTTCTACTTCTACTTGTATGTAATTTCTCCTTGTTTCCATGATTTCCTCCAGTCTAACACCTTCTCTTCACTTTAGAACACTCTCTTCATGTTTCAACTCATGAATAAGAATGGCTCCACCTTGGTCTCAGAATCCAATGTTTTAGGCTGAAATACACTTCAGTCCTTTCACACTCTGAACCTGTCTTCCATCTCACCAAGACCTCCACCCCCTTTAACCCCATTGGTCCCTCCTGGGCTCCCTTCATGTCCCAACCTGCTCCTCCTACTGTACCCAAAATGGATGACCTGTAGCCACGACAGGGGGATTCCTCAGCCTGAGGCAAGCTGCTTTTCTTCCCTTCTTACTAGAAATTCCTTGGGCTGGAGAGATGGCTCAGAGGTTAAGAGCACTTGCTTGCTCTTCCTAAAGGTCCTGAGTTCAATTCCCAGCAACCACACGGTGGCTCACAACCATCTGTCATGAGGTCTGGTGCCCTCTGCTGGCCACAGGGATATATGCAGGCAGAACAGGATATACATATACATATTTTTTTTAAAAAAAATGTGATTTCCATGACCCAATCCTGGATGTGGCTGGATGGGCACAGGAATAAAGGGTAATTGTGATGAGGCAGGATAAAAAAAGTAGGGACATTTAAGGAGGACACTAGCAAGGAAATGGAGTTCTTTACCCTAGGACCTACTTTACACTTTCTGGTGGAGAGTCAAGAATTTCAGTACAAGGACAGTCAGGAAAGCTTCAAGGATATGTTGCTCATTTCCCAGACATATCTAAAAGTTTAAGAACAACAGATGAACTGTTTGCTTAGGGCCAGGTGTGTGGGCCTGTGAGTGTACAGATGGTATTCCTCTTAGGGCCAGGTGTGTGGGCCTGTGAGTGTACAGATGGTATTCCTCTTAGGGCCAGGAGTGTGGGCCTTGAGTGTACAGATGGTATTCCTCTTAGGGCCAGGTGTGTGGGCCTGTGAGTGTACAGATGGTATTCTTCTCTTATCCCTAAAACCTGAACAATGTGAAATGCCTCCTTACAATTTCATCCATAAAGGAAATTTTCTGAGATAAAAGAAACAATCAAACTAGTGTTCCCTTTTCTTTTTGGTTCTATTTTTTAAACCGATTTATTTTTGCTGGGTATAATGGTGCACATGCCTTTAACCCCAGCACTCGGGAGACAGAGGCAGGTGGATCTCTGTGAGTTCGAGGCCAGCCTGGTCTACAGAGTGAATTCCAGTATAGCCACAGCTACACAGTAATACCCTGTCTCAAAACAAAACCAAACCCAAACAAACAAAAAGATTTATTTCTTTTTATTTTCTGTGTGTGCGTGTATTGATTGCATGTGTGTCTGTGCACCATGTGGGTGCCTGATGCTTGTGGAGGCTGGAAGAGGATTCCCTGGAACTATAATTACAGCTGGTTATGAGCCACCATGTAGATGCTGGGAATCTAACTCTGAAATAGCAGTTAGTGCTTTTAACAGCTGAGACATCTCTTCAGCTCTGTTGGGTTTGTTTTGCTTTGGTTTTTTTTTTTAATTGTTTTTTTTTTGTTTTGTTTTTAGAGAGAGGGTCTTAGTGTGTAGCACAGACTAGCCTTGAACTTGCTGTAATCCTTCTATCTCAGCCTCCCAAATTCTGGCCTTATAATTATGAACTACCACACTCCATTTAGCTCATACTTCTTTATTTTTATAGATCCATTAAGCTTTTAGAATCACGGTAAGGCTGGATGCCATACAGGAATCACACTCTACCACACATCCAAAGAATGTGAGGGTTTCTCTTTTAAAGTCTTCGTCTACTAGTGGATCACAGAACCCAGCAGGAACTCACCCAGTCAGATTCCATCATAGATGATGGCTTTCTGTGCCTAGTAGGCAAGAACCTCTGTGAAGTTTCTGGTTTGTCTTGTAGATGAGAGCTTTGCATGGGCTGCAGATGTCACACCTAAACTCATGAATGAATTTTTCTCATCAGCATCACCTCCTCACCTCCCTTCTTTTAGCACATTCTAAAACGTAATTAGCCAGGCACTTTTCCAAACAGAGATAGGCAGATCAATGAGTTTGAGGCCGGCCTGGTATACAGACTTCATTCCAAAACAGCCAGGGTTACACAGAGAAACCCTGTCTTGAAAAAAAAAAAAAAAAAAAAAAAAACAACAACAACAAAGAACCCAAACAAACCAAACAACAACAAAATGCCCCAAAACTTGTGTGCATACATTTGCAGAGGTCAGAGGACAGCCCACTGGATCCTCTATTCTTCCATCACGTGAGTCCAAAGGATGGAACTCAGGTTGGCAGGCTTATTGGCAAGCATCTTTACTCACTGAGCCGTCTCTTTGTCATTTAAATTTAATTTTTAAGTGTTTTCCTAATCTTTGAACCTGGTTGTAAATTGCACCCTTTGAAAAATGTAATTTCAAATGCCACAAAATTGGGCTGGGGATGCAGCTCAGTTGATAGAGTGTGCTAGCACGCACTCCGGGTTCAATCCCGTGCACTGCAGAAACCAGGTGCAGTGGTGCATGTCTGCAATTCTAGCCCTTAGGGAGTGAAGCCGGAAGGACAAAGAGTCTAAGATCACCTGAGATACATAAGACATTGTCTCAAATAAAGGAAAAAGCCACAAAACATGCATATAGCTATTATTGAGATACTTAAGCCCCCCACATCTCTTTTTCTGCCTGCACTTCAGATTTATGCATACACTTTTTAAATTTTATCTCTTTTTAATAAATCCAACTTTGTTTCATGCTGACTCATTCTGAAAATCTCTAGGTAAAAAACAACAAACAACCAAACAAAAGAACAAAAACAAAAAACAACCAAACAAAAACAATCGAACAAAATAAAACAAACACCAACAAAAGCAACCGAGTTTCACCGAGTAGAGGCTGCAAGAGAGCTCAATAGGCTGCAGGTGACAGCCTTGGGCTGTGTGTCCCTCACTGCTGCTGACGGTGAGCTTGCCAGGTAACCCCCCAAAATTTACCTTTGCAATTAGAGAGACAGAGACACGGTCCTGCTGTCCTGTGGGCAGAGCAGTGTGAGGAACGAGGGTGAGGGTAGAACCTCTCCCTCACCGAGCCAAAGGAGCAAAGGAGAGTGGAGAGCGAGGCATTTTGGATGTACTAATTTTGTGCCCCAGAGTCCCTTGAGGCTGTAGGAAAAATAATCTGGGGAAGAGAGCCAAAGGTGCCATTTAAAAGACAAGCCTGGGAAATCCCTGTAGTGAAAGTACAGGAAGCTGCTGGGGCTCGGTGTGACCTGGCCCTGTGGATTCTGTTTGCTCAGATCCCAGATTACAGGAGTGCAGCGGCAAGGCCGGAAACCACAAGTGCCAGCAAGTCCTGGCGGGGTAACCAGCCTCACATTCCTTCTGTGGGAATAAATGAGGCGCTGGCCATACCCTTCATGTGGCTTTGTGTCACAGAAGCTGAATCGGCCAGTGGGACACACATAGGGACCCTGGGGGCCGAGACAAGGTAGAGGACCACAGGAGGATCAGCCAGCCACCACCTGCTGACACATGAACAGGATGCAAGCTGTACTGGAGAGCAGCATCTTATTAAAGCATGTAGTGCTCCCTCACTCCAGAACCAGCTAGTTCTAGACCTTTTTTTTTTTTTTTTTTTTAAATTTCCACTGCTCATTTTCTCTTTAAGGGGGGTGGGGGGGAGAAGCCCTGCGGTGGTGGTGCACGCCTTTAATCCCAGCATTTATGAGGCAGAGGCAGGCGGATCTCCGTGAGTTTGAAGCTAGCTTGGTTTACAGAGCAAGTTCCAGGACATCCAGGGCTATACAGAGAATCCCTGTCTCGAAGAAAAAACAAAAACAAACGAACAAAAAAACCCCCAAAAACCAAAACAACAACAAAAAAAAAAAAGAGAGAAAGAAAGAAAAAAGGAAGACAGACAACAGAAAGGCTTTGACTTCTTTCAAAAAATTTTAAAAAAGATTATGTTTTTAAATTATGTGTAGGTGTGTGGGGTAGTTTGAACGAAACTGGCCCACATAGGCTCATAGGGAGTGGCATTATTTGAAAGAATTAAGCTGTGTGGCCCTGTTGGAGGAAGTGTGTCCTTAGGGTGGGCTCTGAGGTCTCAGAAGCTCAAGCCAGGCCCAGTGGCTCACCGTCTCTTCCTGCTGCCTGCCGATCCAGATGCGTGCTGCCATGCTTCTTAACGTGACGATAATGGACTGAATCTCCGACACTGTAAGCTAGCCCCAATTCAGTGTTTTCCTTTATATAAGCATTGCCAAGGTCATGATGTCTCTTCATAGCAACAAAACCCTAAGTAAGATTGTCTGTGTGCCTCTGTGTGCGTGTGTGTGTGTGTGTGTGTGTGTGTGTGTGTGTGTGTGTGTGTGTGATTGCCATATGCACAGGTACACATGAGTATGTGGGCATGTGCATATGAGTGTAGGTGCCCTCAGAGGTAAGAGGCATCAGATCCCCTGGAGCCTGATGGTTATAGATGATTGTAAGCTGCTATGTTGGTGCTGGGAATCGAACCTGGGTCTTCTGGAAGAGCGGTAGGTGCTCTTAAGTGCTGAGTCATCTTCACAACCCCAGAGGTGTGACTTCTTACTAAATGATGATGTCACACTCTTCTGTGGTGTTTACTATATGCCAGATAGGTTTGACATGTTTTATATGTAACAATTCATTTGATCCTCAGATTTGTTTGTTTGTTTTTCAAGATAGGGTTTCTCTTTATAGCCCTGGCTGTCCTTAAAACTAGCTCTGTAGACCAGGCTGGCCTCGAACCCACAGAGATCTGCCTGCCTCTGCCTCCTGAGTGCTGGGGTTAAAGGTGTGTGCTAGCATTGCCGGACCGATCCTCAGGAACTTTGAGATCCTTATTTTACAGACAAGGAAACAGAAACTCCTAACGTCACACTCTGGGATTTCCAACTAGGCCCCTCTCGGCACAGCTGCTCAAAGGCAGTGGGTATTGATTGGTTAGGCTCTTTTGGAGGCCTCCTGAAAGCTAGATCACAGGAGAAAGGGTTCTCAAGGGTGGAGACAGGACTAGAAGAAAGAGGGAGAAGCCACTGAAATCTGAGAGTAGGCGCCACGGGCCAGACCGGCTTTTGTTTGTTTGCTTTGGTTTTTCAAAGACGGGGTCTCATTATGTAGCTCTGGCTGCCCTGGAGTTCTTCTCTATGTAGACCAGGCTGACCTGGAACTCACAGAGATCCACCCAACTGCTGGGATTAAGGGTGCACAGTACTAGCGGAGGAGCTCTTAGAGGCCTGGAAAGTGAGGTTCTCTAGAGTTCGGTGTGTCCCAGCATTCTTGGCAGCAAGGAGGAACCAAGGCTCCCCTTCCGTATGTCTCTGTCAACAGACAATATCATGTGTCCTCTCCTCCCCTCCGGTGCATGCACGGGCTTTATCCCCCTTGACTGAACCTTTTCTCTCAGCTCAAGCTGCCTTCAGCCTCAGGACCTGTTCCCAAGTTCCTTGGTGTCCCTGCCCCCTCCAACTGCTCAGCTTTCAAAGCCTGAAAAACAGAAGAGCTCGAGCTGTGCTTGTGAGACGGAACAAGCAGGGGGATGCCGGCCAGTTTATGAGCTGCTCTTGGGTCTCGTGTCTGTACCACTCGTCCAACAGGTCGGGACCAACCGGAAGTTTGAAATCCTAAGGTATAAAGCATGGTCACCAGTGATGAGAAGACACAGCCACATTTTCTAAGACACTCGCTCAGCCACAGCACCGCCTGGTAGACATGCAGATGAACTCTGCATGTCCTGTCCAAGCATCGTATCCTCAGCTTTCCTGCCAACCCCAACTCCTTGTATTCTGAGAAAGGCTTGCCAGCCCGTTTTCCTCCCATGGATCTAACTACTAAGACAGTGAAAACGGAATCTCCAGCCTCTGCTTTGGATATTTCTGGAAGAAGGGAAGAGAATGGGGTTAGGGCAGTAGATTCATGGCAGAGCCCTTGCCAAGCAGAGCCCTGCATTTAGCATCCTTATGCTAAGGGAGATGTTCAAGGCTCCCAACTCCAGTGTGCCTCTGTCAACACATTCGCCTGTGTCACTGTCCACCACCAAACAAGCCCCAACTAGGTCTTACAGCTGAATTGGTTTTCTAGAAGCTCAGAGTCCCTCACTGAGAGATTTGGGTAGGGTTTTCCAATTCCTCCTCTCTCCTCCCTAGCCCAGAAGGTGGGGTTCTCAGCACTCCCCACCGACTTACGAGGGTGGGGTGGGGTGGCAGACCAGGAAGATGTCCCACAGGCTCTGTCTCGTCCTTGCCAGATGAGCTGCAGCTGTGGGCAGATTCTCAACGTGGTCCTCCACTGCCCCAGGGGGCATAGCCATGTGGCCTAGTCAGCCACAGCCATTCCATTCCTGTTGCCAGTGATGGCCTTAGCTCAACAGAGAGCATGTGAGGTTGCCTTGGCCTGTGCATCAGCAGGAATGAGGGGCGGGGTGTGTGTGCCTGTGATGTCTGGTAAAAGGCGTTGCTTTGATAAGACTGATCTGTGAGGAGAAACTCCCCCCTTTCACTCTGGGATCAGGGACACAGCGCAACCTCTGAAGGGAACAGGCTTGTCCTTTGAGAGTTGCAGAAAGGCATATTTTGTTCCAAGTTAAAACAGATGGCTTTTATCCATGGACATTTAAAAAAAAATGAGGGTACTTTGTCAGGGATCCCAGGCCTGGGCTGGGAAATGAACATTAAAAGCAGGAGAAAGCTGTGTTCTGCCGCGAGCCGGTAGAATTGTGTGATGGTTTTTCTCTAGACTTGGACTCATGTTAGGAGAAGCTGGTCTAGATCACAGTAAGAGAAGCCTTTCTGACTGTTGAGACATCTGGAGGGCCACAACAGTGGCTTTATTGTGGCTGCCCTGCCCTCTGCTGGCGTTGAGAAGAGTTGGTTAAGTGGAGTTCTGGAAGGGATGCCATCTCATTTGTGTTATACAAATCATGTTGAGGGGCTCTGAATCAGTAGCCCAGGTTATCCTCAGATTTGGAGTCATCCTGCCTCAACTTTTCAAATGCTGTCTTTTCAAGTCCGTGCCATTTCCATCCCGCTTGTTTGAGATTCCTTCCTTCCTTCCTTCCTTCCTTCCTTCCTTCCTTCCTTCCTTCCTTCCTTCCTTCCTTCCTTTTCTTTTTCTTTCTTTCTTTTTTTTTTTTTTGGACAGGGTTTCTTTGTGTAACAGCCTTGGCTGTCTTGAAACTCACTCTGTAGACTAGGCTGGCCTTGAACTCACAGAGATCCACCTGCCTCTGCCTCCCAAGCGCTGGGATTAAAGGTATGAACCACCACTGCTTGGCTTGTTTGATTTTCTGTATCCATGTATGGATTGTGTGGTAGTTTGAATATAATTGGCCCCTATGCACTCATAGGTTGTGGCACTATTAGGAGGTGTGGCTTTGTTGGAGCAGGTGTAGTCTTGTTGGAGGAAGCATATCAGTGTGAAGTTTTGAGGTCTCATATATGCTCAAGCCACACCTAGTGTCTCAGACTGAAAAGTTCCCATACCCTGGTATTGGGTTTCTCTACTGATGCAATAAATCAGATCAGGCCAAATTAATCAGGCCAGGTTTAATCTGAGCAAAACATACCTGGGCGATCCCAGGAAAGAGGAGAAGCCACAAGGGGAACTGTGAGGGCAAGCCCATGGGTCAGACCTTAAATATCATCTGGGGGTGAAGCTGCTGCTTGACTGACTTTCTTTTGGGTGGGGTTTAGAAAGGGCAGCTCTAGGGGAGATCCTCAACGTCCCAACCTTTTTGGGTATATATAAATGCCAATGCAAGTCTGGCTACTTCCTGCTGTCAAGGGATGACATGGGAAGGGGGAAGTCAGGAGTTGGTAGGGTTACAATCTGTGGGAGGTGTTGGTGAAGAAGCATTTGGTTAGCTGCCATTGTAGAGACCTCAGGAACCTGTTTCTTGAGGTGACGCATAAGGCAGGTTGCTAGGCAGAAAAGTAGATTATTAACACCAGCTCTGTGAACAGGGCTAGTCGTGGGAAAAAGAATGGAACAGACATGTGCCCTGGTTGTACAGAAGAGGCAAGGGTGAGTGAGCCAGATGAAAGAGCAGATATGTCCTTGAATCTGGAGGGGTGGCACCAGCACTGATGTTCCAGGAGCTTGCGGGGGATGGCATGCCAAATTCAGGGATGATGTATTCAGGAGTACCTGACCCATCACATCTGCTGTTTCCCTCTATCCATCCTGTAAAAGTGTCAGCAAGAGTTAGGGGATAACAGAACTTTTCATGAGTGAGCATGTGGGTGAAATCAACCTGCCAGTACTTGTCTGGTTAGTGTCCTCGGTTGGTGCGGGGGCTGGCATATCTGGAGGGCTCCCTGTGGGTTGGCCTTGGCACAAGTCTGGCAGGAGGGGTGGACCTGTCTAGGGACAGATCCACCATGCCAGATTCCTTGATACAGCAGCAGAACTCCCTCCCAGGAACCTGCAAGTGTCTGTAAAACAACTGGAACAGATAAAAATCCATAGAAATTTAAGGACTCCTAAAAACTGTTTGTAGTCAGTGCTACCATAAAGCCTGTGAATGAGGCACACCTGTCTGTACTTTTAACAGGAAACTTAACGAATGAGCTACTAATGTGCTTGTAGCCTTGGAGGTCAGGGAGAGAGCTGTTAAACTGGCAAATCTGTCAGTCCCCTGGTCATCAAACACCATCTGATCTGGATCTGAGAAGGATAAGTAAATGAGCAGAAGCGAGACAGCCTTCCAGCCCCCTCGGCAATTCCAGGTTTCTCCGTGGTCGTTCTGGGACTGAAGTCCCAGAAGCAGTGACTGTCTCCAGCTGCCAAGTCAGAAGATCTGACAGACTTTCTTGTGGGGTAGGGATTTGGGGGAGAGTGACCTACCTTGACTTGGCAAAGCTGGGTATTCGATCCCCCAGTGTCCTGTTGTCCAGTCTGGGCAGGGTCTTGACAGTGGTTTAAAGTGCAAAGCAGTTTCTTGCTGGGTGGCTGGCTTTGCCACATTTAAAGTAAGCTTCCAGGTGGAAGTTCTTCAGTAGCCATCCTTGGAGGAGATACCGGATGCTGCTAGGAGCTGGCATGTCTCTATCATGAGAAGCTATTTTATTAAAATGCCATATTCTCAGATCTCTGAAGCACTTGAGGATCAGGGTATAATTATCTGTTAAGCATACCTGAATTAGACAAATCACACTCAACACCACTGTTTCCCATGCCCCTTCTAGTATGGCCCATTAAGCAGCGCTGAAAACATTCCACTGCTTTCCTAACCCAAAGTAACAAAGTCCAAATTCCTCCAAATAAAAACTTGGTCTGGCCTATCACAGCAATACCCCAGTCCCTGGTACCAACTTCTGTCTTAGTTAGGGTTTCTATTGCTGTGAAGAGACACCATAACCACGGTAACTCTTATATGGGAAAACATTTCATTGGGACTGGCTTACGGTTTCAGAGGTTTAGTCCATTATCCTGGTGAATGGAGTCCAGGCAGACATGGTTCCGGACAAAGGGCCGAGAGTTCTACATCTCGACCTGCAGCCAACAGGAAGCGATCTGTCTCACTGGTCATCGCTTGAGCATATATGAGACCTCAAAGCCGGCCTCCACAGCGACACACATCCTCTGACAAGGCCACACCTCCTAATAGTGCCACCCACCCCTTTGGGGGCCATTTTCTTTCAGACCACCACACCTCCACCTCTACTCCTGGACTATAAAAGCCCTTATCTTCCCCATGTCCAATACTGACCCCTCGAACCTAACCTGAGGAAGAGGCGGCCCGTGTACATGAATACAAAAAGCTTGCTTCAGTTAATTTGGCCATGATGGTTTGGGCTGGTGGTCTTTCTCCTCCCAGTAACAGTTCTGCTGAGGTTATTTCTCTTGAACCAGCACTTACCTCCCATAATGGGAGGTGACCAAGCACAGGGTGGTGGTGGTGGCATGCTTGGGGCCCTAAAGCAAGACCTCTTAAATGGCTGGGAGGCAGCTGGCCAGGCGGTTACTTGCTTGAGGGAGAAGCTGGTCTTCTCCACCCCACCCTACACACCACAGGGGTCCCCCAGCTCCATCTGCTTCCTGTCACTTGATCTGCATAGATGGGAGACATGAAGAGTCCTGCAAAAACTGTTAAGTCTGAAGATGCCAAAGAAGCACCGCATTAGCTTCCCCAGAGGATGAGATGTGGCCCATGATGCTCATGGATCCCTACAGGCTCCAATTGCCAGGGCCACACAGCATGGAAGCAGCTGCAAGATCCTATCCCTCCAAAGGCCTCTGCCCTACTCCGTGCTCATCAACCTCCTCCCGTCAGCTCTGCTAGACTCTGTCGGTTGGGTGATATCTTGATTGCTTCTGACAATAAAGCTTGCTTTGAGTCAGAGGGCGGAGCTGGCCACTAGCTGACCAAAATTAACCATAGAAGTTTTGGAGGACTGAGGACAGATAGGAGACAGGAAGTAGTAAGGCGGGGCTGAGAGAGAATCTCATCTTTTGGATGGAGGAAGGGAAGAGATGGGAGGTCACTGGTGGCTTATCTGTTGCTTCTCTGATCATTCAGGTTCTTACCCCAATATCTTTATTTATTGATAAAGAATAATTAGATAAACACTTCACTGGTCATCTGCATTTCAGGGAGGAGCCCATTCCAATGTGTCCACTAAAGGAAATGCCAGGACTTCCCCTCATCCAAGAAGATGGCAGCTATGTTACATGGCCGTAGACTAGCCTGAGGAGAGAAAGTCCCTCCATGGTTTCAGAGAAATTATAAAAGATTGTCTCCTCAAGGCCAGAGTTAAAGGTTGAGCTGCTCCCTAATTCAGATATGGAACTTGTTACTGATGGGAGATGAGCCCGCAACAGGGGAAATAGCCCCTCACAACTAGAGACTCAGTGCAACAATGCACAGAAAAAGAAACTACCCTGGAGGTGCACGCTTTTAATGCCAGCACTCGGGAGGCAGAGGCTGTCGGATCTTGGAGTTGGAGGCCAGCCTGGGCTACAGAGTGAGTTCCAGGACAG
This sequence comes from Peromyscus maniculatus bairdii, assembly GCF_049852395.1. NCBI lineage: Eukaryota > Metazoa > Chordata > Mammalia > Rodentia > Cricetidae > Peromyscus > Peromyscus maniculatus. The sequence goes on along the minus strand of NC_134853.1, from coordinate 65,738,994 downwards.
GCTCCAAAACCACACAGAGAAAGAAACAAACCAACCAGCCAACCCAGCAGTGGTTTCTAATAGTACATACTTTGCCTACCCTGAAGGTATTTACATCTGTCCAGGAGACAGTTGCAGACTGGTATTCTTCGCCCCTCACTTAGATGAGCTCCCAGGAAGTGAGCTCCTGCAATACTTACACCAGTTCGATTCAGGAAATCAGAGAACTCCTATACTTTTACCAGTCCCGCTAGGAATGGCCCTGACAGGGTCCATGGCCGCCTCTGCCACTGCAATAGGCATCCCACAAGTTCAAGATAACCAGCTCTCTACTGATCAGTCAAGAACAGCACAAGAGAATGTCAAAGAGTTATTTCAAAGGATTAAGGCTGGAGGTACAGAGGAGTGGCAATGGAGTACCGTATGAACAACGTGGGGACCCGGCTGGCTCTGTTAGTGGGACCTCATAATGACAGTTTTAAGACTTCTATTAGGGCAATGCATCTTGAACACCCTGTCCAACCCCGCCCAGGTTCATTAAACTAGAATGAAAGGAATACACCTACAGATGATAGTCCAGGAGTGCCAACCCATCTCTTCAAGACAGATTCCTAAGCGGGGCAGGGGCATGCAGTAGAATAGGTAGAAAAGACCAGTTGTTAGACACTGATTTGTGGATGTATTTAGTGAACCACTTAAAGCATGCTTGTACAGCCTCTTGCCAAGCATGACTTCACTTACTACCTGGGACAGAATGACCTGAAGAAATAGTTAATAGGTCTTTGCCCTTAGCAACCTAACCACAAAAGCTTACACAAGTCAACTGTGACAGGTCTTTAAAAACCAAAAGCTCCCCAAAGCTCCCCAGCTAACGGCTGTATATACTTCTGTTTGCTTACCTGCTCACTTGCCCCACCTTGTGGTTTCAGAGTATAAAATAAAAAACGCAAACTGGACTCAACTCTTTGAGGAGCGATCCTGGCTTTGCTCCACTGGTGAATGAACATCCTAGCTGTCCTGGCTTTGGTCCACTGGTGAATGAACTTCCTAGCTGTCCTGGCTCTCATTGGTGCCAGAGTACTTATTCCTAAGAGACTCCTGCACCTTTATTACAGAGATTTTCGTTTATTCTTTTTTTTTAAAACATAATTTCTTTATTGATTCTTTGGGAATTTCACATCATGCACCCTAATTTCGCTAACCTCCTGGTCCCCCATATCCTCCCCTCACCCCTGCAGTGCCTCCCAAAAGAAAATTAAAAACAGCTGGGTGGTGGTGGCACAAGATTTTAATCCCAGCACTCGGGAGGCAGAGCCAGGCCAATCTCTGTGAGCTGGAGGCCAGCCTGGGCTACAGAGCGAGATCCAGGACAGGCACCAAAACTACACGAAGAAACCCTGTCTCGAAAATACAAACAAACAAACAACAAAGAAAATTAAAAACAAAAAAAGACAAAGCAACCAACCAACCAAACAAACAAAACCGAGAACAAAACAAAACCCCTCCCCCTGCAAAAACAAAACAAAACAAAAAAAACCCCTCTTCTTTTCTCCATCTTTCCTGCCTCTCCAACACCTCTTCATTCATCTGCTGGCATTGGGAGCTGCGGTGTGTCACAGTGTACCCTTTGTCCAGTCAGCTTTACTAGCAAATGTTCATTGCAATGAGTCACTGGTTTGGTTCCAGGCCTCTGGTTTCTGGTGCACCATCATCACTGGATCCTCACTGGAATTCCTCTGGGATATCGTTAGGCCTCCCTGAGTCACGGAGACCCTGCAGGTATCGTTCCACAGGACCAGTCCCTATACGAGCTCCAGTAGGTCCTAGGTGGGGTAGATGTTAGGGTGGGCCAACCTAAGGCCCAGCTGTGGGCCTGAGTGGTAGCTGTGCCGGTCACTCATTGGGGCCACCTGCCTCAGGCGAGGAGGCAGAGCCAGCTCCCCAATGCCCATGCCATCAGGGTCAGTTCACCCTCACCTGTGGTGAGGGGTGGGGCCATCTCTCTGGAGTGCGGGGGGGGGGGGGGGTGCAGCTCTCCCGTGAAGATCAGGGCCAACTCTCTTGCTGCAGTGTCCAGTGAGAGGCAGGGCCCGAGAAGGGTGGGGCCAGCTCAGCATGGCCCTCTGATTTCATCACACATGGTTCCTATGGCCCCTGAGGTGACACAGGCCACAGACATCAACACAGAGCCCAGCTTATGGGAAGACAGTTGTTGCTCAGATGTCATGGCATTGGGTAGTAGTATGTGCCACCCAGATCCGTATGGCCCCAGCTGCAGCATGGCCCTTGGGCACCAACATGGCCCCAGGTGGCTGATCAGACCCCTGGAAACCACATGGCCTTCAGTTGCAACAAGGAGCCCTAGACATTGACTCAGACCCTGGCTGCTATAGGGCCATGGACTCAGACATGGCCCTCGGCAACGGCCCAGGCCTGAACAACACTAAGGCCCCAGGTGGCAGCACAGGCCACCCATACCAGTGTAGCCCCGACAGCAGTCCTTGGACACCTACATGGCCACAGGTGGCAGCCCAGACACTGGGCATCCTTGTGGCCTTTAGTGGCAACATGGGCCATGGGTGTCCGTCCGTACAGACCCTGGCTGTGGTAGGACCACAGACTCAGATATGGCCCTTGGCAGCAGCCTGGGCCTGGACGTCACCATGGCCCCAGGTGGCAAGCAGCTTCCCACATCAGCCTACCCCTCACTGCCTTCATGTCTTCCAGCTGCCTCTTTCCCCAGCGCACCAACCATTCACTTCTCTCTCTCCCATTTCTCCACCACATCTCTGTTCATCATAAAGGGACCCACCTGCCTAGTGCCACAAGGCCCTTGGATGTCTTCCCGCCAGCCTGGGCTATGGGTGGCTAGCACCCACCTGAGCAGAACTGCATGGGGGGGGGCGGGGGTGGCGGCGAGATTTTATTTTCTATAAGATCTTTCTAAGGTTAAAAAAATGAAAAATTAAGAGATTATGATTATTTGTTTGGAATCACATCTCTTATGTAATACTGGGAATTGAACCCAGGTGTAGTGGGAAATTTGGAAGAGCCATTGATTGTACCTGGCATTTACTCCAGAGTGATGGTGAACCTAGACTTTGAAGTCATCTTTTGTAAACAACCAGTGACTGTTATCTGAGATTTATTAAGTTTTTTTTCTGTAAGAATTTCAGAGCCTTTGCATGACTTCACCCGCAAGACATTTCCTGGCACACCAGGAAGTCTTTTAATGGCTGAGAACTGCTTAGGTAAAGGGTTCCTTCAGACAACTCCTAGATCAGATCTAAGGTTTTAGTACTGGAAAGCGACTTGCTGAGAATGCCTTTTGTGTGACAATCAATAAATTGGCTTCTGCTAGGCTGCTTGGGGTTCAATCCACAGAGGCTGTTCCTCCCTGCTTGATTACATCACGGAGTTTGATTACATCATAGAGTGTCTCCCTTTGATCTTCCCACGTGAAACAGTTCACCAACACCTCGGCCCTTTCACATGCTAGGCAAGCCCTACCTCTCAGCTACATCACCAAACCTCTTCTCACCTTTCGTTTGTTAGATGGGTTTTCACTAAGGTGCCCTTGAATTCCTGCAGCCTGAGAATTCAGGCTTTGTGATCTTCCAACCTCATATCCTGAGTAGCTGGGGTTCCAGACCTGCACCACCAGATCTGGCTAGTGGAACTGTTTCTCACAGGATTTCTGCAGTACATCTTCAGTACTATTTTGTTGAAGAACTTCCAAATATTTTCTAACATTCCCTTCAATATTCTAAAATTCACAGATAACATAATCTACTTACACAGATAGTGGGAAAAATTAGTATAATGCCTAATGTATAGGAAACATTTAGAAATATTTTTATGAAATACAGTGATTTTTTTTTTTTAAAGATAAGAGTCTCACTGTGTAGCCCAGTCTAGCCTGAAAGGCTAACCTTGAACTCATGGAGATCAACTTGCCTCTGCGTGCTGGGATCAAAGGCCTGTGCCACCACAACCAGTCAAGATACAGTGATATTTATTTCCATATTAAAATCCTTGATAAACCAGGCGGTGGTGGCGCACACCTTTAATCCCAGCACTCCTCAGGCACAGGCAGGCGGATCTCTGAGTTCCAGGCCAACCTGGCAGGTCTACAGAGTGAGTTCCAGGGCAGCTAGGGCTACACAGAAAAACCCTGTCTAATATCAAAATAAATAAATACTTGATAGATATCAGAAAACTAGAAAGGGGCCATAAGGAGCAAAAATAGCAGCTTTAAGGAAGATTGGTAGGGAGGGTAATAAAACACATATGGCATGGAAGTGAAAAGAGAATTCTGTGGGTGGGAAGGGTTTAAGAGATGAGGGTCAGGGGGATGGGGAGAATATGAGAATGTCAAGGAAAGTTTGAAAATGCCTTAGGGAAACTTCCCACTTTGCAGGATAGTTAAAAAGCACTCATGCATTACTATTAAAGTCATAATGAGTTATATATATATATTTATGCCTGAACTTACAGAATTATAATTGGAATTATAAAAAGTGATTCCATTACAAACGAAATAAAATTATAGAAAACACTAAAGCCTTGTGTTAAGTAATTATATAGATTTATTTTTATAGGCAAAATAAAGAAGTAATTCTAATTGAAGTAAAATAATATGACAGGGCCAGTAAGATGGCTCAGCAGGTAAAGGCACTTGCCACAGAGTCTAACCAAGTTTGATCCCTTAGACCCACATAGTGGAAGGAGAGCATCAGCTCCTCTAAAGTTATCCTCTGTCCTTCACATGTACACACACACCCATACACAGTGCACATACTCACACAATAAGTAAAATGTAATGAAAATAATTTTAAGGTTTTGTTTTGTTTTGAGACAGGGTCTCTCTATGTAGCTCTGGCTGTTTCTTAACTCACTATGTAGATCAGGCTGCCCTTGAACTCCCAGTGATTAAATGTGTACGCCACCCAACGGATTGGTTGTGGTGCACGCCTTTAATCGCAGTACTAGGGAGGCGGAGCCAGGAGGATCTCGGTACTCAGCGCAATCCCAGTACTAGGGAGGCGGAGGCAGGAGGATCTCAGTACTCAGGGCAGTCCCAGTACTAGGGAGTCGGAGGCAGGAGGATCTCACTACTCAGGGTAATCCCAGTACTAGGGAGGCGGAGGCAGGAGGTGGCACACGCCTTTAATCCCAGGAAGGCCGGGTTCTGGGTTCCGGAACAGCCAAACTATATAAAGAGACTCCTCTATCTGTTAGCGTGCAGTCGCAACCGGCCACAGGGTCGAACTCAGGTGGCCAGGGTCGGCGGCAGTTGCCTTCACTTTCTGAGCGGTCTGGCTCTCCAGCCCCGGACAGACTTTTGACAAGCACGCTGGGCCCTGTCCCTCACTCACGGCGCAACCCCTACGTTTCCGTCTTCGCCCAGTGACCGGAGCCGAGCGGAAGTGACGCAAGGCGGCCGCCGGAGGTGTCGCGAAGCGGTGTGCGACCCGGTCTGTACCGAGAGGGGCCTGGACCCGGAGCGATACCGCTATGTCGATCGAAATCGAGTCTTCCGAGTGAGTACTGCCGTGGCTTGCCCCGGCGTGGGGTGGCGTGGGGTGGAGGGTGCTCGAGAGGGCGTCCGAGGGGGCCGCGCGTGCGCCGGAGGCTGCGGCCCCGGAGACCTTCCCGGTTGGCCGGCCGCCCGCCCCCGGGTGCCCGCGGGAGAGCAGCTCCGGGGCGGGAAGCCCGGAGCCCCGCGGCCGGGTTGTGGGGCTGTAGAGGTGCACTGAGCAGACCTGATTGCGGTGCTTCCCTCTGCCCACCCAGCCGTCACTCTGCCGCCGGTGTGACCAGCCCCCCAGGCTGCCCGTGAGGCCGCTTTTCCTCCTCGTTCCAGCACTAGTTACCATAAAGGCTTCTGCTGTTTGCTCAAACCCACTGCGGCGCCGTGTTTTGGTTTGCAGCTTGTAGATGGAGAGCCTCTGTGCGGACAGAGAGACAAAATTTGAGTCCTGGGGCAGAAGAATGATGCGTAGTGAACGGGGGCGGCGAGGGGCCAGGCGGGCGTGGAGTTACTACTGATTGAAGAGTCTTTGGTGGACCTCGCCAGGATTCCACTCTCTGCCTTTACTTGCTAACAAGTAAATGTAATTAGCAGACATTTGTGTTCGGAGTGCAGGGGAGGTAGATCTGTCCTGAAGATCTGCAGAAGGGGGAGGTTTATTAAATCGGCTGAGACCGAGACCTGCTGTGTATTGTTTAAGTCTGGGAACCCGGCGTGCAGAAGTGGGTAGGAAGGTGTTGTCATTTTTTAAACGAACCAAGATTTCCTACAGCAATTTAGATAATCAATCCATCCATCCATCCATCCTTCCTTCCTCCCTCCCTCCCTCCCTTCTCTTTCTTTCTTATCTATCTACCTATTTATTTATTTGGCTTATCATTTTTTAAAAATGGTTCAAGATTTCCTACAGCAATGCAGAACTTATTATGTATGTATGTATTATTGATGTGTTTATTTATGTATTTATTTATTTGGCTTGTCATTTTTTAAAATGGACCAAGATTTCCTATAGCAATGTAGAGCTTATTTATTTATTTGATTTGCTTTTTTTTTTTTTTTAAACGGACCAAGATTTTCTACAGCAATATAGACATTTATTTATTTGTCTGGCTTGTTGTCTTTTGTTGTTGTTGTTGTTGTTGTTTTAAATGGACCAAGATTTCGTACAGCAATGTAGATGATTTTATCTATCTCTGTCTGTCTATCTGGCTTGTCTTTTTTTTTTTTTTTTTTTTTTTTAATTTGGATTAAAGTATATGCCCCCATCACCTGTCCAGGTATTTAAAAAAAAAAACAAAACATTGACTATTTAGGTTTAAAGTGTCTCACACAAATGTCTAGTAAACCCAGTGATCAGAATAATAATGGCTACCAGCTTCCTTTCTGAGTGGGAGACACTGGGCAAATGATTCCCCTCTCTGAATCCCAGCTCTCCTATCTGTAGGTGGAAGTCCTTTGAAACCTTGATTCTGTGATTTTTTTTTTTTTTTTTTTTGCAAAGTTTTACTCTCATAATTGAATGGAAGGTGGGTAGTAAAAGGACTGATCAGGAGAATTAACCCAAAAGGATCAGGAGAATTAATCAAAAAGGATTAATTTGGCCTCCGACGGCTGGAGATCTCTGAACTGATGGCTTTTTTTTCTTTTTTTCAGTGTGATTCGTCTTATCATGCAGTATTTGAAGGAGAACAGTTTACATCGGGCGTTGGCCACCTTACAGGAGGAGACTACTGTCTCTCTCAATACTGTGGACAGCATTGAAAGTTTTGTGGCTGATATTAATAGTGGCCATTGGGATACTGTTTTACAGGCTATACAGTCTCTGAAATTGCCAGACAAAACCCTTATTGATCTCTATGAACAGGTAAGAGTGAAGTGATGTTCCTGAGGTTTGTGGGTTGGTCCCTTAATTGGGAAGTATCAGTGAGCCTTCCTTCAAGAGCTCAAGAGATATAACTGACTGTAAAATGCACATCGTTAAAGACTCAACAGTGTATTTTTTTCTTCCTTCTTTGAAGATTCAGGATTTTTCTAAATTGAAATTATTTCTTGGTATGGTTTTGAGGCTCAAATCCAGGGAAACTGAAAATGCTTTTTAGGTGAGCTGAGCATGCTGGTTTGAGACCAGGTGATCTACATAATGAGTACCAGGCCAGCCAGGGATATAGAGTAAGACCCTGTCCCAAAACAAAAAAACTAAAGAGAGTGCAAGAGAGAAATATTCTAATATCAAATAATATAATGTGATTCAGTTAAAACACTGACCATCTGGAATTCGCACAGGGCACTGATTTTGACATAGATCTCCCTTCCTTTAGATACTAGTTACACTGTTGGGGTGTTGGGGTGGCAGGGTGGGGTGAGGGAGTGGGGATGGGGTGTGTGTGTGTGTGTGTGTGTGTGTGTGTGTGTGTGTGTGTGTGTGTGTCTCATCTTTAGGCCACTTAAGCTTTTTCCTTTCTTTTTTTTGTTTTTTGTTTTTTGTTTTGAAGACAGGTTTTTTTTTCTGTGTGGCTCTGGTTGTCCTGGAACTGGTTCTGTAGATCAGGCTGGGCTCAAACTCAGGCTCACCTGCCTCTGCCTCCCGAGCACTGGGATTAGACCATGGCTCACTGCTGCCTGACTTTAGGCCATTTCAGGTTTTGACCAACTGACTAAATTTGGGGACTCACATGACATGCTCAAATTTGATAATTTACTAGAATGATCCATAGAACTTAGAAAAGCTCGGTATTTGTGTGATTAGAGTCTTGTTATCAGGACACACATCAGAACTAGCCAAAGGAAAAGACAGAAAGAACGAAGTCTGAGAGACCTGCATGTAGAACTTTGGTTCTGTCTCAGTGGAAAGGGTTGTGCCACCACCTAGCAAATCCCCAGCCCGAGGGCTCTGTTGTGGTTTTATTATATAATCCTGTTGGTCAATACAATTTTCAGCCTTAGTCTCTGTCTTCCACCTCTGCATCGGCTCTTTGCCTCAGAGGTGGGGCTGGCTAAAAACCTTAACCTAATAATGTGGCTTTTCTGGTAACCAGTCTCTGTTCCAAGGCACTGTCTTAGCACAGCCCTGGGTGTTTTTCAAGGGGCTCTGGAGTAGCAGGTAATTTTGTCACTAGTGGAATTCTAAGGGTTTTATAAGGTCTAGACCAAGACCCCAGGACAAACATCAAATTATTTATTATAAAACAACAAGCCAGGTGTGATGCTTCAAACCTTTAATCTCAGCACTTGGGAGGCGAGGGTGGCCTGGTCTACATATGAATTCCAGGCCAGCCAGGGCTATATAGAGAAACCCTGTCTCGGGGAGTGGAAAAGGAAAGAAAAGAAAGACTGATCAAGAGGATGTATTTTCTTGCCGTTGTCCAGGTGGTTCTGGAACTGATAGAACTCCGTGAACTGGGTGCTGCCAGGTCACTGCTGAGACAGACAGACCCCATGATTATGTTGAAGCAGACACAGCCAGAGCGCTATATTCATTTGGAAAACCTCTTAGCCAGGTCCTACTTCGATCCTCGTGAGGTAAGGATATGGTAGTGAAAAGACGTCTTTGTCAATTGTGAAAATTAAATAATGTGCCCTTGCAAAATTCTGTTTTTAATTTTTGTGTGTTTGTGTGTGTGGGGGCGGGGGAGGGGGGGGGAGGGTTAGAGGACACTTCCAGGAGCTGGTTCTTTTCTTCCGCCGTGGGACTCAGACTCATTTCATCGTGCATCACCCTTTTCCCACAGTGTGATCTCATCCACTGATGTGATATAGAAATGCATCATTTTATACATACATACATACATACATACATACATACATACACACAAACATAGTTTCAACTTCCACTGGAGGGCTGTCAAGATAAAAGGAAGGGGAGAATGTATAGGAACTCGTAATAGAAGGTTAGATTTCTGGAGAATATGAGTATTTGACCTTGCAAATACTCGAGAAACTAGAACCCCACCTCTATCTTTGGGGCTTACCTGGGCTCTTCAGGAAAGATTATACAGATAGGTGATACCAGCTCTCTTCCATACTTCAGAAACGCAAGTGTGAAGAATTGGAAAGTTACTTTAAAACACTAAATTGGTTTAATTCATCACCTGTTTACCTGGATATTTTATTTTCATGTTTTCCTCTTGGAATGTTTTATTTCCTTTGTTTTTTTGAAAAAAAAATTATAATTTTTGTTATATTCGTGTGTGTGTGTGTGTGTGTGTGTGTGTGTGTGTGTGTGTGTGTGTGTCTGTCTGTGTGCCTGCCTGCCTGTCTGTGTGTCTGTGTCTGTGTAAGTATGTATGAGTATGTATGTATGTACGTGTGTACTTGTGTGCAGGAGTCTGAGGAGGCCAGAGGTATTGAATTCCCTCTGAAGCTGTAGTTATAGGCAGTTGTGAGCTGCCCAATGTGGGTTCTGGGAATCAACCTGGTTTTCTGGAAGACCAGTACACGCTCTTAACTGCTAGCTTTAAATATATACATTCATGCCTTGCTTCTCCTTGGAAATGATGCCACCTCTCCCCCTCCCCACCCCAGGCATATCCAGATGGAAGTAGCAAAGAGAAAAGGAGAGCCGCAATTGCCCAGGCGTTAGCTGGGGAAGTCAGTGTGGTGCCTCCATCTCGTCTCATGGCGTTGCTGGGACAGGTAATGAATGCCTGGAGAACTGAAATTACCCTGAACTCCTGGCACTGTTTCCTGTGTATTAGGCATATTTCTGTGTAGTGCTATTTGCTCTGCCCATGACCTTGGGCTATACAGCCCAAAGGAGGGGGTGCTTCCTTCCTGCTGTTTTTTGTGACCTCTTATGAGGAGTTGGAGAAGGGTCACAAGCCCCTTCTCCCTGCCCCGCCCGCGAGGTGGAATCACTCCTGGTCAGATCAGAGGACGACTTCTGCTGTCTACTCCGTTCTGTAATTTTGAGTGTATTTCCTCAATTTATATCTTAATAAATTCTGTTACCCATTTAGACTCACATGGACTGATCACGTACTCTTTCTGAGCTAAGGACATGACCCAGCCTGGGAGTAGAGCCTGCCCACAAGGCTGGTCGCTCAGCAGCTGTGACAGACAAGCCACCCTTCCTCTTCCTGGAGCGGCAATGTAGACTAGTCGTTCAGGACGTAATCTCTAGCATCCTTTAGAATTACGTTAGAATGTGCTGGGGAACTTGGAATAGTGTTCATGCTCCATAGAATCCGCACTCTTACCAGCTCTGTGGTCCTGTCAAGCTGGGGCTGTCGCTGGGTTGGTCCTGTGCGTGAGATTATAGATTTGCTCCCAACCAAAACCAACAGTGAGCCTTTATTTTCTGACATATAAAAAAATATATGTATTCATGGCACTGCTGTGAGATTTTGTATGTGTGTGCACATGCACAAATCCCAACACTTGGGAGATGGAGGCAACTTAGAGAAGAAAGGATTTATTTCACTATATACTCTACCAGCATCTAGGGAAGCCAGGGTAAGAGCTCAAAGCAGGAACCTGGCTGTAGGAACTGAAGCGGAAATCAGTCAGTTTTGTTGCTTACTGTCCCTCATCTTGCTTTCTTATACAACCTTGGACCATCTGCCCATAGTGGACTTGGCCCTTAAATCATTATCAACCAAGAAAATGCCTATAGGTCTGCCCACAGGCCAGTCTGATGGAGGCAATTCCTAACTTGAGGTTCCCTCTTGCAGATGACTGGTTTGTGTGTCAGGTTGGCAAAAGCATCCATCGCAAGTGCAAAGCACCCCTGGTTAGAGATGTTCAGGATGGCATTTGTTAGATCAGATGACCAGTTGGAAGCAGTGCAAATGTTCACTAATATATTAACTAGGTAAACTGAAAACATCCAGTAAGGAGTGTATTTTATAGCTGCTAAAATGATAGCTTCGCAATTCCTAATACATATGACATGCATATGTATAGTATATGATATTAGATTAGAAATTTAGTATATAGCATAATTACTAATAGGGCAATTAAACACATCATGTGAGAGGAAAATGACTAGAAGGAATTATTGCAAAATGTTATTAGTGGCTGGTTTTGAGTCTTGGAACTCTGGGAAATTCCTGCTTTCCAACTATTTATTTATTTATTTATTTATTTATTTATTTATTTATTTATTGGTTTTTGAGACAGGGTTTCTCTGTAGCTTTGTGCCTTTCCTGGATCTTACTCTGTAGACCAGGCTGGCCTTGAACTCACAAAGATTCACCTGGCTCTGCCTCCCGAATGCTGGGATTAAAGGCGTGCACCACCATGGCCCGGCTCAACTTTCTATTTATAATAAAGGGAAATAGGAGTGAGGTAAAGGTTTTTGCTTCTCAGAGTCTTCCATGAAAAGTCCGTGCTCACTGAACCGTAGACTGTTTGGATAGTCGGAGATGGAGGTGACGGGAAGCGTAGTCTCCCCTGGACCTCACTCTTTCAGGCGTGGTTTGGCCTGAGCAGCGTTACTGGCTCTCCAGTGTCACTCAGCAGATGGCTGTGTTTCTTTTCTCACAGGCGTTGAAGTGGCAGCAGCACCAGGGCTTGCTTCCTCCTGGTATGACCATAGATTTGTTTCGAGGCAAAGCAGCTGTCAAAGATGTGGAAGAAGAAAAGTTTCCCACGCAGCTGAGCAGGCACATTAAGGTAGGATCTGATAAGCACTTAACAGTTGGTCATCAGTTGTTGAGAACTCATCATGTGCAGAGCCAGGCCCTGTTGGCAGGAGCTGGGTACCAGGGAGGAGAGCTCTGACAGTACTCGGGGTTCTCTTGGTGTCCATTGGGGTACAGGTCGTGTATACACAAGTCGGTGCGTATTTGACATCCAGCCCATAATCCCATATTTGGAAAGATGGCCCACTCTGGTTAAATCTGGGACTATATAAACTTTCTATTAAACATTTGTCCTATTGAACACTTGTGCCGAGTCTGCTGCAGTGGGCAAAGGGCCAGCCGTGGATTGTAAAGCTGACTCTGATGTTAAGGAAGGTAATTTTGCCTTCTGGCTCACTTAGTTACTGTGTGAGTCCATGCCAAGGATTAGACCTGGAACCTCAACCTACCACTGAGCTGTCCTCAGACCTCGATTGTGTTTGGAAACTGGTTTAGGAAAAGGCACAAATAGTTCAGTTCCCAGAATGAGAGGTAAGTGTAGTACTTTAGCTTCTCTAATTTTGTGCTCTCACTGAATGAATGGATTTTAAAACGCTGCATATTCATGGGGTTAAGAACGCTCATTGGATAAGATGCTTGCTGTGCAAAGATGAGGAGTAGATTTCTAGTGCCCGCATAAGATTGAGTGTGACAGCATGCATGTGTAAGCCCAGTGCTGGGTGAGAGGGAGGCAGATATTGGGGGCTTGCTAACAAGTCCTTCTAGCAGAATATGGGGAGCTTCAGGTCTAGTGAGAGACTGTCTTGAAGAATAAGGTGGAGAGAAGTAGACTAGGACACCTTGACCTCTAACCTCCACATGAGCATGCATGGGTGAGTGCACATGTATGAACATGTACACATGCATATACTGTACTGCACATACACACACAAGGTTGTTGCATAGTCCTTAACTCTGACTTTGGTTCAGTCTTTTGCATTTGTCTTTTCTGCACTGTGTTCCAACTTGCATGTGATAATATTTTTGAGCAGTACCTTTATTTACCTGAGTTGAAGACTTCATTCAGTTAGAAATTATTCTATTGGTGTCACCGGGCTAGAATTTTTCTGGCATGAACATTTTGCATCCCCCCCCCCCCACGCATTAAGTAGAGCTAGACAGCAGAGTAGTGGTGGTACATGCCTTTAATCCCAGCAACTGGGAGGCAGAGGCGGGCGAATCTCTGAGTTCGAGGTCAGCCTGGTCTACATAATGAGTTTCAGGACAGCCGGGGCTACACAGAAAAACTTTGTTTTGAATAAATAAATAATAAATAAATAATTTCCAGTAATCTCTGCAGGCTGAGGTAGGAAGACTCATTTTCAAGGCCAGTCTCAAAAATATGGGCTAGGGGTAGTTCAGTAGTAGAGCACTTGCCTGGTGTGTGTGGACTGGGTCTACATTCCAGCACTAAAAAAGGGAAGAAAAATCAACTAGTCTTCTCTCGTTATCTGTCTGCTGTCCTGTGGTCTTCCTGACATTAGTCCTAGGTTTTCCCCTGAAGATTCACTTTGTCTGTCTGTCTGTCTATCTGTCTGTCTATTTATTATATATGGGTGTTTTGTGTGCATGTATATCTATCTGTGTACCACATGCGTGCCTGGTGCCTGAAGAGGCTGGAAGCGGGCGCTGGGTCCCTGGGGACTGTAGTCACGGGTGGTTCTGAGGTGCCGTGTGGGTCCTGGGGATTGAGTCCAGGCCCTGTGCAGGATGAGCAGGGTCTCTTCACTGCGGAGCCATCATCTGCAGCCCCTCGACTTCACTCGATTCAGTAAAGGTTGTGAAATAGTGATGAAAGTTTTATTTATACTCTTATTTTGAAAATGAGTTCTCCCTCCCTTCCAGACACAGCAGAAACATTAAGTCACGTTAATTTGTAAGTGGAAAGCCATTCTAATAGCTGACTCTGGCAGAAAGTTATGGTTTGAGTTAACTGAATTATTTGTTCTACATCTCATGTTAAAACAAAAATTTTTTTCCAGCCACATGTGGTGATGTATGCTTATAATCTCGGCACTTAGGGGTTACTGAAGTAGAAAGGTCTCAAATTTGAGAACAATGTGGGCTACATTGAGTTCTTGGCCAGCTTAGGCCACATGGTGAAATCATCTTTGAAAGGACTTTGTGCACTTCCCCAATTTTTTTTTTTTTTTGAAACAATTTCATTAAAACAGCAACAAGGTTTAGATATAAAACTGGTCAGAGAAAGCATCCCCCAGGTCCAGGTGTAGAAATGCCCTGCAGTACTCCGCAGTACGAGCCATCTGTGACGCTGTGCAAGGGCAGGGGTCTCAAAGGCTGAAATGGGCCTTGTTTTAAGGCCATTAGATGAACTCTCGGTGTTCTCTGTTCCACTTGAAACAGTTTGGTCAGAAATCCCATGTGGAGTGTGCTCGGTTCTCTCCGGACGGTCAGTATCTGGTCACTGGGTCTGTGGATGGATTCATTGAAGTGTGGAACTTCACTACGGGAAAAATCAGGAAAGTAAGTATTTCAAATGCATTAACTTTTTAAGGAAGAATTGCTAATTTCCAGTTAATTATGTCTTATTTTTGAGTTAGATGATTTAAGAAGGATCTTGACTCATTTTTTAAGTTACTGAATTTTGATTAAAATGGGGGAAGACCTTTATTATCTGTACTTTTCATGGGTTTTTATGAAAATTGAAAACACTTTTTTACAAGTTATTTTGAATGAGTACATGTCTATTTAATATTCAGAAAGTGTCCTGAGGTCTTCAAGTAAAGTCCGCCACTCTTGATCTCAGCCTTGAGCCAGTCAGGGCTCTTCCCTCTTGAGCCAGGGTTACCCATTTCTCAGCTTTCCAGGAATGTTCTGTGTGTGTCAGCAGTTACTTCTGTGTCCTTTTAATAATGTTACACAGATGGCAGCACACATGCCATGCGCTGTATTCTGCCCCTCGGTTCCTCTTTGTAGTGTTTTTGAAATAACTGCTGCATTGCATTGCATGGAATGAGTCGTGATCTATTAACAAGTCCCTTAAGATTGTTGCCAGGCTCACCTAACTGTAGTACTAATTGTAGTTTTCATATGAGTAAAGTTATATGTAAATAGCCACCACAGATTTTAGTTCTGTGAAGTCTGTGACCCCACTCCCCGTGTGTGTGTGCGCACATGTGAGTGTGTGCAGGTACACATGTACATGTGTGTGTGTTCATGTGGTGACGAGAGCAAACCGGAGTGGTGTTGGTCAGCTGTTGTCCACCTTGTTCTTTGACATGGGTGGGACTCCTCAAGTAGGCCAGTTTGGATGGTCAGCGAGATCCAGACTTAGCTCTGCTTTCCCAGCTCTGGGATTAAAGATGTACACCATGGCTTTTTTGTTTTGTTTTGTTTAAGATTTTTTTATTATGTATACCGGCATCAGATCTCATCATAGATGGTTGTGAACCACCATGTGGTTGCCGGGCATTGAACTCAGGTCCTCTGGAAGAGCAGCCAGTGCTCTTAACCTCTGAGCCATCTCTCCAGGCCCCCACCATGGTTTTTTGTTTTGTTTTCCACATGAGTTTTGGGGATTGAATTTAGGTCCTCATGCTTGTAAGACAGTAACTTCCCAGCCTCTTTGTCCATTTTCCTATTTTTTTAATGGGGCGTTCTATTAAAGAGATGACAGCATGCATAGCAGGGCTGGGGAATGGCCCGGGGGTTAAAGCACTTCTGTGCAGGTGTGAGGACCAGAGCTCAGGGACCCAGAGCCCCCCTAGGGTTCTGGGGGCGCTGCTGGGACAGTGGTTTGGTTTTGTGTTAGTTTAATAACTGTTACCATTGCTTACTTTAGGATCTTAAGTACCAGGCCCAGGATAACTTCATGATGATGGATGATGCTGTCCTCTGCATGTGTTTCAGCAGAGACACTGAAATGTTAGCAACTGGGGCCCAAGATGGAAAGATTAAGGTATGGATCAGTGCCAAGAGTGCTTGCATTTAGATATTTTCACATTTTTTAATGGTGTGATACACATGACATTCACTACCAAAATAACTCATATTGAACATCAGTTGGATGCTAAGTCCTCTTTCTTTTTTAATTTTTCAATTTTACTAACAATTCCGTCTGGGATGGTCTATTAACATGTTTAAGGTCGCACAGTTGGTAAATTAGATCTGGCACTTCAGTTCAAATCTGTCCATGTGTGTTGGTTATAGCCACTGTATGTTATGTATTACAGGTTGATTCTTTCTATGTATGTATGTATGTATGTATGTATGTATGTATGTATGTATGTATCTATCATCCATCTATATTAAAGGGGATAGCATACAGCCAATTAGCTGTGGTTTATTTTTAGTTGCTGATAATGCACCTAGGACTAGGTAAAATATGGAAATAGTCACTGCTTAATGAACTTGGCTACTATTTTTATTTTATTTTATTTTTTTGTCTTTTTTTTTGTGGTGTTGGGGATTGAACTCAGGGCCTTGCGAATGTTAGACAAACACTCTTACCACTGGGTTGTATTTTGTTTGTCTTTTAAGATTTATTTATTTTAGATGTATGAGTATTTTGCCTGCATATGTATATGTGTGTACCACTTGTGTGCCTGGTGCCTTGAGGTCAGAAGAGGGCATCAGATTCCCCTGGGACTAGATTTACAGGTAGTTCTGAGCCATCATGCAGGTGTTAGGAATTGAACCTGGGCCCTCTACAAAAGCAGCAAGTGCTCTTAACTACTGAGCCATCTCTCAAGTTCACCACCGAGTTTTGAATCTTTGTTTTAATAATTTATAAGGGAAGAGTTTCAAGGTTTCATAGGAGTCCATATCCTTGGACTGCTTCAGTAGACATGCTAGACTGAACTGTAAGTATGCATCTTTGATGCTGCCTTGGTGTGTTAGTACTGCCTTGTGAACTGTACCTGCTAACACTTTATTCACAGTTTTCTTTTCTCCATAAAGGTGTGGAAGATTCAGAGTGGACAGTGTTTAAGAAGATTTGAAAGGGCACATAGTAAAGGTGTCACCTGTCTGAGCTTTTCTAAGGATAGCAGTCAGATCCTTAGTGCGTCTTTTGACCAAACAATAAGGTAAGAGGAATCCCGTACTGTCCTCATGACAATTAAGTAAAAAGAAGAAGTCACTAGTAATTCTTAATGCTGTTTCCAGGATGGGTGACATGGAGAGCGAGGGTATGTGAGGCCTTATTTCCTCAGGTTTGGGTGGCACAGCACTCTTTATCCAGAAGAGATTGGAAAGGGTGAAATAGCAGTGTTTCATGTTCTCAATGTGTGCTCTGTGAAGCTGGGTGTGGAGGTGAAAGCTTGGACTCCCTGGTGAAACTCTGTCTTAAAAAACAAAAATTGGGGGGCTGAGGAGATGGCTCAGAGGTTAAGAACACTGGCTGCTCTTCTAGAGGTCCTGAGTTCAATGCCCGGCAACCACATGGTGGCTCATAGCCATCTGTAATGAGATCTGGTGCCCTCTTTTGGCCTGCAGGCATACATGCAGGTAGAACACTGTACATATAATAAATAAATTAATTCAAAAAACAAAAACAAAAAATGTGCTGGGCATGGTGGCGCACGCCTTTAATCCCAGCACTCAGGAGGCAGAGCCAGGCGGATCTCTGTGAGTTTCAGGCCAGCCTGGGCTACAGAGTGAGATCCAGGAAAGGTGCAAAGCTACACAGAGAAATCCTGTCTCGAAAAACAAAAACAAAACCAAAACAAAACAAACAAACAAAGACTGTGGTCTAGGGAGCCACCCGTGGCCTCCTCACTTTAGAGGACCGCTTTACAGATTCCTGGGACCTAGTTGAGACCGCTTAACCTCTTAGTTACTAGTCTGGGCAGAAGCCTGTGGATACTGATACTTCTTGCAGTCACTTGCTGTGCAGTTTGTATTTATTCTATTTCATTGTTTGACATAATGGAAAGTATACTGTGTACATTTCTTATTTAATATTTAATACTTTTATAATTCATCTAAAAAGCAGCAATTTGCTTCCAAAATAGCATTTTGAATATTACTCTTTTAATTGTATTTGATAGAATTCATGGTTTAAAATCTGGGAAAACACTGAAGGAATTCCGAGGCCATTCCTCCTTTGTTAATGAAGCAACGTTTACACAAGATGGACATTACATCATCAGTGCGTCTTCTGATGGCACTGTGAAGGTAAAATGTCATCATTGGTGCATTCTGGGATGTCTGCTTCACTGTTGCTCTTAAGAAGGTAGTATTGGTCAGGATGGTCATGATACAGCTGTGAGCCTGAGTTAAAGTATGCTGTGGGTGTTCCCGCTCATATAACTCAACTCATACAATCCAAGCTTT
Organism: Peromyscus maniculatus bairdii; assembly: GCF_049852395.1. NCBI lineage: Eukaryota > Metazoa > Chordata > Mammalia > Rodentia > Cricetidae > Peromyscus > Peromyscus maniculatus. The sequence goes on along the minus strand of NC_134853.1, from coordinate 65,720,565 downwards.
TCATGTGTAGAAAGAGTTCTAAACGTGGTGATCCTTCACCATAAGTACACACAGTAGTCCATCTGTCTTCCCAGGAATATTAGCCACCACTTATAATCAAATTCAGAAACACCTAAGTGATCATACAGATCCCCCTTTCTCATGTTTCTTCCCAAATTTAGCGCTTTCCTAATATTTGAGGAGGAGTGAGGGAGAGAAAGCATAGAAATAAGAGCCTCCCAGCAGTTGGGAGAACAAGGCAGAAAGACTGCTCCAAGTTCAGTGCCAGCCTCGGCTATATAAGTAAGACCTTGTCTTAAAACCAAAGGGCCGGGGAGACAGCCCCGCGGCTAACTCAGAGTGCTTGCTCTTCCTGCAGAGGACTCCATTCAGTTCCCAGCACTTACATGGTGGCTCATAACCATCGGGAACTCCAGTTTCAGCGGGTTCAGTGCCCTCTTCTGGTTTCTCTGGGGCACTGTGTGCTTAGGGTGCATATCCATACACGTAGTCAAACATTTGTATCCATAAATAAAAAGAAGTAAATTCAGAGCTTTCAAATAATCCTTGCCCAACATATCTCAACTGAAAGTATTGGGTCTTTTTTCAATACCTTTCAAGATTTAGTTATTTCAGGGGCTGGGGAAGTGGCTCAGTAGTTAGGAGCATTTCTTGCTCTTCAGAGAACTGAGTTTGATCCTTCCTGTTATCAGGCAGCTCACAACTGCCTGTATCTCCAGCTTCAGGGGATCAGATGCCCTTCTGGCCTCCTCAGGTACCTGCACATATGTAGACCATGCTTACACAAACACGCATGGACTTTTTTTTTTGTTTTCTTGTTTTTTTTTTTGGAGACAGGATCTCACTATGTAGCCCTGGCTGTCCTAGAACTGATTATGTAGACCAGGCTGGCCTTGAACCAAAGAGATCCACCTGCTGCTGCCTCCTGAGCACTGGGATCAAAGGTGTGTGCCACCACCGCCATCCTAAATAAAAAGGGCCTTACTTCTTGGTAAAGTCGAGAAACGCCAGAAGAAAATTGCTGGAAACCTTAGCACACTTGATTGCTGAGATGTGAATTTTTATAAGGCAGCTGGTCTCCAGAAGATTGGCAGGTAACCATGTTCACCCTGGACATCTCGTGGGGCAGCTCTTTCTGTTTGCAGGCGTTTGGAAGCCACCTGTGTTGTGCAGAGCTGTTCATCACAGAGAAAGGGCACGGGGTATGCTGTAGAGGCTCTCCAGCTCCTTAGTGAGGGCTCTGAGCATGCCGTGCAGTCCTCGGTCAGTCTCTTCTATAAGCACATCACACACGTTTCAGGATGTCTGACTTGACTGTTCATAAAGCCTAGAAGGACAAGGTAAAAACTGAGAAATAAGCCGGGCGGTGGTGGCACACACCTTTAATCCAAGCACTTAGGAGGCAGAGCCAGGAGGATCTCTGTGAGTTCGAGGCCAGCCTGGGCTACCAAGTGAGTTCCAGGAAAGGTGCAAAGCTACACAGAGAAACCCTGTCTCGAAAAACAAACAAACAAACAAACAAACAAAAAAACTGAGAAATAATACAGGTGGCTGAATGGCTTCTGCCTTTTGGAGTCCAGAAGAGAGTTTCATGTATGTGCTAACACTGATTTTTTGACCATATTCACCTCAGCTTCACCAAATCAGAGTTTTCAAGATAGGGTGCTAAGCTAATGTCTTTTGGTTTTAATGCCTTTGAGTGTTTTTTGTTTGTTTGTACATGTGGATATATACATGTTTACTGTGCACCTCGAGGCCAGAACAGAGGTCAGCATTGGGTGGTGGTCCCCAGTTGCTTCTCCATGCTACTCGTGTTTTCTTTTGTGGGGTGGAGGGTTCAAGCATGCACCACCATGCTCAGCTTTCAACTTACTGAGACAGGATTTCTCACTGAACTTGGAATTCAAAGATTCAGATGGATTGGCTGTCTGGAAAGCCCCGGGGTTGTCCTGTGTCTGTCCCAGTGAGGGGATTCCTGGCACCCAGGTTTGATGTGGTTGCTGGGAATCAAATTCAAGTCTTCACACTGAAGTGCCTAGCAAGCACTTTCCTGAGCCATGTCCTCAGTCCCTGGGTAACTTTCCCCACCCTTCTTTCCCAGGCTATCTAGAATATTGTCCTCTTTCTCAAACTAGGGATCCTTTTGCCTCAGCCTCTGGATGGTTGAAATTACAGTTATGTACCATCATGCCTGGTATTTTGTTTGGCTTGAGACAGGATTTTGTTATATAGTAGCTCAGATTGACCTTGAACTCTCTGCTCCCTGAGTGCTGGGGTTAGAGGTATGTGCCAGTGGGCTAGCTTCTGGCTGTTTTTGAAGATAGCATGATCCTGAATCATAAATGGTGTTTATTGCTTAGTTTGTGGTTTTCATTTTATTATTTATTAAGCTGAAGAGTGCTTACTATACATGTGGTAGTGCAGTATTGGTTATTTGATTTTCTTAAAACCTAATTGTTAATTTTTAAGCCTTGACACTTTAGAGATTCTCATAATCTAGTGTTACGCTTTATATTGCTGTGGTAGATCTGGAATATGAAGACCACGGAATGTTCAAATACCTTTAAGTCCTTGGGCAGCACTGCGGGGACAGACATCACCGTCAATAGCGTGATTCTGCTGCCTAAGAACCCAGAGCACTTCGTTGTGTGCAACCGGTCCAACACAGTGGTCATCATGAACATGCAGGGCCAGGTGAGTTCTCGGGGCCTCTGCGCGGGGCTTGGTCCGGCCCGCACGGGGACCAAACAAGGTTTCACTGGTTCTAGGCTATAGAAGCTGCGGTATGTGTTTATAGACACACATGCAGAGGTACATTCTTTCTCGTGTGTGTGTGTGTGTGTGTGTGTGTGTGTGTGTGTGTGTGTGTGTGTGTGTGGTGCTTTTTCATCCTTCATCTCATCTGTCTTTTGTTTTTTGAGACAGGATCTTGCTGTGTATCTTGCTCTTCCTATCTCAGACTCCTGAGTGTTGGGATTATAGGTGTACACCACCATTCCCAGCTCTGATGTGTCTTTTAGCCTCCTTTAGAACTGACCTGAAGATTTTCAGTTAGCAGCCTTCCCTTTTAGGGAGGTCCAGTGTAGCGTGGATAACTCTCTTGGGACATCTAACTACCACACAAGCTAACATGGGATACCAATAGGAAGAAAGCAGCTGTGTCTCACTGGGTAGTCTAGGCCGGCCTTGAATTCTGCATCCTCCTGCCTCAGTCTCCCAAGTGAATTTAATGTTGTATATCATAAAGCAAAATCTTAGTGTTCCATCCTGGGTGGGGGATGGGCATTGCATCTGTTAAGAGTGGACCGGTGAACATAAGTCTGGGTAGCACTGAAAACTAGAGAGGTGTATTGATTTAGAAAATGCTTGTGTGTGAGGTAATGATGTTCCTCATGAGAGCATGGTCACTAAACTAATTGAAGGATGGGGCTGGTGACTTGGATGCAGAATTCAAATTTTCTGTTTGCTGCTTAACTTTAGTTAGCTTATCTATTGAATATTTTCTGGCAGGAAGATTTAACATGAATGGAACTGGCAGTAGTGACCACAGTACAAAATAACAGTGTAAAAATGTCCGTTTTTACAATGTTGATTGTTTTCTGGGTGTGTGACACAGGCCTTTAATCCCAGCACTTGGGAGGTTGGAGGCAGAAGGATCGGGAATTCAAAGTCAACCTTGGCTGCATAGTAAGCTTGAGCCCAGCCTGGCTACATGAGCCCCTGTTGCACACAAGCCCTCATTAGGGCAAAGACATGGTATTAGCATGCTGCCGCAGCTGACCTGCTACAAACCTGGTGTTGGGCTTTTGTCTAGATTGTCCGAAGCTTCAGTTCTGGGAAAAGAGAAGGTGGTGACTTCGTTTGCTGTGCCCTCTCCCCCCGCGGTGAGTGGATCTACTGTGTGGGGGAGGACTTCGTGCTCTACTGCTTCAGCACAGTCACTGGCAAGCTGGAGAGAACGCTGACGGTGAGTAGTAACTGTGGGAAGGCACGTTCTCTGTTCTCAGGGAGGCCGTCATCAGTGTGAACCTCCTTAGAAAACATGCCGTGGCGGTATTTACCGATAAATACAGTTCAGTAATTGTGTTATATTAGAAATCAGGTGTGTCATAGGACAGTTTGGCTTCAGAGAAAGAGGGTGAGTGTACAGAGGGCAGAGAAGGGACAGCTGGCTAGCCAGGCCACAATTTCTGGGGGAGAGGGTTGGAGAGACAGGCTTTCTCCGTTCCTCTTGAAGGTTGACTGCTTGCATGTTGGCCTTCCAAACTGATGGCTTTGGACACTTTCAGCTTTAGGTTATTCAAGTTTCAGCTAAGTTGAAGATATTATTGAGGAGCAATTTTTTTTTCCTTTTTTTTCCCTCCCAAGACAGGGTTTCTCTGTGTAGTCCTGGCTGTCCCGGAACTCACAGAGATCCACCTGCCTCTGCCTCCTGAGTGCAGGGGTTAGAGGCATGTGCCACAGCCTGGTTTATGAGGAGTAATTAATAGTAATTAATGCCAGTTGCTACAATAACAAATAGTGGGTTAAGGAAGTAAAAGCTTTATTTCTGATTATGTCACAATGTGGTGTGAACTGGGGAGCCCTCTTTACGCAGTGCCATTTTAGAATATATGACTTCTCAGGGCCTCTTTCTTTCTTCCTAGCTAACTCTCAAGGCCTCTTGAGAGTGCTTTAAGTGAGACCTGTGCACCCTGACTGCTTTCCATGTTCTAGGTTCACGAGAAGGATGTGATTGGAATTGCACACCACCCACATCAGAACCTGATTGCCACCTACAGTGAAGACGGACTCCTGAAGCTCTGGAAACCCTAAGTCATCTTACAGTGCAGCCAGGGAACATGTGCTTACGTGGAGGAGTGTCCATGTGCTACTTTTTCATGTCTGCCTTTGTAAGCAGACACCGTCTGAATAAGTCACAAGAATAATTTTGCTAAAATTCATGTTTAAACATTAGTTATCATTTAAAACTTTTTCTTTGAGACAGGGTTTCTCTGTGTAGCCCTGGCTGTCCTGGATCTCACTCTACAGACCAGGGTGGCCTTGAACTCACAGAGATCCACCTGCCTCTCAAGTGTTGAGATTAAAGGTGTGAGCACCCACCACCTGGCTTCCATTTAGAGTGCATTTCAAAGGCTTTAGTTTATCTGCTTTTAACTGGGGAAGTCATTTAATGTTTTCAATAATCTTCTACAAAAGATTTAAAATACTATTATTTCTAGAAGAAAAACATATTTGAAATGCTTATTAAAACCTGTGTCCTAGCATAAAATGTGTAAATAAGTCACTATGCCATATTCAGTAGCTGGGTTTTTTAAAAAGGATTTTAATAAACTTAATACCTTTCTGAAGACTTTACCACAAGTGCTCATAGGGAGAGGGAGAGTCATTATTCTTGAACCTCAAGTCTGATATTCAGTTCCTGGGATAGTGTAAGAGAGACTAACATGAACAAGGCCTGGTGACACAATCAGTTCTGTTGTTAACCTCTTTCTGAGCTCTGCCTTTTGTGTTCACACCCACTTGAGGGAATGTAGCTCTCATATTCGGGTTGGAACTAGTCACACAGTGGCTACTGGGGTTTGAAGTTTGGCATCATTCTTCTCTGGAGGAGGATTTGGCACTGAAATGTACTGTTGAGAAGAAAAATTAGAAAAGGGCCTGAGATTTAAGTCTCTTGAAATGTGTATACTTATCAGTTAGCTGAAGAAAAATATTTCACAGTAAACAAAACTCCTAAAAATGGATTCCATGTTGATGTCCTTGACATTTCAACCAAAGATGGAGAGAGCATTTATAATGTATGAAGATGATGATGCTAGGCTGTTCAAGAAAGTGAGGCCTTCTCCTAGGCTTTCCATTGATAAAGTCATTACTAAGTTTTACATTTGGGGCTAAGGCTGGAGCTCCATTGGTAGAATGCTTGCCTGGCATGCATGTCTTTTGATTCCCCAGTGCCACATACACTTGCATGCCTCTAATCCCAGGAGTTGGGAGGTAGAGGCAGGACTAGAGATTCTAGTTAGCTCTATGTGTCAAGCCTGGTCTACAAGTTGAGTCCAGGAAAGTCAGGGCTGCTATACAGAGAAACCCTGTCTTGAACTCCCACCCCCCAAAAAAGTGAAGTTTAAGGTCAATCTGGGAGGCTGTATAGGGAGACCTTGTCTGCCTCAAAGGGGAGAAAAAAAAGGTAAGAATTTGACAAGCTGGGAATATGCTATAATCCCTGTACTCAAAAGGTGGAGGCATAATCCGTTTTCAGATCAACTAGGGCTGTCTGGAAACAACAGGAACTGCAGCATGCTATACCAGGAAGCTAAGTAAGGGATAAACTGGTAATGTTTTTAGATGCTGGGACTATAGGCATGTGCCACCATACTTGGAAAACTAGTACTAGCACACCACCTTTGTTCATCCTTCAGCCACTTTTGGAAGGAACTTGCAAGACTGGCCTTTCTTAAGGCCCTCGTAGTCAGCTCTCTCCAGGGCTGAAGGTAGGGATCACCCTCCCTGAGTAGCCCTCCTGTGCTGAGGCAGCATTAAGGCTGATGTCTACCCTGGACACCCCCTTCTCATTGACGTGGCCAAATGGTGAGAACCTCCTTACATGTGGAGGTCCAGGATGGGATCTGCTCAAAAGCTGCTGACATCTGGTGGCACCACCATTTTTAACCTTGCAACACCCCTAGCCCGAGGTTAAGGGCCCTGTAGTAGGGGCTAATGGAAGCTCAGTGCCTGGGACGTCATTATGAAAATTCAGTCAGGTGCCAGGGAGGCAGTCGTCTTGGTGTGGTCCACCAGACAATGCTGGTATTCAATTCCATCAGTGGTGTGAAATAAATATGTTCTGTCCCCTACTTAAGTGGACAGTCATGATGAATGACATTTCGGGGTGATGTTTTAGAAATGCCAACAGTGGAATTCTCAGTGTGGTTTTCTTGCTTCACTGCTTGTGTCTGAATCTTGCAGTCAGTTTTCTTCTAGGTTCAAGCTGACTCACATCTGTGAGTCTTCTGTTAAACATTTACCTGGTGACTGGCCATGGTAATGAATAGAAAGCAGAGCAGCTCGACTGCAGTCTGCATTCCTTTTTTACTCTCTCAGTAGCTTCTCAGGCCCCACCCCAGTCCTACGAAAATTAGTACTGAGACCCATCCAGCAAGCATATTCGTACACAGCATTCTATGTGATCTATTCAAGTAGGTGTTTTCATTTTTACTCTTTCCAAAGGTTCCCCCCCCTAAATAAATCCTAAAGGTACAATAACTCCTGTACTGTACAGCTTGTTAGCATCCCACATGTGAAAAGCTTCAAGTACAGTATGTTCAAGGTGGCATGCTTTCCTGGTTTAAAATGCTCAACAGCAAGCCGGATGTAGTGTTGCATGCCTTTAATCCTAGTACTTGGCAGGCAGATCTCTCAGCCTGGCATACATAGTTCTAGGACAGCCCAATAAGACCCTGTCTAAAAAACACTACCTCAGTGGCAAAGCCTGACATATAACTTGCCAAGTTTGTTTTTTGAGTCAGGGTTTCTCTGTAGCTCTGGCTGTCCCGAACTCGAGATCCACCTGCCTCCCCACCCCCACCCCGGGACTAGAGGCATACACCACCACCTAAAGTCACAGCTCAGGTCACCAGAATTACGCTTTTACCAGCTCAGTCACCTCCCTGGCTTGTTTTGTTTAGTGCTAGATGTAACCAAGCTGCTGTAAGTCTTAACTGTGGTGGATTGCTAAAATCACACTATCACCAGTGATTATATGGCTTGACAGGAAATTCGAACCCAATACAAATCCCAAGCCTTATCCTGCCCTCGGCCTCCTAAATACTGGAACTACAGTCATGTGCCACCGTGGTGCCTGGCTGTCCTGTGATTAATACAACTCTATCCCCAGTCTTCAGCCTCAGCTGCACAATCATCTGTTCAGGCCACTACATACAACCCAGCTGTACCCAAACCCATGCAGGGTAAGGCCTGATCAGTGTTAAGTTTCCTGGACAGTTCCATTCACAGCCAATACTGAAAACCAAAGAAACACTGAAGACTTGGGAAACCTTTCTATACCAATCTATGCCATTGGATGTTTTTGTTTTTTTGACAGGATTTCTGTATGTAGCCCTTGCTGTCCTGGAACTCACTCTACAGACCAGGCTGGCCTTGAAGATCTGCCTGCCTCTACCTCCCTAGTGCTGGGACTAAAGGCATGTGCCACCACACTTCACCAAATTGAGTTTTATAGTGTTTTGCTTGCATGTATGCCTGTGCATGGTGCCTGAAGTGGGTGTCCGATCCCCTGGGACTTCAGTTGCAGACAGATAGGAGCCACTATGTGGGTGCTGGGAACTGAACTTGGGTCTTCAGTCAGTGCTAACCATTGGGCTATTTCTCACCCCCTGGCATTTTGCTTTTTAATTCAAATGTTCTCCCCACGAAGAAAACCTCATTCGACTTCCAGATTGGAAATGTGTTTAAGTTCCTGATTACAAAAGATGTGGCAGACCCACGTACAGATTGTACTGGCATGAAGTTCACATATTCTTACCCGGGTGGTGGTGGTGTTCTTTTCTGACTTGGGCTTAGACCCATAGTTTTACTCCCTACCCATATATATTAATCATGTGCACATTTCAGGAACAAAGTAATAATCAAGTTACACCTAAAAGCAAAGCTTTGAACTGAGAAAAAAGGCCTGCAGTGACACACTGGAAACACTTTGTAATCAGTATATTAGGAGACAGTCATACATTTCAGTTAACTGCTTAAATTCGGATATCCAGATTTAAGCATGTGAACATGTGACTTTAAAACATACAACAAAGCTATTCATAATTTGCTATATACTACCAACATTAAATTGCAGTTACGTAGAAGCCTAAGTCAAATAGCAAGCCTGTAACAGACCCAAGGAACGCCTTTCCTGGATTATACATGCAAATCACTTCTTCACATACAAGGTCTCTTCACTTCAATTTGTAAATTACTTGGGCTTTGGAAGTCACTGCCCAAGGGCTTATCATGGTTGAAAAGGGAAGAAAGGTGACCATGTTTTCTAACTGTGTATGTATATATGTATATATACTTTTAAAAGATGGCACAGCAGAAGGGACTGCAATCTAGAAGAGCAAGCCCTTAAGCAGTAGCTTACGATAAACTTCTTTAGGAATGTATCATTTCTATCACTAACAACAGGCGGAATTATGTATTATGCCACCTTCTAGTAATGGCTGAGGCAATACAATGCAAAGGCATCACAATTAGTCCACTTCATACAACTAGACAGACCAACATGTCACTACTAATTGTTTTCTTTTTCTGATTACCATTAAATACAGAATTTTAATTCCACAGCTTAACAATTAAGGGTCATATAACACATACCTAGCTTGTCAGTCTAATGTACACAGCTATTATCAGTTACACAAGATATGACCTAACAGATGCTAGGGAACTTTTTAAAGTAGTTTTTTTTACAAGTATTAAACTTCATCTTGCACATTGAAGTCATCATACATACAGGGCAAAGTCAGAGCTTTTATATTTGTGTTTATTCTTCATTTAACTTTTAAAACACTACTATAGTTGAATATTAAAACAAAAACAATAGCCAAGTAGTGAGCATATTATGATTACAGTCCTTCCCACATTCACTACTGCATATAGAATGACAGAGTAACTGGCCCATTAAGAGGTCTGACACTGAACGCCACCTCTGGGGTGATGTTCATCGTCCTCATATGCTTCTCCGTTATAATGCCGCCGTCTTTCCTGGTTCGGATCAAAGTCCACCAGTTCTACCTGATCCATTTCATCAGTCTCTTCTACTTCCTTCCTTTCAGGAAGGAGTTTTTCCAGCAAAGAGAGTTTATCAGGAGAGAGAAAGCCGTTTTCAGGAAAGTTCACCTGGAAAAAAAAAAAAAAAAAAGAAACTGCAGTTAAGTTTGATCTTATCATTAGATCCTTTAAGTACACTGGAACTATTTCCCTCAGAAAAACATGTAGTTACCCATTTCTTTAGTTATTTTTTATTTTTTTTCAGACAAGGTTTCTGTGTAGTCCTACTGTCCTGGAATTTGCTCTGTAGGCCAGACTGACCTTGAATGTTGGAATGAAAGGTGTACTTTACCCAATCCCCTCAAGTGCTAGATTACAGGGGCACACCACCAAGGCCAGATGTTAACAGAAGTTAACTGTCATAGTACCAAGAAGTATCTGGTTTTCCAATTCTTCCTGAACAAAGGTAAATGAATTTGGTACATTAGATTTTAGTAAGTTAACCATTTTTAAATGTCCTTGAGCATTACAGCTTACCTTAAACTCAATGATCAGACGTCCTTTTTCATATGGCCGACGGTATATTGGCATACCTTCGTTTAGCACACATTTTATATCTCCATGCTTGACAATCTGACCTGAAGATGTTCAAGCCAAATTCTTTAAGTATGGTCACATTTACATAAGGCAAAAACAACAAAACAAAACAAAAAGCAGCACACACAGAAAACACCTCTGAGCTAACTGGCCCAACAACCCTGCTGCCTTTATTTATGGCTTTTCTAAGAGGTAACAGACATTTATCCAAGGCCCTGTAATTTCATTTCAGCCCTAGGAAGGACATAACCAAAGAAGGAAAGGACAACACTTTCCCCTCAGAAGTCCAAACAGGACAACAGGTTCCTCTAGTTATACCTGGGTGAGAGGTGATGACTATGGTTCGGTTGTCAAGAGTGGATATTGGCTTCTGGAAGCCGCACAAGGCTTCAACCAGCTGTATGTCCATACACATGAAAAGGTCTTCTCCTCGTCTATAGCAATGCAAACATAAGGCACAGTTACATCTTTCAAATCACCAAATGATTTCAAATCACCAAATGATACACCACAGTGGGCAAACTTACCATTTTTGGAAAACAACTGAAAAGCTGAGCTAGCAAATTATCTGGAAACAGCCAGCTGTTTGCTCTAACAAGCTATAAAACCTTACCACAGAGCTCTGCACACAGTGGTGTAGGCCTATACTGCCAGGTAGGAGACAAAGGGCAGAAGATCAAGGCAGGCCTGCTTTGGTCTTAAACAATTTTAAATCTACGGCCCCTCCCCCTCCAGACGGGGTTTCTTTGTGTAAAAGCTCTGGCTGTCCTAGAACTCAAGAGAGCTCTGGGATTAAAGGTGTGCAGCACCACTGCTGGCTAAATCTGGTTTCTTTTTATTTTTTTGGAGCTGAGGACCGAACCCAGGGCCCTGTGCTTGCTAGGCAAGCGCTCTACCACTGAGCTAAATCCCCAACCCCTAAATCTAGTTTCTGAAATAGGGGAGAGAAAAACCACACTGACACTAAAGGAAGCCAACAGACATTTGGAAAACAGGAACCAGTGTAAACCGAAACAGACCTGGGCTGGATCTTTGATTATTTATGCCAATTATGACTGCTTTCAAGGGACAGTAAAAAGTTCTCTGCTAATATGTGTATTAATGCCTACTACATCATGACAGCATCTTTTAACAGTTAGCATTCCCTCAAGTTTATACTTCTTTTCCAACATAGATAAACACCTGTGAAATATCCTTTCCTAAACAAGTCCCTTTCACACAGTCCCCGTAACCCACCTCCAAGTCAAATTTAGAAATCTTGTGCTTCAAGATACAAGTTCAGTACAGCAGACTTGAACATGTATATATACTTAACAGAGCCTCAATTTTAGTTTCTTATTGAGATAGTGTGGGTTATTTACACATAAGACAACTAAACTCAGCATGAACCAAGGATAGGAAATTGGTGAAGGGCGTTACTTTGAATCGACTGCGCAGAGACTGAAGAGATGGGGGAGGCAGCAAGGTTTTCTCTATGGCTTTCTCCAGCTGTCTGCTCTTTACACTCAGAAAACATCTAGTCAACAATTTAGTTTGAAGACAAAAAGCTAAAATCTTGATTCTACTTCCAGCCATTTAGAACTGTAGAGGTAATGCGCTTCTATAGGACACACTGCAGCTGTTACACATACCTTTGTTATTTATTCTGTGTTCTAAGAGAAAATGAAAGCTCACTTAAACTAGAACTCAACAAGCATGCAAGAAGACAGTGTGAGAGAGTGATTAAGTCTTACCGTGTAAAAACAGCATGGTCCTTCTGGTCTAACACAATGATAATATCCCCTGGCTCCAGTCCTGGTTCTTGGTCTCCTTCACCATGGAATGTTATCTTCTGACCATCTTTCATACCTAAACACAGAATGATTCTGTACTTTTACTGATATCAGACACGAAGGTCAAGATCATAAAATCTATTAAAACACAAGTGTGGTCTGGGGATGTAATTCAGTGGTACAACATATGCTGAGGCCTTGGGTTCAATCCTCAATACAATTCTTACAAGGTGTCCTTCTGACCTCTACATGTAGGCCAGCATATGCATGCACATAGTTTTGTTTTGCTTTGTTTTAAAGCATCAAGTCTTTGTGGATGGCAAATACCACAGAAATGACTTAATCCAGTCCAGCTGGTACTGAAGCAGGCTATTAAACAGTAGGTGATACAACTCTCTACAAAGAATCAAGTTTCTAATCTCAGGAAAAATACCTACTTAGTTGCATATCCATCCTAAGTCTCAACTTTCCCAAAAAGACATTTCATTCAAGCAACTGAGGATTAAAAATGCCCATGCTGGAACCAAACTGGCACCTGGCAAACACTATAACCACTAACTGTTAATTATTTTCTATTGTATAATAATCTGTAGTCACTACCATTAAAGTGAGCAGCAGTGTCAACTGCCTTTTTTGTTGGACCACCAGTATTTCTAGTAAGAAAAGTACTAGGCTTACTTAAAAATCCACAATTGAGTACTCGTCCCTCAAAGCCTCGCTCAGTTCTCATTTTCCCTCTATGTTCTTTCTGCTCAAAAACTACAATAAAAACTCATCATCTTTTGCAATAGGTAGACAATTTTTTGTGGTAGACAATTACCCAGTACATGCAAAGGCCCTGGGTTTCGTTTCTATTAGCCTGGACTCATTAAAAACAAAAGGGTGCTGGTCAGGTGGTGTCAGCTTTAATCTCAGTGCACAGGAGGCAGAGGCAGGCAGATCTCTGAGTTCAAGGTCAGCCTGGTCTACAGAGTGAGTTCCAGGACAGCCAGTCTTGAAAATCCAAATGGCTGCTTTTTATTATTGGATACTATCTTAGCCCATGCAGTCTATATGCAAAATACTGAGTGTTTTTCAATAGAGCAAATGTTTTTTAAAGGAATGGATTTGCTGAGATTCCTACCTGTGTCTAACTCAGGCCCACACACTTTAGTTTAATAAAGTTCTAGCCTTTTGTGGTGTGTTGTACCCATGTGTACTTGTTCATGGAGGCCAGCAGAGAAGTCAGGCCTCCTCCTGTCTCACTGAACCTGGAGATAGCTGGGCCCAAAGCCCCAGTGATGCTGTCTCGACCCCTAGACCTCCAGGGCTGGAGTATACAGACTAGCATATGGCCATACCTAGCATTTCCCCCTTTGGTGCTGGGAATCTGAGCTCAGGTCCTCATGCTTATACAATCAGTGTTATCCGCTGAGCCCAGGGCCCACATTTGGGGGGCAGGCTTATGATCCCAGCACTGGTGAGGCACAAGTAGTCTGGGCTACATACTGAAACCCTGTTAAAAAATGTTAAAAACTTAAAACAGTGGCTGGGCAGACATCATGGTCTATGCTGTGGCCTGAAGCTGTAGATGTATGTACATGATCCCAGCTGCATCGGAGGGCCTTATCTGGGTCCATTGCCCTACTGCAACCAGGAGCCCTGTTCATGGTCTGTGCTGACACCAGAAAACATGTGGAAGCCCATGATCCACTCCTAAAGACCGAAAAGAGCAAATAAGCTATGTTGGTAGTGATAGCAATGATTGCAGATACAGTTGAGAAAGAGGGACATGGAAGACTTCTGTGACAACCTCTTATCACCCCGTCCCCCAAATAGTAACAGCCTTAACAAGAAGCCATTGAAAAGAAATCTTAAAAACTGTGTGATAGGATGCTGAAATGTCACTCTCCATAATAGATGGCTTCCAGCAGAGGTGCAAGAACTAGGTTCCATTGATAAAAATATGTTGGGGGGGGACCACTTAAAAACCACCTTTTTTGTTCTTGTTTTTGAAGACAGGGCTCTCTGTGTAGTCTTGACTGTCCTGGAACTCGCTCTGTAGCCCAGGCTGGCCTGAACCCTGCTTCCTGAGTGCTGGGAATTAAAGGCATGTGCCACCACTGCCCGGCCCCCAAACCATTTTTACTGTACTCTTAACTCGAATGAGAATTAACTGTACTACCCACCTGTAATCCCAACAGTTGGGAGGTGGAGGCAGGAGGACCAAGAGTTCATGGTCACCCTTAGCTACACAAGTCCCATCCTATCTCAAAATAAAGAAACAAGTTATTCAGTCAAAGGACAGGGTTTGAGGCCAGCCTCTGCAACGCAGAAAACATCCCCATCCCACTAAGAGAAAGACATTTTTATTAAGCTGAAGAACCAATTAAAAAAAGGAATGATATTCACACATACTCTTTAAAGATGTGTTATACTGGACTGTAACCCCTGCACATATAAGAAGCTTATTCTTCACCTCACACACATTGTTTGTTCTTCTTTAATTCCTAAGAATGTACACAGCATAATTCTTTGAGACAGAATAATTACACTTCAAAGAACTGATTTTGGATAAAATGTTCTGTAATTATTGCCACTTAGCCAGAAAGACTACTCTTACACACTAAGACACGTAGGATCATTCATCTAATCTAAAGATAGTTTTAAAAATAATCGTAAGTGAGGGACAGGCTCCTAAGACCACACACTCTCTAGAATTATTGGCAGTTGATGTTTACTGGAGGGAGTCTGTTTCTTTGACGGTGTAGCCACTGACAAACTGCCTCTGTTCCAGTAAATGTATAATCCCCACTTCTGCTCATGCAAGTGCTCCTAACCTATTTAAACTCATGCATCACAACCAACCCTACCACAAGATGATGAAAACTGATGGGAAGGGCTACAGAAGATAATGAGGGATGGGGTGAAAATTACCAAAACTCATTATACACCATGAACAAAACTGTCAGAATAAACACATGAATCAGAACTCACCTTTATCAATATGAACTTCTAAAATCTTCTTCTCTCGAACGATCTTTCTTCCATTGCAGCTTTTACACCTGTCTTTAGGACTGATGCGTTCTCCATGACCCTGGCACTCCATGCACACCGACTGAATCTGCTGAACCATTCCTGGTCCTATCTGATGAATCCTTATTTGCATGCCAGTCCCCCGACAGTTGGGACAGCACTCTACTGCTCCTTTCTTACCACCTCGGCCTAGAGTTTCAAAAGAAACTTATGTATGAACTTAGCAGCAGACAGAATCTAACCCCTCAGTATTTTCAAGGCCTTGTGGACTGCTGTCCTAAAATGTACAAATTCAGACTCTAAAAGCCATTTCAAAATCATGAGTTTTCTAAAATATTTTCTTTGGAAGTTTGAGAGGAAAAGAAACAAAAACAAGGTAGGCAAGCTGCAAATCTCAGCAGCTGCCATGAGGGCGAGAAGTCTTGCCTTTTGAAATGGTTCAACAATGAAGGTCAGCAAGCAATTGTGTGTGTGGAGAGGGGGGGTGAGGGCATGACAATTTCTAGACATGAACATGCCCAGGAGTGTCAGAGCATGTATTCTTAGGATTCTGGTAGAAACAAAGGGGTGGGAAGGGGAGATATAGGAAGGGAAGGCAGGGCCTAATGAGATGACTCTGGCTGCTCTTCCGGAGGACCTGGGTTTGATCCCCAGAATCAACATGGTGGCTCACAACCCTCTTTAAGTCTAGTTCCAGGGGATATGATGCCTTCTTCTGGCCTCCATAGGTACTGCATGAAGCAGTACAAGAGAGATAACACAGGTAAGGTAAGGGATGGGGGTGGGGTGGGGTGTATCATGCCTTTCCAGTTAGAGCTCAAAGTAGGCAGGTCTAACAGTGAAGATATCTGCCTGCAAGCAACTGCAGAATTTCACTTTCTTGAGAACACTTTAAAGGAGCAGTGAGCCAAGACTGCCTGCACCACAATCTTAAGTTAATGTGTTCCTACATCACATTTTTTTCCCCTTGAGACAAGGGTTTGCTGGCCTCACCAAGCCTGACCAACCCCAGTTTGATCTTTTAATGCCTGCATGGTTGAAGAAGAAAACCGATTACAAATTGTCTTCTCATCTCCCACATGGACAACACAGCATGCACAAACATATACAAAGTGTGTTTAAAAAAAAAAAAAAAGCGCTACTTAGGATCTATACAAGATTGGGCCCATCAACATTTTTTTTTTCTTTGAGACAGGGTTTCTCTGTGTAGCTTTGTGTCTTTCCTGGAACTTGCTTTGTAGCCCAGGCTGGCCTTGAACTCACAGAGATCCGCCTGCCTCTATCAATATCTTATAATAAAGGGAGGAGCTGATGTCAAGACCTCACCCCTGGAGAGACATTTTCTTCTGTAACATAGCCACTGACTAAGGTGCCTGTCCTTTGTCAACATTCCCTCACCCACAGTCCTGTAAGCGACTCTAAGAGGACTCACTGGGCCATCAAAACAAAGGCATACAGAAGAGTACACTAAGGAATAGAAGGGGTTCAGTGGATGTCGAACAGGAGAGCATCAAACTGTCACAACAAAGCCATTATGAGTTCTTGGTGGAAGGCTCAGGTGCTTTTAATGTAGCATCAGTTTTGTCTATCCAAAGTTAGGCATGGGTAATCCCATGTCTCATGGCTGAGACAGAAGACACAAGTCCAAGGCCAGCCTAATGACCTGTAATACCTTATCTCAGAAACTATTTAACAACCCACCGGCAAGAACCCTTCCTTACCTTCACATTTGTCACAAATCACATTCTTCTGAAGAGCCAGTTTTCTTGTTGCACCATTATACAAGTCTTCCAAGGTCACTGAGAGCTGGTGCACAACGTTTTTACCTGCAACGAGACACTGCTCATTAAAAACCTGTGTGTAATGTCTGTTGAAGACACTGTAAAAACGAAAAAGGATAATCAAAGACCAGCCTCATCCTGTGTATCTGTTGAGTTATACCCACATACAACATTCACCCAATATTTGATTCTCAAACTGATCTAATCCTAAGAGGCCCTCTTAGAAATGCAACAATTACTACTACCTTAAAAGTCACTCAATGTTCAGGCACATTTCACAATAATTCAAAGCACATATCCCTTTGAAGGTTTCACTTATTAGGCATTAAGCAACATGGCCAGTTACTTCATCCAAACAGTCAATTCTTTCTAATCAAGATTGGCTGGAGACTGAAACAGCAATTCCTACTTCTGTTTCAATAGTTTTTACTGCCAGGCTATCACTGGTTGTTTCAAATGATAAATTTCTTATGCCCATTGTAATAGAACAGAACTTTCTGTAACAATGGACACATTTTATGTGTTCAATATAGCAACTACTAGTCACAATCACTGGACACAATTTTAAGTGTGTTGGCTACCTCAGCTGCAGAGAATTTTTCCCCATCTTAAATTAATCTCAATTTAAAGATCCACATCTGGCTAGTGACTACAAAGGAATGTCACGTATAATTTACCTACTGCAATGGGAAGTAGGTGGTTGAGGTCACATAAGGACAACCAGGCTATGGAAATAAAACCACTCATCTATGGTTAATAAGTTCCTAGCTAGTGATCCTTCCACTAGGACTTTACCCACACAAGACAGCACTGAGTGGTTGGTTAACTGAACAGCTTCAATCCTTTCTGAACATCACACCTAAAGGAACATTTACTTTTTTTGGTTTTGTTTATTTGTTTATTTATTTATTTATTTTTAATTTTCCAGAGCTGAGGACTGAACCCAGGGCCTTGCGCTTGCTAGGCATGGAGTGTTCTACCACTGAGCTAAATCCCCAACCCCGGAACATTTACTCTTAAACAAGGTGTTAAGCGTTATCACATCCTTCTGTTTCTAGCTTCACTTTGGGTTTCCATCAGCTAAAGAGAACATGTGAGTAGGCTATCTAAACTTTGTATACAGAGCACCAGAAAAGAAAAACAAAGCTTCTGGAAACTGACCAAGTACACTTTCCAAAGCAGCAGCAAGCCAAGAAGGCTAGTGGGAACTTTTCAGGAGCCCATACCATCCTATGGCTAACAACACAAGGTGAGTGTGATATACACATTTTCTTTCATTTTAATTTGTGTGCATACATATGTGAAAGCCCAGAGGCCAGAAGAGGTTATCAGATCCCCTGGAGCTGGAGCTACAGGCAGTAGGGAGCCACTGGATGTAGGTGTTGGGAAAGGAAACCTGGATTTTCTGCAAACAACACACGTGTTCTTAACCACTGAGCCATTTCTCAGGGCCACAGCTGAAAAACACAGTAAACAATTTCTCTAAGTCTTCCTAAACCTTTAAAAGGGCAAAGTAAAATTAAATGGCCTACCAATCTGTTCTAGAACTGTGTGCAAACTATATTGAGAATGAAGTACTATTCTGACCTCCAATACTATCTTCCCAAGAAGTCTGTCCAGCCCATGGACAACTTTTTTTGTCATCTTTAACTGAAAAAGGCCACTGCACTTAACACTGTGTTCTAGGGGCAAGGACCCAAGACTTGTAAGTGCTTAGAAGCCCAAGTTACTACGCTTTGTTACCTTACTGTCTGGGAATCTGTGGAGATGGATATACCCACTAGATTGGCTTAGCTATTTTGAGTACACAAACATCTCAATTATAAATGACACCAGAAATCAGAGGCAGTTCATGGACAGAGTTTAACATTATACCAACATGTAAACAAGCACTTAATGTAAATTCTCAGTCTTTCATCAGCAGTACTTCGTTCTGCTGCAGGTAAGCTAGATTTTTCTTACCTCTCCTTTCTCTTTGCATCCTTCCTCCTCCTCCAAAGAACATATCAAAGATATCCATGGGCGAGCCAAAACCACCACCTGCTCCGCCCTCTTTAATAGCCTGTTCGCCTCCTTTATCATATAATTCCCTTTTTTTGGAATCAGCAAGAACTTCATAAGCTTGAGAAATCTGTTTAAACTGTTTCAGAAAAAGAAATCCCATTAGAAATAAGTGTCACAAAGCACAGCCACTGTATTAGGACGACCTTGACTTTCAGGCACCATCAGAAATATACACACGGCAACACTGCTGAGCTGTCTGAGAATGTACTTGCCTTTTCGCCTTCATTTGGATTCTTATCAGGGTGGTACTTCAAGGCCAATTTTCTGTATGCCTTTTTCAGTTCTTCCTGGGTGGCATTGGGTTTGACCCCCAAAACATCATAGTAAGTGGTTTCTTTCACCATTTTTCACAGCCTGAAATCAGAAAAGCGGGTGTTTTAAATTAGCTTTTAATTTTGTTCAGAAGATCACCAGCCTCTCTGCTTTCTGCGCTCTGGGTCAAAGGTGTGCGCCACCATGGCTGGCTTTTAATTACCACAACTAAAGCAATCTGTTCTTTGCTGTATAAAGAACACAGCCTTCCCTAACTTCTTATAAGCTAGCAATCCTTGATAGGATTCGGCTGCAAACTCGAACAGACTAAATATAAACATAAATTTCGGGGAATTCGAAAGCCTTTCTAGCAGCTGGTTCCTCCTCTCCCGCACTAACACATGTGTAAGCGCGCTTCTTCCGGTTTCCTTTCCCCCAGAGGTTGTGCGCGTAGCCCAAAGCAGCGCGGACGGTCCTGTCCACTGGTTAGCACACTACCACGGCCTTTGTACATCTGATAAGGCCATACACTCGCCGGAAAGAGACTGGACTCCCGGGGCCGGAGGAGTGGCTTGGGAGCCCAGCTGCGGGGAGCAGGTGCCCCGGCCCCGCCGCCGCCATCCTGCTCCTGCTCGCAGCTCCCCCACTTTCGTCCCCCAGGCCCGCCGAGCGGACTCGCCCTCTGGGTTTCCCCGGCACCTGGCGCCGACCGTTAAAGGTTTCCTTCCTTTCTCCCTCCCACCCAGATCGAACAGGCGGCGGGGGAAGGCCGGACCTCAACAAAGCGAGGGAGGAGAGCCAGGACAAGCACAAGCCGCTGCAGCCTCCGCCCGGCTCCTCCCGCAGCCCCTCACCCCTGCCTCGGTCCGCGCGTGCGCGGCGCTGCCCACCCGGCGCGGGCGGCGGAGCCGGAGGGGTGCACACCGAGAGGCGTCCGGGGCGGGCGCGGAGCCGGCTCGGGCCCTGGGCCTCCTCGTGGCGTGCGGGCATCCCGGCGGCCTTCCGAGCACCGAGTCCGGCTCGGGGAACCCGCAGCCCCCGCCCACGCGGGGCCGGCCAACCGCCTCCGGCTGCGGCTCCCCCGGCTGGCTGGCTGGCTGGCTGGCGCCCGGGCCGCACGCCGCGGCCGGCCGAGGGAAGCCCGAGGGCCGAGACTCACCGGTGAGCGGGCGGGCGCCGGAGAGCGGAAAGAGGAGCGTAGCACAGCGCAGCTCGGGCAGACGCGGCCCCCTCCACCTCCCGCCGAGCGTTCTGGAAAGTTCCGCCCGGCCCGCCGCAGCCGACCTCTTTTGTAGCCGAGCCCGGGCGCGTCACTCGCCGGAAGTCCCGCCCCACGCCGCTGCCACCGCCCCTCGGTTACCTGGGCAACGGCGCGGGGGCGCCGGGGCGGCGGCGCCCAAGGGCCTTGTGTGGGCGGACTCAAGCCCGGTTGCCGAAGCTCGCGGAATCTTCTAGAGGCTTTTCTTGACTGTGAGGGCCCAGAGTGCGGAAGTCTTGCGGTGGAGAGGTCACGTCCCCGAGCCGTGGGCTTCCGAGGCTGCTCTGGTTCCCAGCGCTGGGACCTGTGCCGCAGGCGCTGTGCGGAAGGGGATCTGTGGGCACCCCACCCGGGGAGCCTGATTTTCGGCAGACCCTTGTTTCTGAGCCCTGCGGGCAAGAAATGCTGAGCAAGGCCGGCCTAGTCCCCAGACCGACCTTGCAGGCTCTGGATCTGGTGGTTTCACCCAGTGCACATCTGTCAGAGCCTCTTGGACGAGCCCAGGCTTCAGAACCTTCTGGCTCAGAGCCTCGGGCGGCGGAGGGAGCCTGGGACTGCACCCAACAGGGAAGCGTTTGCAATGCCTCATGCAAACCTAGCGCCCTGGACTCCTTCCTAGTCAATCTAACACCCAGTTTGGCTGAAGAGTAGCAGCAAAAAAAATAAAAATAAAAAAATTAATTCTATAGCTAGTTATTTTAATTTTCTAACCATCTTGAGGTCTAGTCGGCGAATCAAAATCTGTAGTTGGCAAAGTGAATCTTAGGCTTTCAAAAGAAAAAAAATGAGAAATGGAGTGTAGTTTTCTTATTCAGTAACCCAATTGAGAAACGTCAAAGAAGC
Organism: Peromyscus maniculatus bairdii; assembly: GCF_049852395.1. Lineage (NCBI taxonomy): Eukaryota > Metazoa > Chordata > Mammalia > Rodentia > Cricetidae > Peromyscus > Peromyscus maniculatus. The sequence continues at coordinate 65,699,209 of NC_134853.1, read as the reverse complement.
TGGAGGTGCAAGCTTGAAATATGGAGTATTTCAAGAGTAATATATGCTCTTGACCACTGAGCCTCCTGCTTAGACTTTTGTTGGAAGTTGAACAAATTACAAGAGAAGTCACAAAATATAAATCAGCACTTGTTCAAAAGGCAGTTGAACACATTTTCTTTTTCTTTTTCCTTTGGGTTTTTCGAGACATGGTTTCTCTGTGTAGTTTTGGTACCAGGCTGGCCTCGAACTCACAGAGATCTACCTGGCTCTGCCTCCTGAGTGCTGCGATTAAAGGCCACCACCGCCCAGCTTGAGCACGTTTTCTAGCGGACAGAGCTCTGGAAGCCTAGGGTGTGGGATGTGATGCTTTAGATGGTGGTGGAGTGTGTGTTTGGGCCCGTGGACCACTGCACTTCTCTCCTCCCTTACGCAGGTAACGCAGGTCTGCAGGCTTCACCAGCTGAGCTGTTGTCTCGATGTCTGAAGGAAATCAAGGCAATTGGATATAGCCGGACCTAAAGGAGCAGTGAAGACTATTTTTCAAACCTATCTGGAGACATCTTTACTGTGGGAGCCCGTTCTCGGGTTCCTCGTGGCTTTACCCAGCAGGTCCGAATAGAGGATGATCAGGACCACGGCCTGAGTGCAGGTGTCTGAGATGGTCTGCACTTGGCTGTGCTGGGGGAGGAGGTCTTTTGCTCCGCCCCTTGGCGTCTCTATAAAAACCCTGAGGCAGAGACATTCGGGCCGTTGGAATAGGTTCCAGGCCCTCTCGAGGCTATCCTTTATTTTCTATCTGTTTCTCTCTGCAAGATTCTCTGCAATAAATCCTTCTATCTAATATTTCCTGCTGCTCACACTCAAGAAAACTCTGGGGAGCTGTGGGGCTGGTGGGTAAATGCCCCACACTTTACCTCTCCGTATGTCTTAATAAGCGAAGGTTTGGGAGCTTCACCTTGTGCTGTTTGTCTCTTCAGCCTTCATTACACTATCTCAGTCACGACAGCCACGCGACTTCCCTTACAAACGTTTATGTGTGTTTTTGTTTTGGCTGAAAACATCTGACTTTTCTCGTCTATGTGTTACCCTTTCAAGTATCACATCAAGTAATAGGTTATATCTTTAAACCAGAAGTCCACCTGGCAGCCTGAAAAGAGCTGGGATCGTGGCCTGTGCCACCACACTTGGCTGCAAACATTTCTTTAGGGCAGACACTCAGAACTGAAATTGCTGACTCAGTGTGAGCGCAAATTGAAAACTGTAATAACTTTTCATGGTGATCTGTACTGCTTCCACCAGTGTGTGTGTGGGCTTTGCAAATATAGGGGATTCTGTTTTGCTGTCCTGTTCTTCTGTTAATTCTTTGCCAGCTTTACAAGTAAAAATTTGCAATCAAATGCCTTGGTTTCTACCTGTAATCCCAGCATTTGGAGGCTCTGGAAAGAAGGTCAGGAGTTCAAGGCTGACGGAGGCTATATAGACAGCTTGGGGCTGCTTGGGTTATTTGAGACTGTGTCTGGGGGTGTATGTGAGAAATTAATATCTTATTGCTTTCATTTGAAGTTTTTTCCTTTTGCACATACGGACAGAGCGCACATACACATAAAATAATAAAAAATAAATCCCACACTTCTGCCTTACTCTGTGGCTCAGGCTGGCTTTGAATTTAGGGCAGTCCTCCTGCATCAGCCTCCCAGATGCTAGGAGGTGTGGGCCACCACGCCAGGTCTTTGTGTTCAGTCTCCTCCCATCGCGGCTATATCCTTTCTATATTCTTTCTGCCTCGCGGAAATATCCTCAGCCTTCAAGGCTGACTTGGTGGTTTAACTGCCTGTGTGTGGATGAGGCCAGAGAATATTTGCTGACACATTTGTCTGTGGCGTTCTCAAGCTGCATGGACTTTGAATTTGTTACCCCTACCCTGTCTTCTTGTCTTCTTTTCTCTTGTGCTCTTTTTGGAACCGGGCCTTGTGTAGCCCAGGTTCGCCTCAATCTTGAATTTGGAGTGTAGCTCAGGATGACCTTGAACTCCTAATCTTCCTCCCTCTGCCTAGTTCAGAACCAGCTTCTTTTTTTTCTGGGGAGTGCACAGGTGGGTAACAGAGAGAGCCTTCTCCAGGCAGTGTTCACAGGGTCCTCAGCCACTCCAAGCTGGGGTTTGGGGTTCCTGAGGGCAGATAAGCATAAGAGCGCTGAGTAGTTGTAGGGTGTGGTTTGGGTAGAACTGTAGTAAGGCCCTGGACATGCCCAGTTCCAGCTCTTTGGCAAAGACATTTTTTTAGGAAGATGGTCTGTCTTGTGGCCTTCTTGGTCTTCCTCCTTAAGAAAGAATCTTAGCAATGTAAAAATTTCTTGTCACAAATTGCACACAGAGGACTTCAAGGCCAAGGTTGGGGCTGGAGAGATGGCTCAGTGGTTAAGAGCACTGGCTGCTCTTCCAGAGGACCTGGGTTCAATTCCTAGTACTCACATGGCAGCTCACAACTGTCTGTAATTCCAGTTCCAGGGGATCTGACACCTTCACACCAATGCACATAAAATAAAGTTAAAAAAAAATTTAAAAAAGAACAAGGTTAAGGTCTCATATATGAAAAAGTGATAAGCGTACTCCACATCCTTTCTCTCTCTCTCATTTTCAGGTGTTGTCTATTGGTGGAAGTGTTAAGGCCACTCCATGTAGTTAAAAGGGAGGTTTATTTTGTGGGGTAACTTACAAGTGCAGGGATAGGTTACAGGGTCCGGGAAAGGTGTAGCGCAGTCCAGCGGTGTTCTCTGGAGAACTCTGCTCGGTCTACACCCAGCATCCAGGATCCAGGAACCAAGAGAGCCGGCCCATCTGGATCTCCGGTCTTAAAGGCCCCTCTCTGGGTCCCACCTTGTAGGTGTGACAGGAAGCCTCAATGAGGGTAGTACTTCCAGGTCAAAGCTGGAACAGCTACCCACTACACTTGTCTTTATTGTTTAAAAAAAAAAAAAAAAAGGCTTCCAGATGTGGTGGCAGAGTGTAGTTCTAACTACTCTGAAGGTTAGGGCAGGATTATCACTGGAACCCAGGACTTTGAAGACAGCCTGGGCAACATGGCATCAAAAATACAGTATTTTCTTTAAAGGAAAGAAAAAGCAAGCCAGATTACTCCTGTGTATCCATGACTTCCTGTAGTCCCGAGCCATCGAGAATCCTGTCTTTGCTTCAGCCATCTTTCTCCTTGTCCTTCTCAGCCCCCTGCTCTCCTGCTCTGTCTGTCCGTCCATCCATCCCCTTTCTTGTTCTTACTCTGCTAGATGTTTACCCCAAGTGCTCCGTTTGCTTCGCACACTGTTCTGCTGCCACTGAGCTGTACCTTCAACACTACCCCCACCTTTTTAAAAATTTAGTTTATATATGGGATAAGTCATCAGTTCAGGGTGTAGTTCAGGAGTAGAGTGCTCACCTAGCATACCTGAAATCCCAAGCTTGAACCCTAACACTAGCACCATCAAATAAAAAGATCAACTATCAGAATCCTAAAGCTATCTAGAACTTCAGAAATAAAATTCATATTTCTTATTGTGGAGCATGAATCATTACTACCTGGTTCTGCCCACAGCCACTTCCAGCTACTTGTGATCTGGCCTCATGGTTACTGAGATTTATAGTGTACTCTATTGAAATATGGCCCTTATTTTTAGCCAAAACCTTTATATGGCCAAAAAGTATAAATAGATACAGACAGTGTAAACAGCTAAAAATACACAACAATTGCAATACATCATAAGCATCTGCTGTCCCTAATATAAAATGGTTATCATTTATCAGAAAGTGGTCAAATAACACAAATGGACGATTGATAGAAGAGTCAGTGAACATTTATGATAAGATTAAGCATGATACTAAAGAAACTCAATGGCTGGCAAGATGGCTACCTGAGTTTGCTTTCCAGAACCCATATGAAGCAAGGAGAGAACAAACCCCCACAAGTTGTCCTCTACCCTCTAGATGAAAGCCATGGTCCACATATTCTAGATGCACACACAGAAGTGTAAAAAGAGAGAAACAATTCAAGTCCTGAATGTGGTGGTGGCATTAGACCAAGGCAGGAGAACCACGAGTTAGTTCATGGCTAGCCTGGGTTACACAACAATGGCATATCTCCAACAGAAAACAACAGGGTGGGAGGTGGTTCCCGGGGGAAGAGAATTTGCTCTGTATGAGGAGCTGGGTTCAAATCTCCAGAACCCACATAAAATCTAGGTGTGAGGTAGGCTTTTTGTAACACATGCCTTTAATCCCAGAACTGGGTGGGCCTGGGGCAGGGGTTGTTGGGCAGAGGCAGGCAGATCTCTCTGAGTTTCAGGTTATCTGGGGCTACATGTGAGACCCTGACCCAAAGACAAAAAAGCAAAAGGTGGGTGTGGTAGTTTTGAAATGCCAGCATTGCAGAGGCGGCGGCGGAGACAGAGACGGGGATCCAGCTCACTGGCCAGCCAGTCCAGGCAAATCAGGATGCTCCATGAGAGGTCCTATTTAAAATAACTGAAGTGCAGAGCCACAGAGGATGACACCCAACATCTGCCTCTGGCTTCCCCAGAGCACCCACTGATGAGCACACCCATTCACACATGTCCTGATTAGTTTTGTCAATTTGACACACCTGGGAAAAGGAAACCTCAAGTGAAGAATTGCCTCTATCAGATTGGCTTGTGGGCATGCGTGTGGGACATTTTCTTAATCACTAATTGACTCAGAGGGCCCAGTTAACTGTGGCAGTGCCATCTCTGGCCATGTGGGCCTTGGCTGTATAAAACAGCTCGGTGTGCACGCCTTTAATCCCAGCACTCGGGAGGCAGAGCCAGGCGGATCTCTGTGAGTTCAAGGCCAGCCTGGGTCTACAGAGTGAGATCCAAGACAGGCATCAAAACTACAAGGAGAAACCCTGCCTCGAAAAAATCAATCAATCAATCAGTCAATCAATCAATAAATTAAAAAAGCAGGCTGAGTAAGCTATGAAGAGCAAATCAGTAAGCAACACCTCCACACAGCTTCTGTTTCGGTTCCTGCCCTGACTTCCCTTCATGGTGGACTAACCTGTTAGGACTTCCCTTCATGGTGGACTAACCTGTCAGCTAAGCAGAGCCTTTCCTTCCTCAAGTTGACTGTTCAGTGTTTTGTTATAGCAACAGAGAGGCAAACTAGGACACATGTTCACCAGAAGAGGGTGGTGGGTCCCCTGGAGCTGGAGTGACAGATGGTTGTGAGCCACCACAGGGGTGATAGGAATTGAGCTTGCGCCGGTGGAAAAACAGCCAGTGTTCTTAACCACTGAGCCATCTCACCAGCCCCATGGTATGGGGGATTTAGTTCAGTGGTAGAGCATTTGTCTAGCAAGCACAAAGCTCTGAGTTTAGTTTCCTGCACCCAACCCCTCAAAAAGAAGAAAAGGAACAAAATGTCTTACTATCCTCTGATCTGGATAATTTAAACTCATAAATTCCATTTGCCATTTTTTCCCAGTGCTAGGGGTTGAACACAGGGCTTTGCACGTACCAGGCAAGCACTCGACCACTGAGCTACATTGCTACATTCCTAACACATCACAGTTTGTTTTTACTTTTTTTCCCCCGAGACAGGGTTTCTCTGTGTAGCTTTGTGCCTTTCCTGGAACTCACTCTAGCCCAGGCTGGCCTCGAACTCACAGAGATCTGCCTACCTCTGTCTCCTGAGTGCTAGGATTAAAGGCATGCGCCGCCGCCGCCGCCGCCGCCGCCGCCGCCGCCGCCGCCGCCGCCGCCGCCGCCCTGTTTTTACTTTTATGTTTAGATTTTTAAGATTTATGTATTTAATGTGTACATGCATGTCTATATACCACATGCTTGCCTGCTTCCGGAGGAGGCCAGAAGAGCCGTCTGCTCCAGCCACACTATAGTCTTTTGAGGAAAGTCTTTCTATCATCCACATTGGCCTCAAGCTCAAAATCATAATCTTTTCCCGAGAGCTGGGATATGTCATTATGCCTGCCAGCATCATCTCCTTAAATTATTCATGTGGTAGTACTTTATTTACATGTGCATCTATGTAGTTATCTTCATCCTCTACCTCGCTTTGCTACCAGATGCCTTTTAGATTGTTTAATTGTTTTCTATCTCTATTCTTTTTGTGCACACAAATTCTGACTCGGATAGGAACGGTTTTGCCTCAAACCCCCACCCCCTTTTTGAGGCGGTGTTGGAACAGGATTTTGCTATGTTTCATAGCTTCAGCTGTCAGCTTGACACAAACCTACAGCCCCCCCCCCACACCCAAGAGGGAAACTCTAGTTTCCCTAGATCAAATTGGCCAGTGTCTATGTCTTTGAGGCATTTTCTTTCTTTTTTTTTCTTTCTTTTTTTTTTTTTTTTTTTTTTTTTTTCGAGACAGGGTTTCTCTGTGTAGCTTTGCCCCTTTCCTGGAACTCGCTTTGGAGACCAGGCTGGCCTCGAACTCACGGAGATCCGCCTGCCTCTGCCTCCCGAGTGCTGGGATTAAAGGCGTGCACCACCACCGCCCGGCTAAGGCATTTTCTTGATTGCTGATTGGTGTAGGAAGGTCCATCCCATTGTGTGTGGTGCCATCCTTAGGCAGGTAAGCCTGGGCTATATAGGAAAGATAGCTGAGCAAGCCAGGGGGAAGGAAAAACCAGTACACAACCCTCCTCTTTGGCCTCTGGTTCAGTTCTGTCTCCAGGTTCCTGCCTTGAGTTCTGGCTTCCTTCAATGATGGGCTGTAACTTGTAAGCCAAATAAACTCTTTCCTCCCCAAGTTGCTTTTGGTCACTGTATTGTTTATTGAGATCTGCCTGCCTGTTTCCTGAGTGCAGCTAAGGGTGTGTACCACTGAGCCCAGCATTGGTCAGTATATTTTATCATAGCCACAGAGAAACTCTACTAGAATACTATGTATCCTTAGTTGGCTGGCCTGGAACTTGCTATGTAGCCCAGGCTGGCCTCACAGTTGTGGCAATCCTCCTGTATCTGCCTCCCTAGTGCTGGGATTATTGGTGTATGCTACCAAGTTCAGCTCATTCTAATGTTTTAATACTAAATGTCTCATTTCTTCTTCTTCTTCTTCTTCTTCTTCTTCTTCTTCTTCTTCTTCTTCTTCTTCTTCTTCTTCTTCTTCTTCTTCTTCTTCTTTTTGGTTTTTCGAGACAGGGTTTCTCTGTGTAGTTTTTGCGCCTTTCCTGGAACTCACTCTGTAGACCAGGCTGGCCTCGAATTCACAAAGATCTGCTTGTCTCTGCCTCCCAAGTGCTGGGATTAAAGGTGTGTGCCACCACCACTAGGCTTCATATCTTCTTTGAATGTGGGGCTGAAAATGAGAGTTTGTGTACACTTGCTGGAGGGGAGAGTGGTGGGAAATGTACTTATCCAACTGAGAGAGCAGTTTATGGGTGACCTTGTGTGACTGGCTTACATCTAGGCCCCTGCATCCACGCTGTCTCCCAGCACAGAGGCAGGAAGGGTAGCAGTACCAAGGCTGGCCTTTGTTATCTGTTTCTGTGCTGAGCATCAGGAAGACCTGCCATCGCCAAAGCATAAAAAGAACTCAGCTGCTACAGATTCGGAGTACTTTATGGTCCTTTCTGGAGAGTGGGGCTTGGCTAAGCCCACAGGCTGGAGTTACACCATTAATTCAGCTGCTGGAGTTAGAGGTTGAGGGGTAGGGCCCGTGTAAATCTTTCTTCCTGGTGACTGTCACCAATTCTTGTCCTGACTCTCCTCTTCCTTTAGTCACTGACACCGGAAAGGCAATCTGGAGCAGCATCTGGATCCCTCCCAGCAGTTTCCAACCTCTCTTGCCATGATGATGCCATTGCCACGAAAAAGATGCTGTTGTCTCCTCCGATTTCCTATTACCTTTTTCTTCAGCAGTAAGGGCACTGCCAGATCCAGCACAGCAGGGTAGTAGTTAAGGATATACAGATTCTTAAGAAAAGTACATATGCATTCTAGAGGCCTGGTATAGTGGTACACACCTCTAATCCCAGCATCTGGGAGGCTGAGGAAGAAGAATTGCAAGTTTGAAGCCAGCCTGGCTTATATAGATTCTGGAAACTGATTCCCTGTGTTTGAATCTTGGATCTGCCATAAGCAAGTTATTTATACTTTCTGTGCCCGAGTTTCCTCATCTGTAGCAGGGAATAATAATAGCTCCAAGCTAACTGGATTATTATGAGGACTAAATGAATTAAGACAGCCATTATTATATAATGATGTTTTGGTTAAGGGCAGTGCTTCCATAAGATTACATTGTTGTGGTCATTTTAGTTTATCTAAGTACACCGTATAATTTTTCACAATGACAAAATCACCTAGTGATTTATCTTTTGGGCATATGCCTGTTGTTAAGAGACACATGACTATATAAAGTCTTTAGAAGAGTGTCTCTATATTGTAAACATTACATTTTCTAATAATGGTAACAGTTGCAAAAATGATCGTCCTGGAGGCTGGAGAGATGGCTCAGCAGTTAAGAGCACTGGCTGTTCTTCCCGAGGACCTGGGTTGGGTCCTCACTCTGACACAGTGACTCACAAGTCTGTAGCTCTAGTTCCAGGAGATCACACTCCCTCTTTTGGCCTTTTTGGGCACATATTCACATGATGCATGATACACATGCAGGCAAAACATCCATACACCTAAAATAAAACAATCATCTCTTTCAGGCAGAGGAAATGATAAAACTAGTGAATCAGTATTGACTTACTAACAGTTTTTTCCCACTAAGGATTAATCCCAGGGCCCTCCACAAGCATGTGCTCTATTTAACCTGTCACCGCCCCCATTCAGCCACTGTATTAAAATGTTGTCTACTATATGCCAGGGTCTTTTCTAGGTCAGCAAACAATGATGACAGTGACAGACAAAGTCCTTTCCCTCATGAGTTCACAGATGAGTGCAGGCATACACATAAATTGACTTTTATTTATTTAATTATAGAAAGGTTCTCACTCTGTAGCCTCGGCTGACTTGGTACTGGTTATGTAAGCCACGTTGGCCTTGATTTGCCAAAACCCTCCTATCTCTGCCTCCTAAGTGTTGGGATTACAGGCATGAGCCGCCGTGGCTGGCTAAACTGACATTCATGCATGTACCTAAGGCAGTTTTCATTTTAAGGAAGGTGAGTCTTGATTCAAATTTCAGACATTTTGGCCTTAAACGCAGAAAACAGTGGAAATACAATGCTTCTCTTTCTCTGTTTAGTGGTGCTTCACATTCTGATTATTTAATGCTGTTTAACACATTTTCTCCAAAAGTGGTGATATAAAAAATGTTCAGCAGCTTGCCATTCTGCACTAAGGGTGAGACTCAGCAGGACAGCCTACCTCTGTTCCTTGTGACTGCTGGGATGGCTTTGCTGGGGACAGGACTTGTATGTAGGCTCTTAGCTGTGAGTTCAGCTGTGCCTTGGCTCTCCACGTGGCTGATCTGGACTCCTCATAGCATGGCAAGAGGGTCATGAACAGAAGTGCCACCAGTATTAGTCACATTGGCCACAACACGCAAGTTCTTATGAAAGCTTGTTAATACTCCTTTGGCCAAAGCCAATCCCGTTGTGAAGTCCTGAGCCAATGGGGGAGGGGAAATACACAGGGTGGGAATCAATAGATCTAATAAAGGAAGAAACTGCCAGCAGGAGAAAGGCTAAACACTTTATAAGAAATTTATGTCTCTCTCCTCAAACACATATTCTAGTGCTCTACCACTGAGCTAAATCCCCAAACCTCCTAGTTCCCTGGAGGGTATTTTAACTCAGTGGTAAAGCAGTTGACTATTACACACATGGCCCTGGGTTTGATCCTTGACACACACACACACACACACACACACACACACACACACACACACACACACAATCCTGCCATTTTTTCTTTGTTGCTCATGTTCATGAATCCAGGAGTTTGAGAGCAACAAAGCTGAGTATCCTCCCCATCCCCACCCCCTGCCAAAGTAACTCTTCTGATTAAAATCATTCCATGTTTTCTTTTTCTACCTACATAGCCATGTGATTTCTTCCTTTCAGGCCTTCTCAAGACAGACATTCTACAAGACAGAGACATTCTTAGGACTCTTTGTCCTGCTTTATTTCTTCATAAGCATCCACTTTCAAGTGACCTATATATTTATGGTCTGCTTCTTTCTTATAGTTTTTAAAAGAAGATTTTAAATTATGTGTATGTTCCTAAGTGGATGTTGGGCACTCAGCTCCAGTCTCTGAAGAGCAGCATGCAATCTTAGCTGCGGAGTCACCTCTATAGTTATTTAAAAATTACTGCATGTATGTATTTGTGTAGGTGAGAGTGTCATAGTACCTGTGTGGAGGTCATAGGACAACTTGTGGGAGTTCTCTCTTTTCACCACGTGGGACACCGGGATCAAGCTCAGGCTGTCATCAGGTTTGGGCAGTGAGTGTCTTTACCTGCTGAGCCATCTTGCTGGGCCAAGGTATAGCCCAGACTAGCCTAGAACTTGTGATCTGTCTGCTCTTCTTCTTCAGCATATCCTACTACTGGCTTGTATTTGAAGACAAAGTCTCATAGCCACCAGGAATGTCCTGAACTCACTATATATACTTGAGGATGACCTTGAACTTCAGATCCTCCTGCCTCTACCTCTCAAATATTGAGATTATAGGTGGATATGCTGCCATGTCTGACTTGTAAATTCCTTGAAAGCAGGAATTTTGTTTTGTTTTCCAAGATAGCCCTAGCTCCTAGAACAATGCAGGATGCTTAGGGCTGAATGAACCAATAAATATACCAGCCCTTGGAAAGTAAGAGCCACTTGGGTTTCATCTGGCTGGAGGCCAAGATGACCCTGGAGAGTATGGTGTCCATGGTGTCCATGTTGGCTCTGAGATCCAGGTCCTCCCACTAGGGCAGCAGGAGGAGTCAGCTGACTGCCAGATTCACCTGTACTGGGAACTGCTATGATCTGTCTGTGTTCCTGAGGCTGAGGGTGGATAGTGCAGAATCTATACGATTTGGGGATGGTACAAAAGGCAGCATCACTAACCTTTAAGGTAATCAGAGGTATTCCAGGTTTCAACTCAAGAACAGCCATGGAGTGTACTCAAGAAATTCAAACAGGCAGTGGTGGTGCATGCCTTTAACCCCAATACTAGAGAAGCAGAGGCAGGTGGACCTCTTGAGTACAAAGCCAGCCTAGTCTATGGAGTGAGTTCTAGGACAGCCAGGGCTACACAGAGAAACTCTGTCTCAAAAAAAAAAAAGAAAGGAGGAGGAGGAAGAAAAGAAGAAGAGGAAGAAGGGAAAGGAGAAGAAAGGAGAAGGAGAAGAAGAAAGAGCAAGGAATATAAATAATAATAATAATAATAATAATAATAATAATAATAATAATAATGAAGAGCTAGTGGAAGGCAAATGGGTTGAGTCAGAGAGAATTCCGGTGTCTTCTGCTTTCCTTTTTATTTGTGTCTTTCTTAATGTTTCTAAGAAATTCTAATATGTACCACAGCATTTATAATTTTCACAAATAAAAATTACCAAATTGAAATAAGTTCTAACAGGGCCGGCAAGATGGCTCAGCAGGTGTGCTGTATAAATGTTATACTTTTATCTTTGTGCCTGACCACCTGAACTAGATTTCCAAGACCCACATGGTGAAGAGTAAGAATTGACTTGCCAAGGTTATCCTCTGACCTCCACACTCCCGACGTGGCATGAGCACACCCACATCACACACACACACACACACCCACATCACACACACACACACACACACACATACACACACACACCCCAAATGTAAAAAGTGAAAAAGGAGTTCTAACAATGCCGTCAGTGGAATGAACGTGAGCACTTGGGGGTACAGTGGCTAAGCTTCTCCACTCTTAGAGATTAGGTCCTTCAGAGAGTTAAGTCATTATATGAGCACACATCAGGAGAAGTTCGCCAGTTCTACAAACAGGAGTTGGAGACAATAAAGTGTAAATGGTAGGTGCAGTATTTTAAGGGAAATTGTAGGGTACAATTTATGGGCACACCATCATGCTTATAGGACAGAAAGTCTCAACTGGTGTGCCAAGGACAGATACGAAAGCCAGGGATTTGAAAATACTATCACTAAAATACAGTCATAAATCCTGTCAGTATTTTAGCAGGGAAAACAAAGTCACAAAGAGCTTATTGGCCCAAACAAGTTTCTTATAAAACTTAAATATTTTGCTATTTGGCCAAATTAATTAGTTTGCCAAGTATATATTTACTGGGGCCAGGGATCAAACATGGGGCCTTGTGCATGCTAGGCAAGTTCTGTGCCACTGAGATATATCCAGCCCCTAAACTACTCTGTTTTAAAAGTCTTTATTGTAATTACAATGAAAACATTTCACTGAAGTTCCTCAAAGGATTCCCCAAATTCCCTTAAACTTACTCCAGCTGTTTTGTCGTCCCCCCCTCCCCCCCCAGACAGGGTTTCTCTGTGTAGCTTTGAGCCTTTCCTGGATCTCGCTCTGTAGACCAGGCCTGCCTCTGCCTCCCGAGTGCTGGGATTAAGGGCATGTACCACCACCTGGCTTTTGTTTTGTTTTTTAAGACAGGGTTTCTCTGTGTATTTCTAGCTGTCCTGAAACTCACTCTGTAGATCAGGCTGGCCTCGAACTCACAGAGATTAAAGGCATGCGCTACCACTGCCCAGCCTCACCAGGCTTTCTTTGCATGTGCTCTTGGGATCCAGGCTCTGCTCTTCATACTTGCAGGGCAAATACTTTACTTACTTAGCCCCTTCTGGTTTTATAGTGTTTACTGAATGATGAGCACACACACAGTTCCTAAGTCGTCTACTATCTGATGTCTAATCCTTGCTCAGATCTGACCATTGCTTTCCACTAACAACTCCGCTGAACTTTCAGCTCCCTTGGACTCTGATGGGCTAAGAGCCTTGCTATGGGATCTTTGTAGGTATTGTGCTCTTTCTCTCCTCCCTATCCCCGGTCTCCAGGCCTAGAGCCTAGCATATACTTGGCAGCACTCTGTCACTGGGCTACACCCCAAGCCCTGCCCTCTTTTCACTTTGTGGCTCAGGCTGGGCTTTACCTATGGAGCCCATATCTGGCCTTGACCTCATGATGCTTCCATTTCTACCTCTGAGTCCTGGTGTAACAGGCATTACCATTACACTCAGCAAGAGACAGGTCTTTCTGGACTTCCCCCAATCCTTTCTTTACTGTCTCTCTGGGGAATCTTAGTATACCCAAATACAAAAGCAAAAACAAAGTACAGTTCTCCAGCTGCACACTTTCTCAGAACTCCCTGCTTTCCTTTGGAACAAGACTGCAGACCAGTGGACCACAGTCTCTGGCTACAATCACCTTTTTCTCAGACCAGGAGTCCTGGAAGTCTTCCAAGTCTCAAAGATGAGCTTTCCTTTCTCACAGAAACAGCCAGCTTGTCAACTAGCTGAATGCAGACAGTGTTAGCCCAGGGAGCAAGTTAATTATTCTAGCTGTTCATCAGAATTTGCTACATTTATTGCTTTGTTTCCAAAAGATCACAAAACTGATTTTCATTTCAGACTTGGCTAAAACAGTCAAACAAATCCAGAGTAGAACAGACAAAGCAATTTGAATAAGAACAAAGCTGGCGATTCTCACACTTCTTGATTTCAAACATCATCACAAAGCTGTGGTAATTAAAACAATGTGATTCTGGACACACCTACATAAAGGAGACAGACCAGAAACCCCAGAAATAAGTCCTTACATACACGATCAAGTGCATTTTCAACAAGGATACATACCAATGGGGAAAGCACAGTCTTTTCAGCGAATGGTGTTGGGAAAATAGATAATCAGAGCAAAGATGCAGCTGGACTTCCGCGTTATACAGTCTAAAAACAAGCACAAATGAACCGAAGACCTAAAACTCCCGAGTCCTTAGAAGGTAGCACAGAGCTCCATGGCACATTTGGCAATGACTTCTTAGACTCGACACCAAAAGCAGAGGCAGGATTACAGGCAAGTAAGTCAGACACAAAATAAAAGGCTCCTGTGCATCTGTGGTTACAGTTAACAGCCTGAGAGGGAGACCTGAACAACGGGAAGAAACACTGGTCAATTTAATCAGAGGGCAGGATCAAGAGTGAGTAAAAAATCCTACAGTTTTTCTGTGTGGTGCTCTGGCTTAAACCTAGGACCTCATATGTTCTTAAATGCTCGACCTCTGAGCTCTGTCATCCACTCCCCAAAACTCCTACAATATCACACAAATACTAGTAACTTGATTTTAAGATGGCCAAAAGATTTGGAAATTTCTCCAAAGAAGGTACACACAAGTGGAAAATAATCGTATACAAAGAGCAATAGCACTAATCATCAGGGAACTGTAAATCAAAACCACACTGAGACATTACCCAACAGTGGGTGAGGGTGGATGCTTTCAACAACAAAAACAACTACAAATAAGAAGCTTTGGCAAGCGTGCCGAGAACTGAGTCTGGGCACTGTTATGGGGATGTAAAACCACGCAGCCGCTACGGAAAGCGTTATGGAAGTTTTCAAAGTATTAAAAATAAAGTGACCAGGGCTGGGGAGACGGCTCAGTTGGTAAAATGCTTGTCCCAGCGGCAACAGGACCTAAGTTTAGATCTCCAGGACCCAAGTAAAAGAGGCCAGTGTAGTAGCTTGTGCCTATAATCCCAGTGCTGAGGAGGCCAACAAGAGGATCCTGTAGCTTATGGGCTAGTTTAACCTAACCAGTGAGCTCCAGGTTCAGCGAGAGACCCTTCTTACAAATTAAGGTGGATGCTGGGCATTGTCATGCCCTTTAATTGCAGCACTCGGGAGGCAGAGGCAGGCGGATCTCTGTGAGTTCGAGGCCAGCCTGGGCTACAGAGCAAATTCCAGGATAGGCTCCCAAAGACACATTAAGAAACCCTGTCTCCAAAAAAAAAAAAAAAAAAAAAAAACAAAAAAAAAAACAAAGAAACAAACAAAAAGAGTTTCAGGACAGCCAGAGCTACATAGTGAGACCTTGTCTCAAAAACAAGACAAAACCAAAAAGAAACTGAAGCAGGAGGATCAGGAATTCAAGGTCATCTTTTAAGGCCAGCTTGACTCTGTCTTTAAAAAAATGGGGTGGGGGGGGGGGGAAGGGCAAGCAAGCAAGAATAATATGGGGTCTGGTGAGATGGCACAGCAGTTAGGAACACTGATTGATTAGTCCCCCAGAAGATCCTGGTTCTATTCCCAACACACATCCCGTAGCTCACAACCTCCTGTAACCCCAGTCCCAGCGATCTTCCTTCTGTGGGCCTCCTCAGGCACCAGGCACACACATGGTATACAGACATAGATGCATACAAAACACCCGTAAAATAAATTATAAAAGAAAGAATACTCAAACAAAAGTTCAAAGAAAACTTTAGCGTTCAAAAGGAAGTCTTGACATGTGCCACATTGTAGATGAAACTTTACACCAAGCTAAATGAAACAAATCAGCTACAAAAGACAAACACTATATGATTTCACTTACACGATATTTCCAGGATTGCCAAACCCATGGACTCTAAGAGCAGAATGGTGGGGCTTTAGGGGGTGAAACAAGTAGTTGTTTGATTCATCGAGAAGTGGAAAAATTTATGGTGTTTTGTCCCCTAACAATGTGAAACCGGTGAATGTCTTAAGTGCCTGCCATGCCCTTAGCCATGCATTGTTCCCAACAACCTTGTTTTTCTGGTCACTGCGCTGTCCACAATGGCTTAGATCTAATGTGCTGGCTATGAAAACCCTGCCCAATTTTCTACAAATGATGCCGTTCATCTTGGAGCTGCAAGAGACACAAGTCAGGCTGGGTAGAAAGAAGCCTTGGCTAAGAGGCTTAATCCTGAGGGAGAACTCAAACTGTTGGGCCACCAGAGGTGCCTCGGTATCATAAGCAGCTGTGAACCACATTCTCAGCCTTGAGACTTAGACGACTTGAGGTCCTTCCTCCCTTCCTGCTCTGATCCTAATATATATCCATATCTTCTCGGCTGACAAAAGCATCTCTCTCCCTTGTTCCCTGGAACATCCTCCCATCCTGTCTTGTCAGCTCCATCAGATAGTGGAGTCTGCCTTTCCGCAGAAGCAAACAATAGTAACCCATTTTGATCAAGAAACAAGAGAGTTCCTAGCTGAGCTTCGTGGTGAAGGCCCGTGACCCCAGCATTTCAGAGGTAGAGGCAAGAGGATCTTGAGTTTGAGGCCAGCTTAGGGTACAAGGAGACATTGTTTAAACATCCAAACAAAAGAGAGAGAAAAAAGGGACCCCTTAAGGTTCAGTTTTTTATTGAGTTTCAGATTCTACATTCTGGTTTTACTCACAAGATAGGAATTCTTTCAACTGCCAAGAAGTCTTTGGTGATTTACAACACAAGACTTTTAGGGAACGTCCTGGAATTACTATAAAAATCCGTACAAATATGTCATCCCAACCTCCTGCCTTTCTGATTGCCATCAGTTCATTTAGTGAAGACATCATTAAAACAACAAAAAACTTAGCAGGCTTCCCTCTGTCTCTCTCTCCAGTCTTCTCCTTAAAGGGAGAAAGAAAAGTGTGATTTGATCGTGGGTGGTAAGGCAGCCTAGCCTGCAGCTTAAACGATGGCCCCAAAGCTGCGTTTGGCGGCTCACACCTGCAATCCCAGCACTGGGGAGGCTAAGGCTGGAGGATTCTCACTGGTTCAAGGCCAGCTTGGGCTACAGAATGAGTTTTGTCTCGCTACCTCCAACCTCATTCATTCCTTCCCTTTCAAAGATGGCCTTAAAATGCAGCAAGCATCCTGAGGAGGAAGTGCCAAGAGACGACACGGCTGCGTGTACAAGCCACAGAAGATCGCTGCCTGAAACCTGTCCGGATTCAGAGACTGGAAGGCAGTGACAGCCGGATGCCTCGGAGAAGGCAAAGGAGCTGTCCTCAGGGGGACAACAAGCCGGTAGGAGCCACTTGGAGTCACCACTTTTCCACCTAGGCGAGAGACGGTTTCTACCAATCCTCCAAGAGATGGTGGAACCACCACCGGTTGCTAGGCAGCCGCTTTATGACGTCATCTCCCAGCACCGGAAGTGGCGGGGCGCAGTGGCGTCGCGAGCGGGTTTGTGAGTGTCTGCAGTCGAGGTAAGCTGGTGGTCGCCCTGCCTCCTCTGCTGGTTGGCTTAGAAGAGGCCGCGGGCGTTCGGCCCGGGCTGCCAACCCGAAGCGGTGGCCCTGAGTGTCGAGTTCGAGACGTCCTTCTGGGCGGACCAGGCTCCACCCTTGGTCGTGCTGCGGTGGGCGGGTTTCAGGAGAGAGAGTGTTAGTCTCCGCCCCGCTGCTCCCGTGCGCCCTCCCCCTCTCCCCCCACCCCCACCCCCACCCGACTCCTGTATCTAGTTGGCCGCAAGATCAGCAGGAGAAGATTTGTAGATAACAGTGGACACTGTCATGCCAACCGGGCTGTTCGGCTTGTCGGGAAAGTGTTTCTGCCAAGAACGCCCTCCTGGGGTAACTTGAGGTGCTCTGTCTTCAGTGTCCTCAGCGGGCCTTAGGAATGCCGGCGGCGGCGACAAGGCCTTTCTCAGTGCGGAGACTGTGGTTCAGCAAAGCAGGGGTGTTTGAAATCCCATCCGTTTGGAGTTGATGGGGAATTACTTTTGAGAATTTGACGTAGATTGGGGATTTCCTAGAGCCCCTGCCACCCTCCTTGGGTTGAGACCAGGTCTCACGTAGCCCAGCTGGCCTCGAATTGCCGATCCTCCTGTCTCCACTTCCCAGTGATGGGATACAGGCCGTATGCCACTGGGCCTGGGCAACTTTTCTTTTTCAAGGTGGGTCACAGTAGGTAGATTAGTCTGGCCTCAAACTTCTGGCTAGCCTGCTTGTGTCTCCTGAGTACTGAGATTACAGTCCTTCATCATAGACTCCTTTATACAGAATTTTTCATGTGGGGGAAGCAATGCATATTTTTTTAAATACTTCTTCCCAAGATGATCTTTGTAAGGACATCTTCGTTCAATTCCTGCTTGGTCCTTATTGATTTGTCTGCTCATGTATTTGTTCTTTCTCCCATTCTTTCAACCAACGTCACTGTCTACTGAGTTACACAGTCTAGGGAAACTTGCGAATTTCCAGCTCGTCAGCCAGTCACCCGGGGCTTATCTGGACCTCGCTGGGTCTCCAGTTCCTCCGATGCCTTCCGCGTTAGCTTCTCCGTGCACAGTGTGCGGTGTCTGTGTGTGTGTTTGCCCTTGTTCCTTTTGCCTAGAAATGTCTTCCTAATTCCATTTTCTGGTTCTTAGTGCTCAATTAGGCTGCCTGTTTCTACCAAATTAACCAAGTTTACAAGGCTCTGCTTACACCCGTCTCCAGGAAACCATCTTTCACATGGTCCTAAAGGCTTGTGTTTCCATACTATTCTACAAACAAACCATACCACACTGATTATGATTATCTCTGGGTCTTCTCTGAGATTGGAGGCTTCTGAAGGCAGGGCATATATATTAGCTTATGATTCTGTGCTAGAATAGCATGAAATGCAGAGTAGGCATGAAACAATCTTGATTGATTGAATGAGTGAGCCCCCAAACAATATCATGTAGTGGTTAAGAACCTATTCTTTGGAAAGAGTTCAGACCCTAACTCTGGCGCACAGTGTCCTTGTTGCCTGGCATGGCTCTTGCTTGTCTCAGCTTTAATTTTCCATAGAGGGACATTGAGACGACGTAAACGGGACAGCACAGGGCCTGCCATGTAGTGTGCTCTTGATAAGTTATGCTGAACACTGGGGGTCCTGGGACATAAGACCAGGCGCCCACAGCAGTGATCTCCAGGGACCTTTCTTCCATGTTTCTTGAAGAGAAGGCGGTGGGGAGTCTGTTCCCAGGGCTCTCAGAACTGTGAAGCTGTACAAGAAAGATGAGGACTCAGTCGGCCTCAGGGATGAGGTGGGACCTAAAATCTGACAAAGACTTGGGTTTTTAGGAAGGAGAGGAGGATAAGGTAACATCAGAATACCATGTTTAGAATAACTTACTCAGGAACAGTGCTGCAACAGGTCATTCCTGAAGGGTGTGTGTGTGTGTGTGTGTGTGTGTGTGTGTGTGTGTGTGTGTGAGGGTGGGCTGTAGGGAGGGAAGAGTGAGAATGGCCAGTAGGGCCAGTTCTGTGAAATAAGTAACCTTTGAGGAGTTAGAAGCCTAGAGTCTTAAATTCAAGTCTGTGTTGGACATTAGTGGTCCACAGCCACTTGTGGTTATGAGTTGTTCGAATCTTAGATGGTCTTTAATAAAACACCCAAAGCCACATATTAGAGTGAAAGCTGAAAGATCGGAGAAGCAGAACAGCCAGCCACTAGTTCTTACCTCTGCAAAATCCTCAACCTAAAGAGAGTGAGTTCCTGTTTCCTCACGCCTTATATAGCTTTCTCTGCCCTGCCATATTACTTCCTGGGATTAAAGGCGTGTGTGCTTCCCAAGCAAAGGCGTGAGATCTCATGTGCTGGGATTAGAGTTGTGTGTGCCACCACTGCCTGGCTCTGTTTCTAATCTAGTGGCTGGCTCTGTCCTCTGATCCTCAGGCAAGTTTATTAGGGTACACACTGTATCACCACATCTGTGTTAGTTGGGAACAAAGTCTAAAGTAAAAACTCCAGTTCCTTAGTTGTGCTAAGTTCAGTTGTCAGTGTGGCGGATTTATGATTTTTTTTGCAGAAAAGTCTTGTGCTAGCAGTGCTTCCAGATGGATTACTGGCCTTGTGTCATCTTCCGGTCATTTGTGTTCCCCAAGAGTCAGAATTAGTCAGGGAGTGGCATACAGTGGTGTACTTAGCAAATAGACCTTGCAGAAGTGGGAGGGAATGGTGGAGTGAGTTGCTCCTCTTTTGGGGCATTCTACTTTAATAAGAGAAACCCAACTGGGTGTGGTGGCACATGCCTTTAATCTCAGTGCTCGGGAGGCAGAGGCAGGTGGATCTCTGTGAGTTTAAAACCATTCTGGCCTATAGCAAGTTCTAGGCCAGCCAGAGCTACACAGTGAGACCCCCGTCTTAGGGAGCCTGAGAGGAGCTCTGGGAAGTAAAGGTGGAAAACCTTGAAAACTTTGGGAGGGTTATGTTATCATCTGGTCAGTTATCTGCGAACATTTCTTGTAAGCTTGCTGGTTTATTGTAGGCTTGTTGTATGGCAAGCAGTAAACGCTGGGGAACACAGTGCTAAAGTAGGCTTGACTCTTGTAGTTTATGGGATTTTACTGGAGGGTTTGCTTAAGATTCAGGAGCACACATCCTGTGTTCCCTGTGTTCTAAAGTCATTAATTCCCAGAAGTCGGGTCTGGAGGCCCCAGTGGGCCAGCCTACTGGTTAAAGTTTGTGAGCATTGTGCGGTCACTGCATCAGCTTCCTAGGGAGTACTGCGCTGGAACATCACCACTTAAGGACGTCAGGGAAGAAAATGTGTATGTATTTGTGGCAGAAGGGAGGGCCATTTCCATGGTCTTGTCATGTTCCTAGCTGTCTATTGGATCCTCTCTGTTTCTACTCAGAAGCTGCACTGTCTGCTAGCTTCTTTGTTTGAGGGAGTGGTCAATCACGTGACTTGTTTCTCAATGCCCAATGAGGACCTGCTTCACTTCTCTGGCCATTACCTGCCCAGCCATCAATTTGTAGCAGGTGCAAACAGATGCCCCATGGAACATAGCGTTGTAGATGGGACCTGCCTGTAGTACCATACAGCTGGGCCCAGGTTTGGGATCTTAGGTGAACAGCTGACTTTAGACTCATATCGACTCCTCTCAGAGACCTGTTGAATTGTCCTTTGGACTCTCTGGCCCCTGGTATAATACCGGCTTCTGGACTAGTCTCTGACCCTAGCTCTCTGCACTTTCCGGCCTACACATAGCTGTTGGCCAGGTGTTCTTGGCTTCTGGTGTTTCATCTTACTCTGCTGTGTGAAACTTGGCAGTTGTTTGCTGCGGATGATGTGCAGCTCAGCTGCTCATCCTGGTGTTCGTCACTAATGTTTGCCCCCCTTTTTGGCTGCCTCTTGAGGCAGCATCCCTGGTGTGGCCCAGCTGCCTTCTCGCCTGTGGGAACCTGTGCTATCACTTGTGCTCTTTAAAGCGAGGTGCCTCTCCCAGTCCTTCCTTCCTGAAGGTCCCCTTGGCTGCTGGCCAGCTCTGGCTGGGTGGTTTCGGAACCCTTTCCTGACTGACAGAGGCTGTTGAACCTCCTTGGCCTGTGTGTGCTCACACTAATCAATTCCTGGGATTGTGCACCTCAAGCTCATCCTGCCTTGCACAGTCCTGTCTTTGCAGATGGTAACCATAGTCTCTCTTTTGAGAACATCATTTCTTTGTTCTTTGTTCCCGAATACAGCACTTGGGCAAAGCACAAGGCACTGGAGCTGCTTGGGAGGAGGCAAGATATCCCTGAGGTGTTAGAAGCTTGGGCATTGATAAGGTGCTGGAACAGCAGTTCTCAACCTGTGGATCATGACCCATGACCCCTTTGGGGGATGAGGGACCCTTTCACAGGGACCACCCATCTGATATCCTGAATATCAGTTATTTACATTATGATTCACAACCATAGCAAAATTACAGTTATGAAGTAGCAACAAAGAAGTGTGGTTGGGGGTCACCGGAGCACGAGGAACTGTATTAAAGGGTCGCAGCAGCGTTAGCTTGAGACCCGCTGCTCTAGAAGCTAGAGAGACATCCTGAAGACCTAGTCCTGGCCTGGGTCTGATTCTCTCTTCTGCCCTCCTGGGTCACTGTGTTCTTTTTCTTTGCTTCAGCTTCTGTGGCACGCTGATGCTTGTCAGACGCATTCAGTTCATCCATCCTCCTGAGCTTCCTGTCTGTGTGTCTCAGCTTAACTCTCGGGTCTCCCACAAGACATGTCAAGTAATTGTGTTCCCATGTAATTCAGGGCTGGGGATTTAGCTCAGTGGTAGACTGCCTGTTTAGCAAGGGCAGGGTCCTGGGTTTGGTCCCCAATATACACATTCCACCTCTCTCTCTCCCACACACAAAAGATAGCCCCCCCCAAAACAAGCAAACATAAGAAAAAACAAAAACAAACCTACTACCCCCCCCAACAAAACAATAGTCAAGGGAACCAATATGAATTTGCTCCTTCTTCATCTCTTTTCAAAAGGAAAAAGATTTATTTTTATTGTTTTTAATTATGTGTGTGAGTGGTGGGGGATGGGTGGTGCACGGGGGTCCAGGTGCCCACAGAGGCCACAGTATCAGGTCCCCTGGAGCCAGGGTTACGGGCAGTCGCAAGCTGCCTGACGTGGGGGGCCAAGAACCAGACTTGGTGTCTGTCCAAGAGCAATCTGTGCTGTTAACCTTTGAGCATCTCTCCAGTTCTTCACCTCCATTTCTAAATAGTGTCTTCTTATAAAGCCTTCATTTTGTCTAATGGCATCTTCCAAATTAGGATCCCCCTCCTTTTTTTTGGAGACAGAGTCTCATGTAGCCTTGGCTGTTTGGGAACTCAGTATGTACACAGGGTTGGCCTAGACCTCACAGAGATCTGCCTGCCTCTGCCTCCACCTCCTTAGTGCTGGGGTTGAAGTCCTGGACATGTCTGGCTAGATTAGAAGTCTTGTGTTTGGTTCTCTCCTCACTCTTTTGTTATTTTCCAAGGTTCACCGGAAGATAAGTGTATCTCCTAGATTTGCCTTCCTCCTCCTCCTCCTGTTCCTGAGACAGGATCTCACTATGCAGTCTTGGCTGGCTTGAAACGTGATATGTGGGAGACAGAGGCCAGCCTTGTCTCCACAATAAGTTCCTGGCTAGCCAGTGCTGAAGTGAGACCCCTAGGAAAAAGAAAAGTGGTGCTAGAGGGTGCCCTCTTCTGTCCTCCCTGGGAACTGCACACATATGGTGCACTCAGATATATACAAGTAAAACACTCACACACATAAATCTAAAAGAAAAAAAGTTCTTCAGATCTCTGGTATCGTTATATATATATTAAGTTTCCCTCCCTCTCTTCTTTTTGTTTGGAGGGGAGGGACATTGAAGCCAGGGCTTTGCACACATTAGGTAAGTATTGTCCCACCGAACTACATTCCTAGCCCTTATTTTGAGAGAGAATGTGTCTGTGTATGTGTGTGCATGTCAATATGTGAACCACGTGCATTCAATACCTGCAGAAGGCAGAAAATGATGTGGAAAACCCCCAGGAACTAGAGCTATTGTGAGCTACTATCTATCTAGGTGCAAATGCACACACTGTTCAGTCATCTCTCTTGATCCACGTCTTAATTCTTGGTTCTCTGACAGGCACGCTCCTTCCCAACCCCAAACCTTGTATACATAGCCCTTCTTCATGAAATCTTTTTTAATACTCTCAAGGGTCAGCTCTATCACTGGGCTAATGTCTTACAGTGCTTGGATCATACCACAGTAACTAGGGTATGAATTGTCTGCTCATATACTGTGGGGGGCCAATCTATTCCCACTTCCCCTCAGGGTACTCTTGAGCAGGAGCAGCGGGAAATATTAGAGAGAAATATAGCTAGAGAGAGAGACAGACAGGAATATAGAATAGCCTCGGGCCCTGACTATCTCTGCCAAAGAGCTTTTAAAGGAATGCCAAGGGGAGGAACAAAAGACCTTCCCCAAGGCACAGCCAAGCGCAGATCCTTCCAACCACCTGGTAGCCTTGCCCATGGTCAGATCATCCCCTTGTGCATCTCTGCTGTGTCAGGCAAACTCAGATCTCACAAGGAAACTTCTGTGGGCTCCCCCGATATACCCTATTCCAAGCTCCTCAAATTACAGGAACAGTCTTTTACTCACTTCTGAGGGACCCTCTGCATATAGCCTAATGCCCAGCACCGGATATCAAGGAATGTGTAACAAATATTTGAATGCTTAGCATGCTTGGCAAAGGAAAATATTTCCCTGTATTATCTCATTAATCCCCAGCAGCCTCCTGAGTCCTGTCATTATCACAGCTTTATAGAGGAGGAAGTTGAGACTAGGAAGGTGAAGTCACCTGCCTCTGTGAACATCCTCGCAGTCATGTGTGGTGAGGCTGGGTGTGGCCTGGATGATTTGCTCTCCAGTGATCCTCTTTGTTTTCAGAGCGATGATGCGGGTGTGCTGGTTGGTGAGACAGGACAGCCAGCATCAGCGAATCAGACTTCCCCATTTGGAAGCAGTTGTGATTGGTCGAAGCCCAGAGACCAAGATCACAGATAAGAAATGTTCTCGCCAGCAAGGTAACTAACTGGTCATAGGAATGTGAAGATGATGACTGTTGAGTTGTAGAGGATAGTGGTAACCAGTGATGCACATTTCTGGGTGTTTTTGCTGGAAAACCTATTATAATCTCAAACAAGGCTCATAAAGTATGTTCTTTTAGCTAACACAAGGGCTGGTCCATCCTGGATTCTGCCTTCACCATGTAGTAACACTTAAGGCAGGTTCAGGTAAGGGATGGGAACAGGTGGCTGCCATCCTGTTCCCTTGGAGTGGCAGGGTTGAGTCTTGGACCCTGCTTTGCCCAGGGGTTGTGCATTGAGCAGCAAGACAAATACCATGTCTGAGAGGCAGTGGGGATGGCGGCAGCCTTTACATCCTGCCTTACACAGAGGGTCGATCTTTGTAAGACTGCGGCAAACAGCTTGTCTATCGTATGTTTTAAGGGGAAACACACACACACACACACACACACACACACACACACACACACACACACACACACACGATATTTTCCTGCACACTGTGGCATGCTCACCCTTGCCTGCAGTATGTCCCTGTAACCCTAAGGTTCTGGATTCAGAGTTGGGGTTACTGCTCCAGCAGTGAGTATGGACTTTCCTGTATGAGTTAGTCAAGTGTGCTGGAATGTTGAGCCGAGGAGGTCCAGGATACAAACTGCTGCTGCTTCCATCTGCCCGCTTCTCACAGCAGCAAGTGTAGGGGTGTGGGGGTTCGCCGGCTTGCCCCCCAGCAGCTGTGGTGTCTCTTCTTTTTTTTTTTTTGGTTTTTCGAGACAGGGTTTCTCTTGTGTAGCTTTGCGCCTCTCCTGGAACTCACTTGGTAGACCAGGCTGGCCTCGAACTCACAGAGATCCGCCTGCCTCTGCCTCCCGAGTGCTGGGATTAAAGGCGTGCGCCACCACCGCCCGGCTGTGGTGTCTCTTCTTGTTCCCCATCTCAACCCCACATGCTTTTTGACTTATCTGAACATGAGTGCTAGTTACCCTTCTCAAACATACTCATACTGTCCAGTCCTGCAGCGCTCTTTCTAGAACATTCTTTCTATTCCTTCAGGCCAGCTTGAACTTCTGTTTTCCAAGAACATATCTTTTACCTCTTTCTCTGTTAGGCACTTGATAGTAATATTCCCTACCCCCGAGGTTCATGTTAGACAAGCCCTCTACCCCTTAGCTTCAGCTCCAACTCCCCCCCCCCCCCCAGACAGGGTTTCTCTGTGTAGTTTTGGGTGCCTGTCCTGGATCTCGATCTGTAGCCCAGGCTGGCCTTGAACTCAAAAGAGACTGCCTGGCTCAGCTCCAACTCTTGATAGATTTTTTTTTTTTTCCTAATAGTAGAAGTCTTCTCTGACCATGAGCTGGGAATTTTTTTCCTGTTGGCAGAGTCTGTGACCCCTTCTGGTTAGGGGTTCTGTCCCAGGAGGTTGCAGGGACTCATGAAAGCTGCCTCAAAGTTTTTATTTTTATTTTTGCGAGACAGGGTCTCACTGTGTAACCCTAGCTGTCCTGGGACTCACTATATGGACCAGGCTGGCCTTGAACTCACAGAGACCCACCTGCCTCTGCCTCTTAAGTGCTGGGATTTAAAGGTGTGCACCACCACAACCAGCTTCAAAATGGGAAAGATATTGAGCATTTGTTTGCTGTTAAGATTTATTTATTTATTTATTTATTTATTTATTTATTTATTTATTTATTTATTTATTTATTTATCTTTCCCAGTCAGGGTTTCTCTGTGTAGCTCTGGCTGTCCTGGAACTCACTCTAGACCAGGGTCTCACTATGTACCCCTAGATGGACTGGGGCTCTCTATGTAGACCAGGCTAACTTTGAACTCGAGAGATTCGGCCTGAAGTAAAGGAAGTAACACCATCTTGTCATGATCTTATCCTAACTCCATTTTATGTCTGTTCAGGCATTTGTCAGCCCCTAGTTCTTGAACAGTCAGGTCTGCCTTCGTAATACATTTTAGAATTTCCATAACACTGACCATGGCCCAGATGCATAACCAAATATCTGCTGAATGAGAAGCCAAAGCAAATGTTACCACTAGCAGTTTCCCTAACAGACAACTGACAATGTCATTGTGGTTTTTAACTTTAAAAAATGTTCTACTCTAAGATTTATTTTTATTATTTTTTAAAATTATATGTGTGTCTCTGAGTGGGTGTATTTAAGTACAGTTGGCTATGGAGGCCAAAGGCATCAGATTTGGAACTGGGCCAAAGGTAGGAATGAGCCATCCAGCGTGGGTGCTGGGAACCAAACTCAGGTCCTCGGGCAACAGCAAGCAAGTGTTCTTAGCCAGTGAGCCGTCTCTCCAACCCCCACCCCCCCAGGTTTTTAGCAGTAGTTAAGGGAGTACGTGCACTGATATAAATTATTTTGGGGGGTGAGAAGTGGGCTTTAAGATGTTCTTACATATTCCAGACTGATGTCACACACTGGCTATGCAGCCAAGGCTGGCCTTGAACTCTCAATCTTGACTCTTCTTCTCAAGTCTGGGATTACAGGCATGTGCTGTCTTGCCCAGCTCATTGATGGACATTTTATGGAAGGGCTGAAGCTGTTAGAAATTGGGATTTGCCGGACGGTGGTGGTGCACGTCTTTAATCCCAGCACTTGGGAGGCAGAGTCAGGCGGATCTCTGTGAGTTTGAGGCCAGCCTGGGCTACCAAGTGAGTTCCAGGGAAGGCGCAAAGCTAAACAGAGAAACCCTGTCTCGAAAAACCAAAAAAAAAAAAAAGAAAGAAAGAAAAGAAAAAGAAAAAGAAAAAAGAAATTGGGATTTGTAGACCCAGGCACACGCAGATCAGGCTCATCTGTGGGCTGTCTGTAGCAGTCAGGCTTTGTTGTCCTTTCGGGAAAACAGAGTACATGGTTTTGGTAGCATCTGTGTTTCCTGTTTTCTTATGTCTTTCAGTACAGTTGAAAGCAGAGTGTAACAAGGGCTATGTCAAAGTAAAGCAGGTATGTGTGTTTGTGACTTGGGTTTCCATTTATTACTTGATAGTTTCCTTATGCTGTTGCTTTAGACTCTGCCAGCTAATGCAGCTCCTCTGTCAAGGGTGGACGTGATGGAGTGAACTATAGGCAGGGTGACTGTACAGTAAGGGGTTAATACAGCAGCAGTCTATTAATGATGGCGCTGTTGTTGTTATGCTTACAGTATGATTGTGTATCCACAGGTGGGGGTCAATCCCACCAGCATTGACTCCGTCATCATCGGGAAGGACCAAGAGATGAAGCTGCAGCCTGGCCAGGTTCTCCACATGGTGAATGAACTTTATCCATATATTGTAGAGTTTGAGGAAGTAGCACAGAGTTCTGACCTAGAAACACAAAGGAAGAGAAAGAGGTCAGACTGTGATGGTGAGGAGATGGATGCTGCTCAGGAAGCGGAGTCTGGGACAGGGCTAGCACCTGGGAGCAGCCCCAGCCAGTGCTCTGTGCCTTCTAAGAAGGGCAAGGATGGAGTCACCAAAGAGGTGAGAATAGTGTGATTGGTAGATGATGTGGAGATGAGATGAGATGTAATGGCTGCCTAATTGTTTTGTACACTATAAAGCTCGGACACAGGGGAGTGGGATTAGTCATAATGAGGGTTGTTAACCATGATGAAAGAGTCACTTGTTTGTGGCCTGAAAATCACTTGGTGAATGTGCCTTTATATGCTTTTCCATTAAATTACCGGGGTAACCCATTTGAAGGAAGACAGGGCAGTCAGTAATGGCAGTGTGTCATGCTCTGCATGGCTTAGGGATTGGCCTAACTGGGGCAACGAGGTGTGGTGGTAATCTAATTGTATTGAAATATTATTCTGATTTGTACTGAAATATTAATTTGATTGTATGTTAATAAATAAAGTTGTCTGGGGGTCAGAGCTATTAGAGCCATAGCAAGAGTGTGGCGGTGGCGGCACACGCCTTTAATCCCATAAGATCTCTGTGTGTTCAGGGATACAGCCAGCATTGGAGACATATGCCTTTAAGACCTAGGGGGCTGTACATTCAGACAGTGACGAGGCAGTCATGTGTTTGGGTTTACAACCAATGAGAAGGCAGAACAACATACTTTAAAAATACGAACGGACAGGAAGGAGGTCTCTTTTCGCGAAGCTGGGACAGCAGGAGGAAGGGTGAGATTTTAGCTCTGAGCTCTGACCTCTCGGCTTTCTCTTTTACATTGTTTCTGTGTTTCTTATTTAATAAGACGGTTGGTTACATCTACATCTGGCGCCCAACGTGACAAGAATCCATTAAAAACTGCTTGGCTTGGCGGCAGGTCCGCTTTCCCGCAAGGGCGGCAGGCGGCCCGCGGCGGCGGCGGCAGCGGCGGCACACGGCGGCCGGCGGCGATCGGCTTCTTAGTCCGAGCTGCTGGCGTCCTAGTCCGGGTAGCAACTTCTAGCCCGGGCCTAGGTCTGTGAGCAGCTTGCCTAAAGCCGGTGCTACAAACAACTCAGACCTGCCCTGCCGAACAGGGCCCTGTCTGTAAAGCCAACGCACGTGGTCGGAGCTTAAGGAAGCCAGACCCAAGCCTTGACTCGGCACAAGAGGGAACACGTGGCTGCATTTAAGCTTTAGCCGGCTACGCTTTCTTGTGCGTTCTCTCCTCTCTCTCTCTCTCTCTCTCTCTCTCTCTCTCTCTCTCTCTCTGGATTTACACCTGGGACACTAGGTGGCTGCTTTGAAAATCCCCTCGGATTTCTACTGTTCTACGCAGATTTGGTAAGTCATAATATATCAGATATTTTAAAGGAAACTATCTAAAAGAGAATTTTTTCCACATTAAAAAACAAATGGGTTTTATGTGTACATTGGAAGAAAATTGGTTTTTGTTCGAAATTTTAGGCAGTCTGGCAATGGAACAACTATATAATATTAGTATTGGTGGAATTATGCACCTCATCACTATAATAATCCACATTTTAATATTTAAAAAGATAGTCAATTTAAGTGCCAGGATAACAGCGTTAGAAGAACTTGTTAAACCTGTAAAAATTCAGACAGAAGAAATTAACAGTGAAGTTGTTTCAAGTCGGGATCATAAGGTTGCAGAAAGAAAGCCTGTTTTCACACAGTCACCCTTAATTTATCCTGTAACAGTACAGCAGATGCCTGATCAAATAGCTACACAAAATACTTGGGCTCCAATTGAAATGTTGGATTTAAAAAGGTTTAAGGAGGCAATAGTATCTTATGGCATGCATTCCCCATATGTAAAGCAAATGTTAAACACTTGGTCAACATATAATAGGATAGTACCACAGGACTGGCGGGACCTCGCACAAGGTGTTCTGGAACCCAGCCAGAGACTTCAATTTCTGACTTGGTTTAAGGAGGAGGCTAAAAACATAGAAAAACAGTGGAGGGATAAAGGAGTACAAGTTTGCCAGGATCAGCTTATGGGCGAAGGCCAATATGCTTCAGCACAAGCACAATGTTTATATGATGTCCAAACCCTAATTTTATGTCGAACGGCAGCCTTGAATGCATGGGACAAAGTTGAGGAACCAGGAAAAAAATCTGAGTCATTTACAAAGGTGAAGCAAGGCCCAAAAGAGTCTTTTACAGATTTTTTACAAAGACTGGCTTCAGCAGTAAAGAGAACGGTCTCGGATTCAGAAGCTGGTAAGGCAATAATTGAATCTTTGGCCTTTGAGAATGCGAATGCAGCATGCAAAAGAATAATCAGGCCATTAAGGGCAAGATCTGCACCTATGGAAGATTGGATTAGAGAAACAATTAATGTTGAAGCTGATGAGCATGATGATACATGGGTAGGAGAAGTAATTTCAAAAGGTTTGAGGAGTGTTAGATGTTTTGGATGTGGAAAGCAAGGACATTTGAAAAGGGACTGTAGACAGGTCATTTCCAGAAACAATGTTTCTTCAAGGAACAATGGCAACAGAATGCCCCTTCCTTCTGGAGTATGCAGAAGGTGTGGTAAGGGAAAACACTGGACCAACGAATGTAGATCAACAAAGGACAGACAGGGTAATCCTTTGCCTCAGTCTTCGGGAAACTCCCAGAGGGGCCTCAGGCAGGCCCCCAGTGCAAATCCAGTTCAAACCTTTCCGGCAGCCATAGAGGAAATGCCTGCTCTGGAGAGCGATTAAATAACCAAATGCCTATTGGAATAAATCATGCTGGTCAGAATGATGAAACAGAGAGAATAGAAAATTCAGGAGAAAACATAAAGAAAATTTTTTGGCAAACTTCTATTAATGAACAAAGACCAAAATTAACGATAAAAATAAATGGTGTTTTGTTGTCTGGTCTGGTAGACACAGGTGCGGACGTTACCATAATTGCACCAGAATTTTGGCATCCAACTTGGCCTCTTCAGGAGGTAAACGTTCAACTGTTAGGAATTGGGACATTATCTCAGGTGAAACAGAGTGCAAGATGGCTCGAATGTATAGGTCCAGAAGGACAGAGAGGAAAATTAAAACCATATGTGGCTAACATAACTATGAACCTGTGGGGTCGAGACTTGTTGCAACAATGGAATACTCAGATTAACATCCCTCCAATCTCAGAAACAAATCATAAACTAGCACATGTTACTGAGAGAAATATTAGAAGATATTGTTCTAATGAGTGGTCACCAGCCATCCATATTATACAAGAACAGGGCACAATAACTGATGATCTTCCAAAGACACCAACAGCTCTACCTTTAAAATGGTTAACAGACAAGCCTGTATGGGTCCAGCAATGGCCTTTAACAACAGAGAAACTCCAGGCTTTAGAAGAGCTGGTAGAAGAACAGTTAAATGCTCAGCATATTGAAGAATCAACCAGCCCTTGGAATTCTCCTGTATTTGTTATTAAAAAGAAATCTGGTAAATGGAGAATGGTAACAGACCTTAGAGCAATTAACAAAGTAATTCAGCCGATGGGCTCTCTACAATCTGGGATGCCTTTGCCTACTCTGTTACCAAAAGGATGGCCTCTCATAGTTATTGATTTAAAAGACTGTTTCTTTTCAATACCCTTACAAGAAAAAGACAGAGAAAGATTTGCTTTTACAGTGCCTACTTATAATAATTCTCAACCGGTTAAAAGATTTCAATGGAGGGTCCTCCCACAGGGAATGTTGAATAGCCCAACTCTGTGCCAATATTTTGTACAACAGCCATTGGAAGTGATACGTAAAAAATTTCCTAAATCTATAATTTATCATTATATGGACGATATTTTACTAGCTGACTCAAATACAGATACTTTAGAAATAATATTTGAAGAAGTAAAGAAAATTTTGCCTTGCTGGGGATTACAAATTGCTCCTGAAAAGATACAAAGAGGAGATTCTATTAATTATTTAGGATATAAAATAGAGCTACAAAAAATTAGACCCCAAAAGGTGCAAATTCGGAGAGATAGACTACAGACTCTTAATGACTTTCAAAGATTATTTGGAGATATTTCTCATCTACGAACTATTGTTGGGGTAAAAAATGATGAACTGACTAATTTGTTCAAAACCTTAGAAGGTGACAAGGACTTAAATAGTCCAAGAGAATTATCACCTGAAGCTGAGAAAGAATTAGCCTTGGTAGAAAAGAAAGTGCATGAAGGACACGTGAATCGTATTGATCCAAAGCTGGATTGCATTTTGGTTATCTTACCTTCTAGGCGTTCTCCTACTGGAATATTAATGCAGAGGGAAGATATTATATTGGAATGGATATTTTTACCAAATAAACCAAATAAAAAATTAAAAACTTATGTGGAAAAAATCTCTGACTTGATTTACAAAGGAAAATTGAGACTTCGTCAATTAGCAGGCATAGACCCAGCAGAAATTGTCGTACCATTAACTAAGGAGGACATTGAAAAATTATGGACAGAAAGTGAACCTTGGCAAAGAGCTTGCAGTAATTTTTTGGGAGAAATTAACAGCAAATATCCCAAAAGCAATAGAATTGATCTTATAAAGAGAGCTGAATGGATCTTGCCTCGAATTGTACGGCAAAAACCCATATCTGGAGTTCGTACATTTTATACAGATGCCAACAAAGAAGGAAAGGCAGGTTACAAATCAGAAAATTTAAGTAAAGTGGTTCAAAGTCCGTATAATTCAGTGCAAAAATCAGAATTGTATGCTATTCTGTTGGTATTAATGGATTTTTCAGAACCTCTCAACATAGTAACTGACTCTCAGTATGCTGAAAGAGTGGTGTTACATATTGAGACTGCAGAATTTATCCCTGATGCTTCAGAATTAACTTCACTATTTATTCAATTACAAGATACAATCAGGAAAAGGAATCATCCTTTATATATAACTCACATTCGATCCCATACTGGTCTGCCAGGCCCTCTAGCACAAGGCAATGAAGAGATTGATAAATTATTGATAGGAAATGTGCTGGAGGCCTCAGAATTTCATAAAAAACATCACGTTAATAGTAAAGGTTTAAAAAAGGATTTTTCCATAACCTGGCAACAAGCCAAAGAAATAATAAAGAAATGTCCTACTTGTTCCTTCTACAATCAGACGCCATTACCAGCAGGATGTAACCCAAAGGGTACTCAGAGAAATGAAATCTGGCAGATGGACGTGTTTCACTTTGCAGAATTTGGAAAATTGAAATATGTACACCACACTATCGATACTTATTCAGGATTTCAATGGGCAACTGCTTTGAGTTCTGAAAAAGCTGATTCTGTAATCACTCATTTGCTAGAAGTTATGGCCATCATGGGTATACCTGCACAAATCAAAACTGACAATGCTCCATCATATGTCTCTGTTAAAATGAAACAGTTTTTTGCTTATTACAATATAAAGCATATTACAGGCATACCACATAATCCTACAGGTCAAGCAGTTATAGAAAGATCAAACAGAACTCTAAAGGATATGCTAAATAAACAGAAATGGGTAACAAAAACCCCCAGAAATAGACTGCATAATGCTCTTCTAACTTTGAATTTTCTGAATGCCAATGAGAAAGGAACAACAGCTGCAGAGAGACATTGGATAATAGAAAAAACTACAGAATTAAATCAGCCTATATACTTTAAGGATGTGCTGACCTCAGAATGGAAACCAGGGTATGTATTACATTGGGGACGTGGTTTTGCTTTTGTTTCTACAGGAGAAGATAAGCTGTGGGTACCATCAAAATTGATAAAGGTTCGATTTGAACAAGAGAGACCTCTTAATTAGAGGAGGTGATAGTTCATCAACCAGCATGAACATCCAATTTAAACTAACTTGTATCAATAAAACATGCCTTTTCATTTCATCAGATAATAACTTGCCAAAAAGGAACATCCCCAAAATTAGTCTTGGGGAAAGGTTTTTGTTTTTGTCTTTTAGGAGAATGAAGGTTAAGGAATCTGAAGAACACTGGACAAATGAGACAACTGAAGAAAAGGGACAAATCATCTATCCCAAGAAACAGAGTGAAACGGTGTATGGGTATATATTATCTAAAAAAAATTTTATGTCTTCCTAAATGTTTGTTTCTGCTTTTTTCTAAAGATTTAACACTATTGGTCTTCTAACAGTCCCAGTTCAATTAAAAAATTAAAGCTGACTTTGGAGTTGGAGAATGGCTCTCTCCTTCTTTAAAATCAAGCATGTTGTTAAAAGGAAAATGCAAACTCCCTGTATCATGCCAGAATAAGAGCCATCTTCTGCTATGGTACAGGACAAAAGCAAAATTAATTAAGGGACTATTCTATTACTAATCTCAACTCTTTGATTCTATTCTGATTCTTTAAACTTTTCTCAAAGTATAAATTTTATATCAAAATTTACAAGATTAATATATATATATACATTTTAAACTTTGTTAAGATATGAATGGTCACATAGAGTACTAACTAATTCTAGAAAAAAGGCTAGCTGCATATATATGTTTTTGTGTTCGAGTCTCTTATCAGTTTTCTGCAGGAAATCACGGCCAGGCCTAATATCAACTGAAGTCTCCAGAAAGAAGATGGGGCCCCACAACAACAACAATTCCACGTGGACAATAATAATATCATTAAGCTGACAAACATCATCCACAGATCAGCTTTGAACTACAAGGTGCTCAGAGCAATTTTGAGATGACTAGCTGAGATGATCCAGTCTCAAAGACTACTTGAATAAGGACTTGAGATAAACCCTGAACTTTGGCATTATACACAGACTGGATAGTGAAGGATATAGTTACCTCTCTTAGAATTTGACAATTAACCTAAAATTTTTCTTTCAGGATAAAGAAAACTTCGCCCATACCCAGCAGGAAGCAATTTTAAGAATACGACGCCCACATTCCCAAAGAGGTGGTGTGGGGCAGGTGGTTTTTTGGTCTTTTTAATGGGTTCTGGGTCTGGGATAATTTTCAGTATTTAGGGGGGTTGGTTACAAGTTATTGTCAAGGGTTAGGAAAAAGGCTAAGCAAAGGAGATTAGATTTAAGGTTCTTGTTTAAAAAAAAAAAAGAAAGAAAGAAAGAAAGAAAGAAAGAAAGAAAGAAAGAAAGAAAGAAAGAAAGAAAGAAAGAAAAAAAAAAGAAAGAAAAGAGAAAGACAATTACTAGTTTTAAATACTTTACATTGGATTGAATTGTTTTATATTGTACACAAATTTGAAACTGATATTGTTAGAAAATGCTATATGTATATTTCTAATTGTATTTATTCCATCCATTTAACAATGTAATGCAAATTTCTGATCCTTGAATGTTATTATTATCAACTATTAGGATATAAAGAAATGAAAGCTAGTAGTTAGACATTATCATAGAACTTGTAGTCATATTAGATATGTTTTAAAAATTGAGCAGAGATGTTTTAGACAGGTCATCTTCAAACCCTTCAGAGATCTACAGAATATGGCATTTAAAATGTTTTAATAACTTAGAAAATTTTTCTTTTTTGAGACATGTCGGCTCCTGGCAGTACCAATCTACTTTAGAGAAAATATGGGCATTGAAGAAACTGCATATGGAGTCAACTTTCATTCTGGCAAAAGTTAGCCACTGGACAACAAAGTATCCTCGAATCAACAGGACAAAATGGACAGACAGATCACGAAACAAGGGACTACTGATTCTTGCCAAAACAAGTGTGGTTATGGCTTTATCAAAAGGCATCTTCTGAGGCCAGGACAATATGGCCCCATCCCTGAAGTGGCCTTCGCATCCGGAAAAGGTACGGTGCCCTTTTCTTCGAAGGCAGCTTAACAGGCAGAGGGCCGATGGATTCTGTTGTACAATGGAACAGCAGCTGAAAGCTCATGCCTCTCAAAAGTAGACCGGCATTTAATAGAGGGATGTGGAGAAGAAGGGGATGCTGAGATGAAGCCATATATACACAGCCAAGAAGAATGGACAGCTGAATTAAAAAACTGTCAACAATTTCCAGAATTTAAAATCCTGAATCATGACAGGACACTAGTGGAATTCAGGTGTTTCTGGTACGTGGACTGCTCTCACCCAATGTGAGGTTGAACTGTTGACCTTGTGTACATCCTACTTCACAAATGAGTCTGTCAGATACACTAAGCCTATAGGCTGAAGATGATGCCCCAACACTGCGGAGAAACCTCAGGTGACTGCCCAGGCAGCTGGCTGTTTCTGTCAACTCACAAAATTTTTTTGGAAGTTGCTTGCATGCACTTCCTGTTTTTATTTTTGTTAGCTAATATTATTCCCTTCTTGGGTCTCTGAGGGAGTTGAAGATTAGTTAGTTATGGTTGAAGATTAGTTAGTTATAGTTGAAAATTAATTAGGATAGAAAGTACATTAGATACATCTTGGAATTATCAAAATAGGATAGATAATGGAATTATTTTCTCTGATTCGTCAAATACCTGTTTAGGTATTCATTACTTGTATATATTGTATATAGTTATTGTACTTTTGTATATAGTTTTTCTTTTGTTAGTCATAACCTTTTGCTTCTTTTCTTTTTATTAAAATAGAAAAGGGGAAATGTGGTGGTAATCTAATTGTATTGAAATATTATTCTGATTTGTACTGAAATATTAATTTGATTGTATGTTAATAAATAAAGTTGTCTGGGGGTCAGAGCTATTAGAGCCATAGCAAGAGTGTGGCGGTGGCGGCACACGCCTTTAATCCCATAAGATCTCTGTGTGTTCAGGGATACAGCCAGCATTGGAGACATATGCCTTTAAGACCTAGGGGGCTGTACATTCAGACAGTGACGAGGCAGTCATGTGTTTGGGTTTACAACCAATGAGAAGGCAGAACAACAACGAGGGAATGAAGGAAGGCCAGACACACAGACACACAGACACACAGACAGAAAATCTGGGCTTGGGTGGGCTGGTCTCTCTGTGGAGATGTATCATCAACAGCAGCCCGGAAACTCAGCACGATTCTTTTGTACATCCAAATCGAGGAGGGGGTTTGTTGTGTGTGGCTGAACAAGGAGGCAGGCTTAGGAGGTCTCTAGAAGGGAGTCGTTTCAGGCTGTAGACATCTGGGAGGAGGAAGCTGTGGTTGATAGTTTCTGCACACACTGGTCAGCCATTTGTAAACACTGGTGCTTAGACCAGAGGAAGGCTTTGCTCTCCCTCTGGGAAGACTTTTCCATTTCCATGGTGTAGGCACTGAGGCCCTTGACCTGGCTGGTCATGTCAACAGCACACGCTCATTCAGGGCCTCCTCCACTCCCCATAATGGTGTCATTAACGTTGGACACTAGATGGGCTGTTTGCTTGTCCACCTTAATAGATATGTAATTCACGTGCTGATGTCAAAAGGAGCTGGCCTAGGCCGCAGCTGCAGTGTGAGAGGACAAAGAAGGCTGATCGTACTCTGGCAGCTCTGGCTTTATGGAGCTTTCCTGGGGAGATGTGAACAGATGTCTGGTCCCCCCAGATATGACACTAATGACAGGCCAACCATTCCACCCAAGTCTAACTTGGTGAACCAGCGAGTTTAATTGTGGTTACTTACAGGAGCATGGGCAGCTTATGGGTGACTCCCCCATCCTGGCTGCTTGTGTATCCTCTGGGAGGGGAGGAGCCTCATGAGCCCTCTCGTGAGTCCTCCCCATCCCCCAACAAGGGGATGTTATTTGGCC
The DNA here is from genome assembly GCF_049852395.1 of Peromyscus maniculatus bairdii. Lineage (NCBI taxonomy): Eukaryota > Metazoa > Chordata > Mammalia > Rodentia > Cricetidae > Peromyscus > Peromyscus maniculatus. Next base: position 65,661,936 of record NC_134853.1, on the reverse strand, counting down.
CAGTCTTGTGAAAGTCTTCTTCAGGTAATCCCACCTGCTCTTACTCAGGACGGCAGTCTGTACAGAAGACAGAGTTCCGCAGCAGCCTCCGTCCTCCACCCAGTTCTGAGTATCGGAAGACAGCAGGGGGGCTGTGGTCCTGGAGGGCGATAGACCCAAGTGAAGGAAGTTGAATTCCCAAAAACTAACGTGACGTCCATGTTTGACTTGGACTTTGCTGTCATGCAGTGTTAGCTACATTTAATTACTGGCATTTATATTTACATTGTCTATGTTTTTAGGAGTCACTGGGCCACTGGAGTCAAGGCTTGAAGGTTTCTATGAAAGACCCCAAAATGCAGGTCAGAATAAAATTGTATAATTTAAGTATCTGTCATGTTGTAAACGACCATTCTACAGAACTCATAATTATAAATGAAGCCAAAGGATTCTGGCTTTGGTTCTGGATTCTGATTACTGGACTTTTCTGTGAGAACATGTGGCTTTCACATTGGTACTAAAGTCGTCACTAGACTCGTGACCTTTTGCTTGCATTCTTTCCGTCATGTCACTGAATACTCTCTCTCCTGATCTCCTTTCTGAGTGGTGACAGTACTCACACTTACAGCTGTGTCCGCATAGACGTACAGACGTTATAGGCTAGGGCCACATAGGAAGGACAATGTGGGCTTTTTATCTTTCTGGCTTTGGGCTACCTTGCTTAATATACTTTCTACATCCATCCATTTTCCTGTAGATTTTGTGATTTCATTTTTCTTTTTCTCTTTCTTTCTTTCTTTCTTTCTTTCTTTCTTTCTTTCTTTCTTTCTTTCTTTCTTTCTTTCTTTCTTTCTTTCTTTCTTTTTCTTTTTTTTTTCAAGACAGGGTTTCTCTGTGTAGTTTTGGAGCCTGTCCTGGCTGTACTGTAGACCAGGCTGGCCTCGAACTCACAAAGATCCGTCTGACTCTGCCTCCCAAGTGCTGGAATTAAAGGTGTACGCCACCACCGCCTGGCCATTTTTCTTTTTCTTTTTGAAACAATTTTATTGATTTAAGGTGTAGGGTGTTTTGCCTGCATGTGTGTCTATGTACCATGTATGTGCTTGGTGCCTGAGGATGCCAGAAGAAGGTGGATCTTCTGAGATTGGAGTTACAGGTGATTGTGAACCATCTTGTGGGTACTGGGAATCAGACCTGGGTTCTCTGGAAGAGCAACCAGTGTTCCTAACTACTGAGTCATCTCTCTAGCCTCCCCCCCCCCCCCCCGTCCTCCCCCCCTTTTTAAATTGACACAGGGTCTCTTATATAGCCCTGTAGCTCTGGGTGTCCTGAAACTTGCTTTCTAGACCAGGCTGTCCTCAAACTCATAGAGGTTTTTCTGCCTTTGCCTCTTCCTCCTGAGTGCTGGTATGCCTCCATACGCAGCCTCTGATTTCCTGAATAATACTCCATTTTCTCTATATAACACATTTTCAGTTTCCATACATCAGTTGATGGATATATGAATCATGAAAGAGCACATAAACTAATTGTTTTCTAGTTTGAACACTGGCATAGTTTTTTCTTTTTCTTCCTTTTTTTGTGTATGCAATTGTAATCGATAATGAAAGTGTTAAACCCTGAGTGAAGCTCCAACTTCAGAATGGCCATTCTAGCTATATAAAAGTTCACTGAGGGTTGGGGATTTAGCTCAGTGGTAGAGCGCTTGCCTAGCAAGCACAAGGCCCTGGGTTCGGTCCTCAGCTCCAGAAAAAAAAAAGTTCACTGAGATTTATAGCATTTGGGGATGAGCAAGTGTTTGTTGAGTGGCTGCTTTAATCTAGCTGTGTGATGGATTTTATTTGTGAGTTTGTTACAATAAAGTGCTTTTATAAAATTTTTAAAAATTGTAACTGGAGGTCTTTGGAGAGCAGCTTACTTTTTGTCTGCTGTTGAGAACTGGACTAGCAGGGTGGCTTAGTGGGTAAGGATGCTTGCTGCCAAGGCTGATGACTTGAGCTTGGTCCTTGGAATCAACCTGGTAGAAGGAGAGAACCAACTCCTTAAATTGTCCTGTGATTTCCCCAGATAAGTAATAAATGTGAAAAAAAATTGTGCTAACCTGGGCATGGTCCCTTTGAAGGGATCATCAGATAATGCGTGGTGACTGTAGTAACAGCTGTCTTCATGTCAGAACAGCCATCATCCTTGGATTAGGGCTCCTTGAAATCTACACATGTATTCCAGGTCTGTGTTCGAGAGGCTGCGGTTGAATTCTACCTGTGGAGATTTCACACTGAGGCCTTGAGAAGGCTTTTGTGCTCTGTATCTTCTCTGTGTATCCTATGTAGTGTGGTGTTTTCAAACACAGGCTCTGGAGTCTGTGGGATTTGGGTTGGAGCCCTCGATTCCTCACTGTGTAATTATGTGACTGGTGGAAGACGCTTTCGGTGTCTGCTCTCACCTCTTAAAAGCTTTTGCACAAGGTTTTGTAAGTAAGTGACCGAATGAATGTGACACCGTATGTACAAAGATTCTCATTGATGTCTCTTTCCTTCCTGTGTGCTCCCTGCTAGGTTTACAAAGATGAGCTGGTGGTGGTGATTAAGGATAAATATCCCAAGGCCCGTCACCATTGGCTGGTCTTACCCTGGGCCTCCATTTCCAGTCTGAAGGTTGTGACCAGTGAACATCTTGACCTTCTCAAACATATGCACACTGTAGGGGAAAAGGTGATTTCGGATTTTGCTGGATCCAGCAAACTGAGATTCCGGTTGGGTTACCATGCTATTCCCAGTATGAGGTAAGCCTTGGGGTGAGGTGGTGCCCTCTGGTTTGGTCCAGGTGATCAGTGTGGACTTGAGAGTCTGGTAGTTTCCAGGCCCAGGGGAGGTGGGATGTGTCTGAGCAGGTGGGCTGAATCTTGCACCTGCCTCACTTGCCTATGAGCAGCCCAAGTTTCTGCTTCTGCCTGCCTGTAATTCAGTCCCTTGACATTGTTGATTTCTCTCAGAATGTAAGCTTTTTAACACGCAGGCTAGATGAAATGGCTTCATTACCAGTAGATGAGGACTTATTGTCAGTGGCTTATTAAAATTCTCGGAGTTACCTATCACTCTTAAATGACTGAGGACCATTGCTGTAAAGGAAACAAAACACCATACACATCTGCAAATAGAAGCTTAGGGTGTGTGCAGTTTCAAATCAAGTGAAGGGAAGGTGGGGTCTGCTCTGTGCTAGCTTATTTGCACAAGGGTTTGGGGCAGAATGATTGCTTTTCCTCACAGAGCGCGTGCAGGACAAATTCATTCAGTTTATTTGGTCTGAGCAATAAGATAATGAGTGCATGGACTGTACCTCTGGGATATACCCTCAGAACCCCCTTTAAAAAACTGCACTAAAATAAACAACATAAAATTTACATTTTAAAAGTTATTATTTTGTTTAATATTTTGAGACAGTTTTTTTTTTTTTCTCCTGTGGTTGTTTTGGTTTGTTTTTTTGAGCAGGGTTTCTCTATGTAGCCTTGGCTGTCCTGGAACTCACTCTGTAGACCAGGCTGGCCTCAAACTCAGAGATTCACCTGCCTCTGCCTCTCAGGTGCTGGGATTAAAGGCGTGTGCCACCACTGCCCAGCTATTTTGAACTCTTCTTACATGAACTTCCCAGGCTGGGGCTACAGTGTCCACTACTGTACCTGGGTAACCATTTAAATTTTTTTTTGCGATTTATTTATTTTTATTTTATGTGTATGGTTGTTTTGCCTACACGTATATCTATGTACCACATGTGTGCCTGATACCCATGGAGGCCAGCAGAGGACATGGGATCCCTAGGAACTGGAGTTAAGGTTGATAGTTAACTGCTGCGTTGGTGCTGAGCATTGCACCTGGGCCCCCTGGAGGAGCAGTCAGAGCTCTTAACTGCTGCTCTGCAGCCCTTAGCATAGTTCATTAAGCATGCTGTCACTCCTCTGTTTGTATCTTTGTCTATTTACTTATTTGGAGATAGGACTCCAGGTAGCCAAGGCTGGCCATGTGTTTCTGACCCTCCTGCCCCTGTCTCCAAATGCTGGGGTTATAGGCATATGCCATTATGTCTGCTTTATGCAGTGTTGGGGACCAAACCCAGTACTTTATGCAGGCCGGATAAACACTGTTTCAGCTGGGTGACATCTCTAGCTCGATGATGGAATTTTTAAATAAATAAATGTAATAGAAAGGAAAATGTGAAAGTGAGACACTTTCTAAAAACAAACAAAACCAAACAACAAAGGAAAGTGTAATTTTCCTACTATAAAGCAATATTTTTAATTTAGAAAATACAAAAATGTAAGATGTGAAATAGAGCGAAGACCTGCTGACTAAATGCTATACTTGTTTGAATTTCACCTGTTTTTACTAAAAGGTTCTTGTCCTGCTTCAGGATTCATGTAACATTTACTTTTTTGTCTGTCCTTAGCCTCCAGTCTGAGGTCCTGACCTTGATACCTTTGATGGGTACAGGCTGTCTGTAGGATGTCTGTCTTGTCTTTGTTTTTTTATTTTTTTGTTTTTGTTTTTGTTTTTGTTTTTTTTTTTTGGAGGTCCAGGCTGGCCCTGAACTCCCCACATGGCCAGGTTGTCTTCAATTCATGATCCTTTTGCTTCTGTCTCCTGAGTGCTGGCCTTAGGTGTGAGGCTCATGCTTGGCAGGGAGATCTCTTTCAGTTTGGGTGTATCATGCTATCTTGGTGTTCTCATCATGTCAAAGGTGCGTGGTGTTGAGGTGACTTGTGACCTATGTGTTAATCTTGGTCATTTGTTGAAGTGTGGCCTGCCAAGGTTTTTTACTCAGAGTTACTGTTTTTCCTTTTTAACTGATGACTATTTTGGGGGAAATATTTTAAGACTATTACTGTCCCGTTGCTCAAGCTTAGACCCATCATTTTATTATCTATTGGTAGGTTTTATTTTACTTTTATTTTTCATTGATTTGCTTGAGACATGCTTCACTCTGTATCCATTGAACTTTGTTTTGCTCAGGCTGACCTTGAACTCAGAGTTGTCGCCCTGCCTCAGTTTCCCTAGTGCTGGGATCACTAATTTGATGCGCCGCACCAAGCTCTATTGCTGGCACTTGCCTGCAATGCGATTACTGTGCTCTTTTCCCAGGGATGGTTTCCGCTTCTCCATCTAATAACTGCGCTGTTGTGTGTGGAGGCTCTGCCTCCCTCGTTTCAAGTATAGGCTCATGGGTGTTCTGGAGATTCTAGTTCAGTACTTTATTTATATTTATTTATTTATTTCTTGAGCCTTAAATTGTTTCATCTTTGATCACTATAGGTTGGCTTTCTCACTCCATGCCCCTTACAGTTTTTTTTTTTTTTTTTTTGTTTTGTTTTTTGTTTTTTGTTTTTTTTTAATTAACTATACAGCATATCTGACAGCAGGCCAGAAGAGGGCACCAAATCTCCTTATGGATGGTTGTGAGATGGTTGTGAGCTACCATGTGGGTGCTGGGAATTGAACTCAGGACCTCTGGAAGAGCAGTCAGTGCTCCTAACCTCTGAGCCATCTCTCCAGCCCGCCCCTTACAGTTTTTAAGGTTTACTTTACTTTCTGTTCCTACACAGTACCACAGTCTCATCATCTCCAGAGAGGCCGAGATACTAAGTTTCTATGAGAGAAGTGGTTGACTTTAGGGTGTCTTTGCTTCTACATCCTCTCAGCGGGTAGAGCAGGAAATAACACGCAAATCCTGAGCCCTCTCCCCACCCCTGATTCTGTATTCACATATGTAATTCCTGCTGGTTCTCCTCCCAGACTTGACCCTTAGCTTCCGGGTCATGCTGGTACCATTCCTCCTAGTCCATCTCCACAAGCAGCTCACATCTTGTTTTCCTAGTTCCTCTTTGTGTGTCTTCTTTCTCTTCCAGTGAGAAGATGGGTGTCATTCATTACAATGAGTTCACTTACATGCTCAGTCCTAGCACATGTCTAATACAGTTATAAAGTTACTAACCCATCTCCTGTGCAAAGACATCTACTGTAGTACAGTGTTTGTGAAAAGCCCCCCCCCCAGTGTTATAGTATCTAGCCAAAATACTGTTTTCCAAAGTTAGTTATTTTTGTTCTCACCCTCTTCAATGGGGTTCCTTTCTTCATTTTTATTCATTTGTTTATTTGTTGCTGCTTATATACCATTTTGGATTCTGTACACATACTGGTAGCTTCTGATTATTAATGATTCAAAATGAAATACTACTAATTCCAAAAATGAAAATTATACAAAAAGTCATTCTACTTAGTTTAACAAAGTAAAACTATGTGCTTGTGTGCATGTATGCATGAGTGCATGCGGAGGTCAGAGGTCAGCCTCAAGTGTGTTCCTCCTCAGGTGCATCCATCTTGTTTTTTTGAGACAGGGACTCTCACTGACCTGGGACTTGCTGAATAGGCAAGGCTGGCCAGCTAACCCCAGGAATCCACCTGTCTCCACCTCCCTAGTATGGGACTTCAAGTACATGACGCCGTGACTGACTTTTTTTCTTAATGTGGGTTCTAGGAACCAAGCCTCAGATTCTCATGCTTGAGACCAAGCACGTTATCAACAGAGCTGTCAACTCAGCCTGAACAACTACTGGTTGAACCCGGCTTCTTTTCCCTGCCCCTTTCTCCATCTCAGCAAGTGCCACTGCCCCAAACTGCACCCATAAGGTAGTAATCTTGTGGGATTTGTTCCAAAATGTGACCAGAGTCGGGCTGTTTCTTGTCATCTGCTGCAGCCCGGCTCTGTGTCAGCTGTGCTGGTTTTAGCTGCTGACTGTTCTTTGTAGCAGGTCTCCCCGTGTTCTGCCTGCCCTGCCCTCCATCCCGTTGTCCCAGCAGCCAGAGCGCTCTGGTCAAGGTAAAGTAGGCTAATGCCTTCTGCCGGAGCTCTTCCAGCAGCCCCTAATGTACCAGGATAAAGCACAGTGCTCTTAGAGGCTTTTAGGCCCGTTATGATCTGGCCCTGCTGACCCCCTGCTGACCCCCTGCTGAATCCCTGCTGAACCCCTGCTGACCCCCTGCTGACCCCCTGCTGACCCCCTGCTGACCCCCTGCTCCTTGGCTCTAGTATTTCTGGCATACACTGTGGCCATATCACCTGTCTTTGGGGTCCATGTTTGCACCAAGCTGCTTCTTGCCCCTGGATTTTGAACTTGGCCTCTACACTTGGAGACACATGGCCTCTGCCTTCTCTGGGCACTGTTCACTAGCTCTAGCCCTAGTCACTAGCTCGCCTCTCTCTTCTCTTTTCCCCTTTCCTTCCTTCCTCCTTTCAATGTCTTCTTTTGTTCTTTATTAGTGTATATTAAGTATGTATAATAGGTTTTATTATGGCATTTTCATATATGTGTAAATGTATATTGATCATATTCTGGTATTCTTGCCCCCCTCCTACGTCCACTGATCCCCTTTCTCTTCTCAACTTTTTTTTTTTTGAGGCGGGTTTTCACTGTATAGTCCAGGCTGGCCTTAAATTCAGAATCCTTCTACCTCAGCTTCCCAAGTGCTAGGATCTAAGGCAGGTGCCAGCATGCATGGCACCTTCTTTGTTTTCCTTTAGTGCTTTGGATTTTTTTTTTTTTTTTGCTTATTTGTCTTTCTTCATTAGAATGTAATTATTCTCAATGCAAAGTCCTTTCATATATTACTCACTACTAAATTCCCAGTTCTTGGTTTGATTAGGTACTTATTAAGCGTGCGCGCGCGCGCGCGCGCGCGCACACACACACACACACACACACACACACACACACACACGAGACCAATTGCTGCTTGCTTGCTTATTTAGTTATTTCTTTGTTTATTTGCGACAGGGCCTTACTGTGCAGCTCTGGCTGGCCTGGAATTTGTTATGCAAACCAGGCTTCTCTCGAACTCACAGAGATCCTTCGGTCTTTTCCTTCAGAGTGCTGAGATTAAAGACATGAGATCCTTCTGTCTTTTCCTTCAGAGTACTGAGATTAAAGGCATGAGATCCTTCTGTCTTTTCCTTCAGAGTACTGAGATTAAAGGCATGTACCACCATCCCTGGCCTTCCCCTCACGTTTTGAGACAGGGGCACTCACTGAACCTGGAGCTTGCTGATTTGACTAGACTGGCTGGCCAGCAAGCTCCGCCTCCTCGGTGCTAGGAGTGTGCAGTTGCTGCGCCTGGCTTCTTCTCCTGATTGCTGAGGATTAGATTAGGCCCTTGTGCTTGCACGGTGTCTCAGTTAGGGTGACTGTTGCTGTGATGAGGCACCATGACCTAGGAACTTGAGGAGGACAGGGTTTATTTGGCTTACACTTCCATATTGCTGTTCTTCATCAAAGGAAATCAGGACAGGAACTCAAACTGGGCAGGAACCTGGAAGCAGGAGCTGATGCAGAGGCCATGGAGGGGTGCTGCTTACTGGCTTGCTCAGCCTGCCCTCTTATAGAACTCAGGACCACCAGCTCAGGAATGGGACGACCCACTGTGGGCGGGGCCCTCCCCCATCAATCACTAATTAAGAAAATGCCCCACAGGCTTTCATCCAGCCTGATCTTAAGGAGGCATTTTCTTTTCTTTTTTTGTTTCTGCTTTTGTTTTTTCAAGACAAGGTTTCTTTGTGTAGCCCTGGCTGCCCTGGAACTCACTCTGTAGACCAGGCTGGCCTCGAACTCATATAGATTCCACCTGCCTTTGCCTTCTGACTGTTGAGATTAAAGGCGCATGCCACCACCACCTGGCTGGAGGCATTTTCTTAATTGAGGGTTCGTTCCTCTTCTCAGATGACTTCAGCTTGTGTCAAGTTGACATGGAACTGTCCAGCACACGTGGCGGCAAGCACTTCGCTCCCTCTTATCTCCCGAGCACATTAACTATTCTCAACTGAATGAATGGGTATACTGCAGTAAATGAGCACAGCTTCAGAACTTTATGTACCTGTACCTACGTAGACTAAACCATAGCTTTTAATACTCAGTTCTCTTTTGTTTTTCAACTTTCAACTAGCCATGTACACCTTCATGTGATCAGCCAGGATTTTGATTCTCCTTGCCTTAAAAACAAAAAACATTGGAATTCTTTCAATACAGAATACTTTCTGGACTCACAAGGTAAATAGTATTCTATTTTTTTTTAAATTTAATTCATTTTCTTAGATGTCTTACTACCTGACTCAGTTGTTTTCTAAGTAACAACCTGGCCTCAAATGACCCACATACATTTAGTGGTCTCTATAATACACGCACTCCTAAAATGAACAAGGGTGTTTCATTGTAGTAGGATTGCTACTTGGCTGTGAGCATCCTCGAGGGACCCAATCAGCTGTTATGTCGGGGTCAAAAGTGTTTCACTTTGACAGCAGAGGAGTTAATGTCTACCCAGTATGCCAGTGATCTGGAGCTAGTAAGCCGGGTTCGACTCTTGGCTGGGAAGACGTGTGTGAGCAGGTTCTGGATCTGAGGGTTGCTGGGCCTGTGCCAGCCAGGCCTCGCTGTTGGTCGCAGTGACAGAGCACCTGACGTAACCTGAGAAATGAAAGCTGTGCTTAGGTTCAGAGTTGCAGAGGACTCGTCCGTGGCTCTGTTGCTATGGTGATGAGGTAGAACACTGGCAGGGAGGGTGAGGAGGAGCGGAGCTGCTCACTTATTGGTAGCCAGGGATTGAGAGGAAGAGGAGAGAGGGGCTTAGGGAAGGGACTTGGGACAAAACACAGCCTCAAGGATGTCCCCAGTGACCTGTTTTCTCCAGCGAGGTCCCACCCCCTAAAGTTTCTACCATCTCACCAAATAGCACCGACAGCTGGGGCCACACGTGCAGCCCGAGGCTTTAGAGGGGACACTTCATGCCTCAACTGTTCCGTGTCTCTTTTGGCAGGAGTTGAGCAGGAGTGTGGGGCCCTGTCCTGTTAGCACTGCTTCGTGGATACTGTGTATATGTGGGGTGTAAGCATTTCCCAGAATATGTTCTCTGTAGCCAGTACCGCTGCATCGCTAATGAGGCAGCGGCCATTTAGCAAAGGGGCACCTGGGGAAAGCAGGGTGAGAAGCTCATGATGTGGTAGTGGAGTGTGTCCCGAAGGAGTGTATCGTCTCAAAGGTAGGTTGCTCAGATGCAGAAGCTGGTCAAGTGCATTTCCCAGTGTGAAGTCCAACTTCAAGCTCATGAGCTTTAGGACACCAGAGGTGTTGATAGAGGCAGGTTTCCAGCCTCTTCCTTGGCATCTTCTTGGCTGTCCAGAGTAGCTGGGATCTGACCCTTACCTCCTGCTTGCAGCTGTGATCGAGATGGTCGAAGAGGCTGGCAGAGTGACTGTTCAAGATGGGACTTCTGAACTCCTGAAGCTGCCTCTTCGTTGCCACGAGTGTCAGCAGCTGCTGCCCTCCATCCCGCAGCTGAAGGAGCACCTCAGGAAGCACTGGGGCGGGTGACCGTCCCCGCGGCCGGGTGCAGTGCCAGCGTGTGTCCGCGTCGCCTGTGCCCGTGCAGTCCTGAACTAAAGCATGCAGCTTTTCAAAACAAGGCTTGTTTATTCTCGAGCGGCCACACACAGGGGGACTGGTAGTTCAGGATGGGGAATTTGGGTTTGTGTGGGTGCATTCTCTGGTGATGGAAGCTGGGACGTCCTGCCTGATCACCCTGCCAGGACCATGTCAGGCCTGACTAATGAGGGGGAGGAGAGCCAGCCTGAGACTCGAATGCAGGCTGTGGAAGCAGAGCGATGGTAATGTATTTTGTCCCTACCCTGCCCCCTCCAGACCGTGTCGTATCTTTTCATCAGGGTAGCTGAGGGTCTGAGGGGGTCTAGTTCTCTGACTTTAGTCTGCTCCCTCTGTGAGGAGGCTTCCAGTCCACTGTACCAGGCTGAGTGTCTGGGTGAAAATGGGTGGCAGTCATCTGCACAGAGATGAGGTGCATGTGACCGAGCCAGGGCAGAGGACGTGGTGATGTTTGGCCCAGTGTTAACAGTACAGTCTGTGCCGAGGGCAGCTGGGGCAGTGAGTACAGTCAGCTTCAGGCCTCAGCCGCTGCTCTTGAGAATTACAGAACACACAGCAAACTTCAGATAAAGTTCCCCAGTGTGCCTTGGAAAAACAAATGTTGCAAAGGACAGTTCATTTAATTTCTGCCTAATGCCATGTAGTTTAGCACATCAATATTAAAATGAATATTTGATTAGAAACTGCAAGGAGTGGATGTATCAGACCTTGCAAGAATGTCAACTGTAATGAAGAACATTTGAAGAACGAGGTGACCATGCCTACATTCTTCATTCTGCCCCAAATAGATTTTTTTAGGGTTGGAGAGATGACTTAACGGTTAAGAGTGTGTGTTGCTCTTCTAGAGGACTTGAGTTTTGTTCCCATCACCCACCTCAGGCAGCTCACAACCACCTATAGCTCCAGGGGATCTGACACCCTCTTCCTAATCCCATGGATGCTGCACCCAAGTGCACAAATCCGAACACACACACACTCATACATAATCAATATCTTAAAAATTAGATCCCTTAAAGGGAAAAATGTAAACAATGACTTGGAGGAACCAGAAAAAGGACACAAAGTATTGAGGTATATTCATCTCCTAGCCCTCCTCTCCCAAATGGGCTGTTATCACTAGGGGGGGAAAGACTTTCTGAACTCTGGATGTAGCCCTAGCTATCCTGGAACTCATTATATAGACCAGGCTAGCCTTGAATTTGCAGAGATCTGCCATTCTGTACCTCTAGGGTACTGAGATTAAAGTACACCACCACCACAGTAAAAAACAAATAAATAGATCAATGAGTGAATGAATGAATAAATGAATGAATAAATAAAAGCAAATATACAAGGGTTAGGTAAACATTGCCTGTATTTAAAAAAAGTCAGTGTTTTCTGGGAGTGAAATAACGTCATGCACTGTTCCCTTTTGCAGAAATGCTCACAGCCACCACCTGCTTCTAGATTGTTGTTCTTTCCTTTTGAATGTTGATAATGGATTAGTTAACCTCACATTCATGTCAACTCGAAGCTCTGCTCTCACCCAGCTCACATACAGTATGCCGAATGCTCTTGAAGGAAAGTATTTGAGTATTTGACAATTAGGATTCTGTCTAAATAACAGGTTGTTTGAGTCCTAGGCCTCAGTTTCCAGCTCTTGGGTACTTCCCATCCACACAGTGCTGTAGGATTGCCTGTCTGTCACTCAGGTTTCATAGTGCACCAGGGCATTCACATTTTGGAGGTGTACAATGGAGCATCATTTAAGCCACAAATAAGAAGGAAATCTTGTTCTTTGAGGGAAGACAGACACATTGGAGATCATCCTGTAAAACAAACCCAGCAGACTCACAATGACAATTGCTTTATATTGGTAGTTTCAAAGTTCTGGGCTCCATAGTGAGGCAGAATACTGTGGAGGTAGAAATGTGCAAAGCCTACTTGCCATGTGGGACAGAAGAGCAGAGACAACACTTGTTTACTCTGAAATAGGCCTTATGTAGCTAAGGCTAGCCTGGAACTCATGTAGCTCAGGTTTGTCTTGAATTCAAGACCCAACTGTCTTAGCCTCCCAAGTTTGGATTACAGGCATGTGCTACCATGCCTGGCTAGGAAGCGTCCTCGGAATACTGGGTGCAGGTCAGGAGACACCCCACCCCATATGTGGGCTACCAGTCAACTAACCTTTCTGTGGTTGAAGCAGGTAAGAGGTGGAGGCCAGGGCAGAGGAGGGGCTCCTGGCCCTGGCTGTGTGAAGAGCCAGTGGATCAGCTGGATTCTTACCTGCTACTGACAGCATTTCCACACCACAGACACTCGCTTACGGCAGCTGGGAACTTTAGCATTCAAGGACCCAGGTGTATAGGAGGTCAAGATCCTCAAATGCAGCTGATTCTGGCTGGCCAGGAGGGAGAAGAGACTCAGGATTTAGAGAGGCCCCAGTATGTAAATCTGTCTGAACTTGACCTGACAAGCAGACAGTATATGCGTCTTCTTCATGTGGATGAGAATAAGGAGCCTGCTGCATGTACACACCTTTAACCCAGGTCCCTGAGTCTCAGGCCCATGTGAGGCACGACCACATGACCTTACAGGGTGGGGACCCTGTTTCCAGTGGGGTCCTTTATCACCTTCACAATGGAATTCGGACTCCCTGGAAGTAATAGGACACCGGTAAGATTCTGTTGAGTGAGCAAAGCTGTCACGTGCTTTGCAAGCCAACAGTCCAGAGACTTTCACACTGGAATGCAACCCGCAAGTCTGCTGTCTGGTCAGCCAGTTAGTTCACCTGACAAGCTTCCTTCCATCCTTTACAGGCAGAGTGTCTCATACTAGGAACACGGGGGCTGTAAAGACTGGTTTCCACTTCATGTTGCAGATTGTCAGCTAACCAGGTGATAAGACATTCTCTCCCCCCCACCCCGGAGTTCAGAGCTTTCTTCTCACTTTGGTCACCAGGTGGCAGCATGTGAACAGAGAATTCTCAATCAGCTATTAGCCTAAGGGTTTGGGGAAGATATTATGTAAGTCTCCTGTTTCAGAGTCAACACTTAAGTAAAATACATCCGTGTCTTAATTCTTTTATCAGCGTATGTAAATTGCACAAAGTAATAGTTTCTTTGCAACACTTCCATACGTGGATGTGATGTACTTTGGTCATGTTTACCTCCTATAAGGATTTTCTTTTGTTGCCCCCCCCCCCCTTTTTAAAGCAGGGTCTCATGTAGTTTAGACTGGCCTGGAGCTCACCGTGTAGGGAGGGTTATCTTGAACTCCTGATCCTCCTGTCACAGCTGTCCCCACTCTCCCAGGGCTGGGACTACAGGCTGTCCCCTCCCTTTTATTTATTTATTTTTGGTTTTGAGACAGGGTTTCTCTGTGTAACCTCCCTGGCTGTCCTGGAACTCGCTCTGTAGACCAGGCTGTCCTCGAACTCAGAGATTCACCTGTCTCTGCCTCCTAAATGTGGGATTAAAGGTGTGCGCCACCACCACGCCTGGCTTCACGCCCCCACCTCCCTATTTAAAGTAAGGCTAATAACCTAATTTAAATCAGAATTTGAAAGAAAAACATGTATAGGTGATTAGAATTCAACACATACACAACCAGCTGACAGGAAAGGACATTTGGCTCTGAGGAGAAAGCCAATTTTAAGGTGGCTGGTTGGACTTGGGAGCTAAGTCCTGACCCTGCACTCATGAGGGTCTTTGGAGCATGTTAAATGCCTTGGTGAGCATGAAAATATGCTGCCTCATTTTCTCTTGTTTCTTATTTGGATCCCAATTTAGTGACGCTCTTTAAAATATTTTCATTATATCTTTGAAAATATCATACAGTGTATCACCCCCACCCCCACTCCCCACCCCTGAGACAAGAGTTTCTTTGTGTAGCCCTGGCTGTCCTGGAACCAACTCTGTAGACCAGGCTGGCCTTGAACTCACAGAGTGCTGAGATTAAAGGCATGCACCACTACCCAGCCATATGATGTATCTTGATCATATTCACCCCTCCCCCAACAGCATCTGGATCCACTCTCCCTGTATCCCCATGTTATTTGTTATTTTACCAAATAGCCCATGGGATCTTCTTGGTGCTGTCTGTATTCTTGTGGGTAGGAGGCCATCCATTGAAGAGTGAGCCACCTCCTTTAGAGAAAACTGACTCTCCTTCCCCCAGAAGCCACCATTTCATTGGGATTTCAAGGCTGCCGCGTCCCTGTCATGTTTAGACGACACTAGGTCAGAACAGGCCCCGGTCCTCTGAAGGCCCTGGTTCTCTGGCTCCTACCATCTCCCCTCTCTCCTGAGATGTTGCCCGAGTCTTAGGTGTGGGAGTTGCAGTGCAGATGAACTAGTTGGGGCTCGCCACCCTCCAGCCACTTACTCTCTGCATTTTGGCCAGCTGTGGATCTCTATGGTTGCCTCTGTCTACTGTAACAAGAAGCTTCTTTGATGAGTGGATGAGATCTAACTTACCTGTGGGATAAGTATTTAAAATGCAGCAAGAAACTATTGGTTAAGGAACGTGGCAGTGGTAAGTTGTTCTCTAGCCACTAGTAGTTTGCCTTATTTACATGCAGTACCAGATAGGAACTCTCTCCTATTGAGTCAGCCTTAAGTCTAATGAGACATCCCTGGTTACTCCCAAGGTAATAATGCCACTGTTGCACCATTGTTGATGCCGTTGTTGTGGTTTGTCCTGCACAGCTGGGTAGGACTCCGGATGGCTTTTCTCTCCTGGAAGCTTGCATAGCACCTTCTGATACTACAAAAGCGAGTCGTCAGGGAGGAGGCTTCCAGGTCAGTCCCAGTTTGACTCTCCCAGTTCCTGTGTCCCAAGAGTGTGTTATCATCAGCCATAGGGTCTTGCCTTCAAGCTTTGCGAGCCTGACAACCTGCGTTGGATCTCTGGAGCCCATATAGTGGAAGGAGAGAACTGACTCCCGCAAGCTGTCTCTGACCTCTGTGTGCACTGTGGCAATGCACTTCCTAATAATAGATACATGTAAGACAAAAACCAGAAACAGTCATCAGAACTGATGGATAGTTACAGCAGCCTATCCTCCTTGGGAGTAATTGGTCAGTCATTTTGGAGCTGGTGCCCCAGGGTGTGTGACGGAAGTCAGGCCTCTCCTGATTTAGGTCCCCCCCCCCCCATTTATTGACAATAGATTCTTTTCTCATACAATATATCCTGGTTACAGTTTCCTCTCCCTCTACTCCCAGTTCCTCCCCACCTCCCCTCCCATCTGGATCCATTCTCTTTCTGTCTCTCATTAGAAAAGAACAGGCTTCTAAGAAAGAACAAAGCATGACAAAATAAAATAAGATAAAACAGAAACTATCACATTGACGTTGGACAAGGCAAACCAACAGAAGGAAGAGAGCCCAAGAGAGGGCACAAGAGCCAGAGACTCTTGTTTACAATCTCAGGAGTCCCATAAAAAGACTAAACTGAAAGTATAATATATACGAAGAGGACCTGGTGTAGACCCATGTAGGCCCTGTTCTTGCTCCCGCAGTCTCTGTGAGTTCACGTGAGTTTTGCTCATTGACTTAGAGGGCCTTGTTCTCCTGATGTCCTCTGTACCCTCTGGTTCTTACAATCTTTCTGCCTCCTCTTCTGTGGGGTTCCCTGAGCTCTGAGGGGAGGAGTTTGATGGGAACATCCCACATAGGGCTGTGTGTCCCAAGGTGTCTCTGTCGTGTGTGCGTGCACGTGTGTATTCTGACTTGGGCTTTTAGTAGGGACATTTACTGCAGATTCAGCTTTCCCGAAGGTGGGTCATGAGGCTGCCATGTCAGGAAAGGATGGTGCACACGCCCTCTGGTGGCTTCTATGACTCAGAGCTAGATGCTGTCTCTTCAACAGAGCACGTATGTGTACCCCCCCCCCCACACACACACAAAGTGGAGGATCCCTCATAAATCTGTGGGGAAGTTTGTGTGCTAAGAGGCATCCAGTGGAGGAGGATTCTTTCAAAATTCACCAATATTAAGTCCCTTTGGATTGGATGCTTTGAGGGACCTTGTTTCTGGAGACCACAGTTGAAGGATCTTGATTTTTGAGTTAGGGTCGCATATAACCCAGACTGACCCTGAATACCCAATGTAACCCAACCCCTGACTTCTGATCCTCCTGCCTCCACCTCCTGAGTGCTGGGATTACACGTGTGAGCCACCATGGCAAGTCTATATAGAGCTGGAAATCTAACCTCAGGCGTTGTCCTTATCAGGTAAGCACTCTACCAGGTCTTCTCAGGGGGAAGTTCTTATATAAAATGTCTCCTCCTTTCCCAGTGAGCCCTCACCTCATAACAAGAGTCTACCATTAAAGATGAGACTTTCTAGGGAAAAGAACACTGTTACTAGCAGACAGGCATGCACATTAGGGAGCTAAAATGTGAGACTGCTATCCTTCCAAGCCGTCTCCCCCTGACAACTGTCAGTGGTTTGGGGTTACAGAAGTCCCTGTTGTCTCTGGGCTGGCTTTGTCAAATGATTTTTTATTTTTTGGTTTTTTGGAGACAGGGTTTCTCCATGTAGCTTTGGTACCTGTCCTGGATCTCGATTTGTAGACCAGGCTGGACTCCAACTCACAGAGATCCACCTGGCTCTGCTGGGATTAAAGGTGTGCGGCACTGTCACCCAGCTGTCAAATGATTTATACCTCTAAGATAGTTGCTTTGATTTGGATACGCACCTCAACCCACGTGTCAAAGGCTTGGCCCCTACATAATGGCGTTATTGGCCAATGGGGCCTTATGGAGGGGAGTCTGGTCATTGGGGGAATGCTCTCGAGGGGGACACTGGGACTTTGGTCCCTTCCTGTTTCTTCTTGCTTCCCAGTACTTTGGTGTACTAAATGCTACTGCCTCCCAGGCAACAGGGCCAGGCCACCATGCACTACAGCTCTGAAACAGTGAGCTAAAACAAGCTTGGCCTCTCAGTACTCTGGTAGCCCAGAGCTGAGCAGCACAGTTGCTCAGCAGAGCCCCCACCCCTGCCTGCCTTCCAGGAGACGGGGAGCATCGTTCACAGAACTGTGCATTCACTTTGTATGTTAACCCCGAGCCCACTTCGGCATGAGCAAGAACAGCTGCCGTGGATGCTGAGCGTGAAGAGTCAGACCTTTGCAGAAGATTGAATTATCACAGTTTGGAAAGAACATGTCACCACGTGTGATCTGCCCAGAGGCACTCTCCAGAGCAACCAAAAATCTCCAGCAAACTTTTCATTGTTTAGAACCTCCAGTTCGCAGGAGCCAGGGTGACCTGCTAAACACAGTGTTCTGCAGGCAATTTGCTTTTCAGTTGAAGATGGTGGGAGGGATGACAGAACAGTGTCGGCCTTTATAGAAAGAGATGAGGACCCAATCCTGAAGGGAGATGGCCTCCACAGCAGGAGATGGTCCATGCATTCTGGTGAGCCCTGGGAATGGGGTGGGAGCATGGGGAGCTGGGCACAAAAATAAATCCCATATGTTATGGTTATTATTTATTTAGGCTCTTTGAAATTTATTGTATGAAGGTGTTACACTAGTCCAAGATAAAAGCAGACCCCAAATGGTTGCTTTATACAAGTCTTGAGGTTTTTAAACTTGTGACAAGGGACAGAGGGAAATTCTACTCATTATAAGGACATCCTTACCACAAGCACTTAAAACCCGGGAACCTCTAGCAGATCACCCTCAGTCAGGCCAGCCTGTGCCAGGCACATACCCTTGTGCTGGCCGCCCTGTGGCTGGGTTTCCTCTCCGTGTTCTGGATGCTCAATTATAGTATCGTTGCAGACAAATTTCTAAGATGCCATATTAGAAAAATAGAAACTGGTCTCTTCAGGATGAGACTTCTACTGGGCTTGGCAGGAGTCTGGACTTTGGAGGTTCCAAAGCCACAGTACTGGTGTTCGTTTTGTGCCAGTCATCCATCCTGGCAGTAAGGCCAAACGGCCTCTCTTGCTTGAATTCACAAGTCGGTAGTTATGTCACATGTTGGGGTTGGAGGCAGAGGATGCGGCAATCAGAATGCAGAATGCTTGGCCTGGGGCTGTAGCTCCCTGGTGGAATGCTCGTCTATCACGGGTGAAGCCTCACCTGTCAAGGGGCCTCCTGTAGCCCCACAGCATTTCATTTAATGCCGTGACTGAGCCTTGAATGTCCCTGGACACATGTCCGAAGGCAAGTTGAGGGCTACCAAGTGCTGAGCTGAAGGGGATGACCGATGCTGGCTGGGCGTGGCTTTTCCCATGGTCCCCTTCCAAGCAGCCCTTGTGCCACCCAGCTGCGTCTTCACGGAACAGGGAGGTTCAGTTTTATCAATATTAACAAAGGACAGAGGATAGCTAAAGCCCGACTCCTCCGTCAAGGGCTCTGCTATCCCTGAGCAGGAGGCGTAGGGGAGGAGTCCAGCCATGGCTCTTGGGATATTCTTCCTGCTGCAGTGGGCTTTTCTGAACCTTGGGGCTAAAACCTCCAGAAGTGACGCAACAGCATATCTAACGTGCCTGGCATGAGAGGCCTGGCCCTGGGAGTTTTGACGTCCTCTATTTTTTTTCAGGGCAAGGAGCAGAGGGGTGCTCGTGGCCAGAGACATGCCCAGAAGGAACAGGAAGGCCCTAGACTAGGAGTAGATTCTGCCCTTCTGGAGCTCCTGCTCTGCCTGCTTCCTTTTGCTGTCGGCTGGGCCTCCTGAGCATGTAGAGGAAAAACCATGGGGTCAGAGGCAACCTGGGTTCTCGGTTCTGTTGAAGGAGGACGGGGAGTCCTGTCCTCAGATGGCTGGAGGTAGAGACTGCTAAGCTCCGGGCCCTGTCGCAGATGCCAGCAAGAAACTACTATGTCCCTGGACCTCGTGCAGGGCCCTGGGCCTGGCTGCTTCAGGACAAGGGCATGTTGACTCCCCCTGGGAAGGAGCAGAGCAACTTGCTGGTTTGCATGCAGCAGGTGGCGCAGGCGCTCCACGAGGTTCTGTCTGTACTTGTGACCCGTCCTTCAGCCTTGCTCACCTTTCCGCTGTGGGCTTGGCCACCAACAAGGACCTCACAGCAGCTCCCGAGTGACCAGCCTACTAGTGGGTTTTCTGCTGCTTTGTGGTGAAATATCAGCACTGTTTGTGTTTTATTAACCAATCTTGACTTTCATTAGTTTCATGCTAACCAAAACCACCTACAAGCTAGACAACACTAGAAGCTGAAGAATCACTGGGTTTGAATCCCAGAGCTACTACTTAGGAACAGCATGACTCTGGGCAAGCTGTAGAACTCTATGATCCTTGGATCTCTCACCTACAAAAGTCTTGGAAATTCCATTTACTGGTAGGATTACTATGGACATAAAATAACAGGAAGAGGGCAAAGTAGTCAGTATGTGGTCACCAAATAAAGATGTTTGTGGCAATGAATTATTCTTTTTCTTTTCTTTCTTTTTAAAAAACAGACAAACAAACCAGAGACCTAGGGTAAAACCAAACACTACTGATCTTAAGAAAAGAAAGTATCGCCGGGCGGTGGTGGCGCACGCCTTTAATCCCAGCACTTGGGAGGCAGAGGCAGGCGGATCTCTGTGAGTTCGAGGCCAACCTGGGCTACCAAGTGAGTTCCAGGAAGAGGCGCAAAGCTACACAGAGAAACCCTGTCTCGAAAAAAACAAAAAAAACAAAAAAAACAAAACAAAAAAAAAAAAAAAAAAAAAAGAAAAGAAAGTATCAATAAAATGACTCCTCATGATACCCTGCTGTACTCATAGACCAGTGCCTTATTCAGTCATCATCAGAGAGGCTTCTTCTGGCAACAGATGGGAACAGTTGCAGAGATATTACTCAAAGTCTAAATGGGAGATCTCCATCAAATCCCTCCCTTCAGAGCTCAAGGAATACCATGGAAGAGGAGGCAGAAAGATTATAAGAGTTGGAGGGGGTGGAGGACACCAGAGAACAAGGCCCTCTGAATCAACTAAGCAAGGTACATATGAGCTCATAGAGACTGCAGCAGCAAGCATGGTACCTGCATGGGTCTGCACCAGGTCCTCTGTGTATGTGTTATAAGTTTTAGCTTAGTAGTTTTATGGGACTCCTGACTATGAGAATGAGTCTTTAACTCCTGTGCTGGCTCTTAGGACTTTTTTCCTCCTGTTGGGCTGTCCTGTCTAACTTCAATATGATAGTTTTTGCTTCATCTTATTGTATTTTGTTGTGTTTGGTTGTTACCTCTTAGAAGCCTGTCCTTTTCTAATGAGAGACAGAAAGGGAGTGGATCCAGAGGAACTGGGAGAAGTAGAGGGAGGAGAAACTATAATCGGGATATATTGTATGAGAAAACAGTCTTTGTTCAATAAACAGAAAAAAATGGAAAAAATAAATAAAATTGAAATAGAATTACATCACTGTCCCTTCTCTTTCCTCCCTCCAGCCCCTCCTAGCTACTTTTCCTTGAACCTCTCCCATGTTCCCCCACATCAATAACCTCCTCTTCTTTGATTATTGTTACATATATATGTATGTATTCACACACACACACACACACACACGCATACACACACACACACACACACACACACACACACACACACACACACACACACACACACACTGCTGAATCTGTTTTTGTTGTTTCTGTGTGCACGGTTTCAAGACTGACCACTCTGCTTTGGACGACCGAAAGGGGCTCACCCCTGGGAGAGGCAAACTCTCCTTCTCCCAGCAGTCATTGGCCAACAAGTTCTTTTCAGATAGACTTGACTCAATTACGCATCCCGATTCTTGGCTTTTCCATCCTAAGGAACTACATAGCTGTGAGCAGGCATAAGAGAAGAATCTTTTTGGTTGTTGTTTGGCTTTAGACCAAATTAAAAAACTTTGACTAAAGAAGTCACTATTCAAAATAATTCTTTTTTGAATTTTTTTGTTCATAGTTGAGGCTCAGTCAGTAGAGTGCTTGCTTAGCATGCACAACACCACATAAATAGCAAGTCAAAGGCCAGCCTGGGCAGAGACCCTGTTGTTTTTTAGATTTACTTTATTTTATGTGAATGAGTGTTCTGACTGCAGGTATGTATGTATGTGTGCCACATGTGTTTATGGTGCCCAAAGAGATCAGAAGAGGATGTCTGATTCCTTGGAATTGGAGTTGGAATGGTTGTGAAACATCATGTGGGGGCTGAGAATCAAACCTGGGTCCTCTGCAAGAGCAGCAAATGCTTTTAACCACTGAGCAATTTCTCCAGCCCTTATTAAGAATTTTCACAGCTCCTATAGCCTTCCTCCACCACCCCGTCCCTTGTCTCAGCTTCCAACTCCAGGAGGCACTCACTGGAAACCTGATGGCCAAGCTAGACAGGGAACCAGATAGGCAACCTTCACGCTCCCTCCTGTCCTCCAGTTCCAGTCCCCTAGTCTTATCCCCAGTTTGTAGCAGACCACTTGCCGTGGCCTCTCCTTCCTCTTTGCCCCCATTCCCAGGGGTCTACACAAATCTTGGCACACCCAGCTTTCCTCCCTCCCGTGGACCCTCCCCATTCTGGCCCATGTCAGCTCCCAGTTCCTAGAAACGCATTCTGCCTAGCACCCCTAGTGGCCACTAGATATACTCTCTTCCTGCCAGCCCTGCCTATCCTTTCTCCTGCCTTGCTATTGGCCATTCAGTTCTTTATTAGATCATCAGGTGTTTTGTTTTATTTTTGTTTTTCAAGTCAGGGTTTCTATGTGTAGCTTTGTGCCTTTCCTGAAACTTGCTCTGTAGACCAGGCTGGCCTCGAACTCACAGACATCCGCCTGCCTCTGCCTCCCAAGTGCTGGGATTAAAGGTGTGCGCCACTACCGCCTGGCCCATCAGGTGTTTTAGACAGACACAGTAACACAACTTCACAGAGTTAAACAAATGCAGCATAAACAAAAGTAACACACCTTAAAATAATACGCTACTATAATCCACCAAGAGGATATTACAATTCTAAACATCAATGCCCCAAACACAAGGGCACTCAAGGTCACAAAAGAAACACTACTACAGCTAAAATCATATATTGACCCTCACACAGTGAATAGTGGGAGACTTCAATACCTGACTCTCATCAAAAGACAGGCCATCTAGACAAAAACTAAGAAATCCTGGAGCTAAATGATGTCATAAACCAAATAGACATTTGGATATCTACAGAACATTTCTCCCAAACACAAAAGAGTATATCTTCTTCTCAGCACATCTTAGAACTTTCTCCCAAATTGTGTCTACACTTGGACCCAAAGCAAGTCTCAACAGATACAAGAAAATTGAAATAACACTCTGCAATGTATCTGACCACCACAGATTAAAGCTGAATATCAACAACAGAACAACAGAAAGCTTATAAACCATGGAAACTGAACAACTTACTAATGATTGAAAATGGGTCAAGACAGAAATTAAGAAATAAATTAAAAGCTTTTTAGAATTGAATGAAAATAAAAACGCAACATACCCAAACTTAGGGGATAATGAAGGCAGTTCCAAGAGGCCAGTTTATAGCAGTAAATGCCTACATAAAAAAATTGGAGTGATCTCATATTAGTAACTTAATGGCACACTTGGAAGCTCTAGAACAAAAAGAAGGAGGAACACTCCATAGGAGTAGAAGGCAAGAAATAATCAAACTCAGGGCTGAAATCAAGAACAACAATAACAAAAACAATAGAAAGAATCAATGAAATAGTGTTTTTTTTCTGATAAAAATCAGTAAGCTTGACAAACCCTTATTCAAATTAACTGAAAGGCAGAGAGAAAAGATACAAATTAACAAAATTAGAGGCAAAAGGGACACATAACAACAGACACTGAGGAAATTCAGAGACTCATAAGGACATACTTTAAAAACCTGTACTCCACCAACTTGTAAAATCTAAAATAAATGGAGAATTTTCTCAATATATACCACCTACCAAAGTTAAATCAAGATCAGATAAGCAATTTAAACAGACTTATTATTCCTAGTGAAATAGAAAATAATTATAAATCTCCTAACCAAAAACCAAACTAAACCAAACCAACCAAAAGTCTCAGGGCCAGATGATTTTATCATAGAATTCTACCAGATATTCAAAGAAGAATTAACCCCAAACTCCTCAAATTCTTTCACAAAATAGAAACAGAAGGAACATTGCCCAGTTCTTTTTACGAGGCCAGTTACCTTGATACCTAAACCACATGAAGACCCAACAAAGAAAGAGAATTACAGACCAATTTCCCTTATGAACATAGATTCAAAAATTCTCAATAAAATAATAGCAAACCAAATCCAAGGACACATCAAAAAGACTCCATGTCTGGCTGTGTGGCTGGCCCCTAGCATCCTCCTCTCCTTGTTCTCTTTCTCCTTATTGCTCCCCAACCCCTCTTTTTCTCCTTCTGTTTACTCTCTCTGCCTGCCAGGCTCTACTATCCTTTCTCCTACATTTCTATTGGCTTTTTATCAGACCAGTCAGGTGTTTTAGACAGGTAAACCAACACAGCTTCACAGATTTAAGCAAATGCAACATAAAAGAATGTAACACACCTTTGCATCATCAAAAGAATGCAACACATTAAAAGAATGTAACACATCTTAAAATAATATTCTACAGCAAGCCCCTGTGGTAGTTTGAATAATAATGGCCCCGGTAGGTTCCCATATTTGAATGCTTGGTCACCAGGGAGTGGCACTATTTGAAAGGATTAGGAGGTGTGGTCTTGTTAGAGTAGGTGTGTCACTGGGGTTGGGTTTTGAGATTTCAAAAATCCCATTCCAAGCCAAGAGTCTCTCGCTCCCTGCTGCCTGTGGATTCAGATGTAGAACTCTCAACTCCTTCTCCAGCACCAGGCTCCCTGCCATGGTGACTGTGGACTGAACCTCTGAACTGTAAGCCAGCCCCAATTCAATGCTTTCCTTTATAAGAATTGCTGTGGTGCTGGTGTCTCTACACAGCAGTAGAACACTGACTAAGACAGTCCCCATCCCTAACTCAGAAGCCATCTCCAATTGATAAGCACTTACAAATGAAAATTTAGTTTTGCCAATGGAATCTCACTGGGGATACAAACCACTCTTTTGGTTTTTCGAGACAGGGTTTCTATGTGTAGCTTTGTGCCTTTCCTGGGACTCACTTGGTAGTCCAGGCTGGCCTCGAACTCACAGAGATCCGCCTGGCTCTGCCTCCCGAGTGCTGGGATTAAAGGCGTGCACCACCACCGCCCGGCCACTACAAACCACTCTTAATGGCAGGCTCCATGCCCAGCAGTAGATGGCCAACACAAAATGAACTCCGTAGCATCTTTGGAGGTTCTTTGTCTCATAATGTTTAGTTAGGGCATTTATTTATTTATTATATTTAATTTAATTTTTATTTTTTACCTTATAGGTCCTTTGTGTATATATTATGGCTTTCAATTTTGTGTTTTTATGGGATTATGTTGTTTCTTGTGATTTTTCTTTGGCTCTTTTTGTTCTTATTATTTGTTTTGTCCTATTCCAATTTGATTGTTTTTGCTTTATCTTATTTTATTTTATTACTATTTTTTAGGTGACTATTTTCTAACAACAGACAAGAAAGGAGTGGATTTGGATTTGTTGGGAGGATCTGAGTGGAGTTGGGGTAGGGAAAATCATAATCAGAATATATTGTATGAAAAGTCTATTTTCAATAAAAGAAAAACAAGAAAAAGATAAAATTAAAAAAAGAATTTCCACTGGACTGCACATGCTTTTAATCCTAGCACTCTGCAGGCAGAGGAAGGCAGATCCCTGTCTGTTCAAGGCCACCCTGGTCTACAGAGTGAGTTCCAGGGCAGCTGGGGTTACACAGTGAAAACCTGTCTTTAACAAACAAACAAACCCCTCAAAAGCAACGACAAAAAAAGAATTTTTTTTTAAAAAAGAAAATATCCTTTACCTTCCTAAAGTTATGGACACATAGCAGTAGTTTCTACATTCTGTAAACTCTATACTTTGAAGCAGAGAAACAACCTGGTAGGTGAATTCACTCACAGTGTGGGGGCAACAATTGAATTTAGGAGCAGCAGTGAGACATTTGATCAGGCTGACCTCCCAACTGGTTTGCTGTACCTTTGGAAGGCAGCTCCGCTCACCACTCTACACCAACGCATGTTGTACCTTTGGAAAAGGAAACGTTTTATAAAGTACAAACACCCGCTGTTGCCATCATACTCATGTCTGGGGGCTTTTCTATGGGTTTCCACCTGTTCTGTCCCCACAAGCCTGTGACCCTTTAACCAAGGTGACTAAAGGCTGGGGTGCTCTTCTTTTGGCCTCACTGCTTTTTGTCTGGCTAACCCCACAGGCATTCAGAATTGCATTGTGCACATTATCTATCCTTTATTTAGAAGTGAGGCAGGAGTTATGGAATAGAAGAGAAAAGCTCATCAGAGAGGAACAATACAGGCAGACTCTCCTCGTGATTACCTTTGTAGTCCTGTGTAGCAGGACTTTGTGTTTTAATAAAATGTATTACCAAATTGCCTTTTCGTTTCTCATCTCCATATTAATTACGGCTTTGTTTCTTGAGAGAAAGCCCTGTGGTTTTTTTTTTTTTTAAACAGAATTACCTAATTATAATCATTTTCAACCACACAAAAGCTGACATTAAAAACGAATCAAGGGAAATAATTATGATTTTCTGGGTGTAATGAAGTAAATGACATGACAGTTCTGGGGCTTGAAGACTTGATTTGACATCAGCAGAAAGATGAGCGTTTGTGTGCGCGTGTAGGACAAACAATCTTGTTATTTAATCTGCAATGTATTAAGCTACATTTCGTTGTACTTGATTGCCTGCTTTTAATTTTTTTTTTTAGATTCATGTGGTGCTTGACAAAGGGATCACTTTAGCTCTCGCATCGAAATTTATTGTTGTACAATTTCTTAATTATAACTCTTACCGACTAGTGAGATAAACAATATAAGAGATCTCCATGAACACCTATCAAAATGGAACATCCTCAGGAGACAAAAAACAAAAACAAAAACAAAAACAAACAAACAAGCAAGCAAGCAAAAAAAAAAAAAAAAAAAAAAGGGCACAAAAGAATTAAACAAAGGCTGCTAAAATGTCTCCGTGGGTAAAGGCACTTGCTGCACAGTCTGGCCAGCCGAGCCTGTCCCTGGAGCACACGGAAAGGTAGAGGAGAGAACCAGCTTCACAAGTAGCTTCACTTTTACACATGGATTGTGGCATGTGTGTGTGTGCGCGTGCGCATGCGCGCGCGCATAATAATGAATAAATAAAAAGAAAACAAGAATTAAACAATATGATAAACTCATGTACACATGTGCCTATGTGTGCACTCATGTACTCAGATATACAGGGAGGAAATAAATCCTCATGTCGACAGAGTAGAGGGAACACATTATCTCTTGCTATGTTCACGGAACATTCAAAGGGTTGAAGCTGGATGTGTTTTATGTCAGTTCGACACGGCTAAAGTCCATCTGAGAGGAGGGAGCCTCAGTTATAAAAAATGCCTCTGTAAGAATGGCTGTAGGCTTCAAACAGCTAACTCATGCAGCGAGCCCAGGACCTGGTACCACTGCTAGATGCCTCCCAAACAGATCAAGCCAATCGACTGTCTCACCTATTCAGAGGGCCTGATCCAGTTGGGGGCCCCTCAGCCTTTGGTTCATAGTTCATGTGTTTCCATGTGTTTGGCTATTTGTCTCTGTGCTTTTTTTTTTTACCATTTTTTTTTTTTTACCATTTTTTTTTTTTTTTTTTTTTTTTTTTTTTTTTTTTTTTTTTTGGTTTTCGAGACAGGGTTTCTCTGTGTAGCTTTGCGCCTTTCCTGGAGCTCACTTGGTAGCCCAGGCTGGCCTCGAACTCACAGAGATCCGCCTGGCTCTGCCTCCCGAGTGCTGGGATTAAAGGCGTGCGCCACCACCGCCCGGCTTGTCTCTGTGCTTTATCCCACCTTGGTTTCAACAATTCTCGTTCATATAACCCCCCCTCTTTCTGGCTGGACTGAGTCTATCAGGTCGATCCCAGTCCTCGGGGGAGACCTTGATCTGGAGAAGGTGGGAATGGGGAGTGGGCTGGGGGGAAGGGGAGGGGGGCAGGAGGGGAGAGAACAAGGGAATCTGTGGCTATTATGTAGAACTGAATAGTATTGTAAAATTAAAAAAAAAAAAAAAAGAAGAATGGCTGTAGGCAAGCCTCTAGGGCATTTTCTTAATAAGTGATTGATAGGGGAGGGCCCAGCCCATGGTGGGTGGAGCCATCCCTGGGCTGGTGATTCAGGGTTTTATAAGAAAGCAGGTGAGCAAGCCATAGGGAGCCAAACCAATGAGCAGCGCCCCTCCATGGCGTCTGCATCCGCTCCTGCCTCCAGGTTCCTGCCCTGTTTGAGTTCTTTTGATGATGAACAGTGACGTGGAAGTATAAGTCAAATAAACCCAATTTTCTTTTGGTGATGGGGTTTCATTGCAGTGATAGAAACCCTAGATAGGATCCTGGAGCTGAGAGTGTTCTTCAGAGATATGGCATATGGGAGCATGTGCCCTGCCCAGATGTCAATTCTCTGCACTAATAAAGAAAAAGGATATTTGGCCCAAAGAAATGCTTAGTGCTTCCTGCCATACTAAATAGCTTGAGGATAAGGCTGGTCACCAGAAAAACTATGGTGTGACTGGAGGATTAAGACCGGCCCCACAAAATCCTGGGACTAAAGAGGAGCTGAGTGTTGAGCTGATTACCAGTGGTCCATGATGTCGTAACCAATCATTCCTGAATAGTGAAGACTCCATAGAAACCCCCAAAGAGAGGGTTTAGGGGAGCTTCCTGATTGCTGAGCACATAAATCGAGTCTATATTCAAAAAAGGAATCAAAGCCAAATAAACCAATATAGTTAGGTTTACTTTAAAATGTTAATATAAAGTCACTGAATACCCATTGAAAGGTTGCCATAGTAACAATCATTTTCATGAGATGATTTTAGATACTAGATTCTTGAGTGATGAGATGACTTATTATTCTCTTTGAGGCATCTTTAATGCTTGCTCTTATATATTCTCTCCACATCTGCCTTTGGGAATAGAAAATTAGAAAGGGACCTTCCTGCACCTGATGCAATTCTTTGATTAAAAGAAATGAATCAATCGGGAAGAGGAAGTCCACAGGAAGTAGAAGTAGAAAGGAGGATGAGGGGGGTGAATATGAACAAAACACCTTATATACATGTGTGAAACTGTCAAAGAATAAATTAGAATATTAAGAATAATAAAAGAAGCCGGTCACCTCTGGTTCATTTACCCCAGAACTTACACTGCTAAGGCAAGAGCGCAGTTCATGGATTGAAGACCATGTGGGTCAGAGGGCTTCTGAGAGATCAGGAGTGAGGAGCAACTGTGAAAGTCGCAGGGGTAGCCATCATGTGACCGCCTCTTCTGGGAAGCTGTAGGAGGAGGGAGCTTTTCAAAGGTTATTTTAAAATTTTTGATGTGCATGAATGTCTTGCTTGAATTGCGTGTGTATGTATCGTGTGCATGCCTGGTGCTCACAGAGGCCAGAAGAGGGCTCTGGATCCCTTGGGACTGGCGTGAGCTGCCATGTGGGTGCTGTGAACCAAACTTAGATCCTCTGCAAGAGCAGACAGTGCTCTTTTTTTTTTTTTGCATGTCTCCAGTTCTTTTTTATTTTATTTCTTATTTTTGTTTTTTATTATTAAGAAATTTTCTATTCATTTCACACACCAACCACAGGTCTCCCTCTCCTCCCTCCCCTGCCCCCCAGCCATTCCCCCTGAACCACCCCCCATTCCCACCTCCTCCAAGGCAAGGTCTCCCATGGGGAGTCAGCAGAGCCTGGTACATTCAGTCGAGGCAGGTCCAAGCCCCTCCTCCCTGCACCAAGGCTGTGCAAGGTGTCCCACCATAGGTACTGGGCTCAAAAAAGCCAGCTCATGAACCAGGGATGGATCCTGATCTCACTGCCTGGGGGCCCCCTAAACAGTTCAAGCTAAACAACTGTCTTGCCTCTGGGGCCTAGTCTAGTACCATGGGGGCTCCACAGCTACTGGTCCACAGTTTACAGCTATTGGTTCACAGAATCCCTTCTGTCGATTGGACTCCTGAAGCTCAGCCTGGGGCTCGGCCGTGGATCTCTGCATCTGCATCCATCAGTCACTGGATGAAGGCTCTATGATGACAGTTAGGGTATTCACTAATCTGGTTACCGGAGTAGGCCAGTTCAGGCACCCTCTTGACTCTTTGCTAGTAGTCTAAGGTGGGGTCATCCTTGTGGATTCCTGGGAACTTCCCTAGCATTCTGCTTCTCCCTATTCCCATGATGTCTCCCTCTATCATGGTATCTCTTTCATTGCTCTCCCACTCTGTCGCGGTTCCAGCTCAACCACCCCATTTCCTTACGTCCTCACGACCCCTCACTCCCAGTTTGCTCATGTGGATCTCATCTATTTCTCTTTCACTGGGTGATCTGTGAGTCCCTCCTAGGGTCCTCCTTGTTAGCTAGCTTCTCTGGAGCTGTGGTTTGTAGTCTGGTTATCCTTTGCTTTACATCTAGTATCCATTTATGAGTGAGTACATACCATGTTTGTCCTTCTGAGTCTGTCTGGGTTACCTCACTCAGGATGATATTTTCTAGTTCCATCCATTTGCCTGCAAATTTCATATCATTGTTTTTTTTTACTGCTGAGTAGTACTCTATTGTGTATATGTGCCACATTTTCTTTCGGTTGAGGGACATCTAGATTGTTTCCAGGTTCTGGCTATTACAAATAATGCTCTTAACTGCTGCGTCACCACTACAGCCTGTGAGCAAGCTTTTTTTTTTTTTTTTTTTTTTTTTTTTTATTAACAAGACTTGATCTCCCTGTATTCAAGTTTCAAATTCTAAGGAACTACTTATCTGCTTAGTTTGAGAAATAATTATTTGTATGTATGCACATTTATTTTACTCTTCTAGAGGAATTCTTACAAGGGTTCACTGCCACTTTCAGATTATAAATCATAAACGGTAGATAATAGACAGGTGGTCATACAAGGAATGAAATGTCTAATTTCTCTGCATAGTTTTCTTAAAATGTGTCTTTCTCTGGGGTTTTCTTTTATCTTTTAGACATTTATCTCTTTCTATTGTTTTGTGCAGCTTTTCTTTTTCTTTCTTTCTTTTTTTTGTTTTTGTTTTTTGGAGACAGGGTTTCTCTGTGTAGTTTTGCTGCCTGTCTTGGATTTCACTCTGTAGACCAGGCTGGCCTTGAACTCACAGACATCTGCCTGCCTCTGCCTCCCAAGTGCTGGTATTAAAGGCGTGCACCACCACCGCCCAGCAGTTGTGCAGCTTTTCTTAAATTCTGGATTTTCATCAGAGAATTTCATTCAGGAGGATGTTCTGTTTCATTATGACATCTTCCAGGGACCTCCATCATATGGCACCCACTCCAGCCCTTCCTTCTGTCCTAAGCAGTGTCCACAATGATCTCACTTTCCTCTCCTCTTCCCTTAGTGACTCCTCTTAAGGTCAGCTACATATAAAAACAGAGATGTTATTGTGTTATTAGTTAGCAGTGAATTCACATGAGTTTTGAAGGACTTCATTATTGGTCCAAATTCTTCACCCTTCCTCATGGTCCCTCTCTTCCCATGTAACTGTGTTTCTTCTTCCTGGAATACATTGCCCTGTCTTACTGATTTTAGGACTGGCTTTGGACGATGGGATATTAGTACACACACTGACAGCAACAGCTTCAAATATGCTGCTGGCTTTTGACTTGCCTTCTTTCCCTGAGCTGCTGTGAGCATCCTTCGGAAGAATAAGTGGCATATGGACCAGTTGCTCAAGC
Source organism: Peromyscus maniculatus bairdii (assembly GCF_049852395.1). Lineage (NCBI taxonomy): Eukaryota > Metazoa > Chordata > Mammalia > Rodentia > Cricetidae > Peromyscus > Peromyscus maniculatus. Next base: position 65,630,687 of record NC_134853.1, on the reverse strand, counting down.
TTGAGCTGCACCAGCTAGAGATGGGTAATAAATGCTTCTTGTGTGCCCCACGATTTAAGAGATGTACTGGTAGTTTTTGTTGACTTGACACAAACCTAGACATACTGAGAAGGAGTCTTGATGGAGGAATTGTCTCTATCAGATTGGCCCATGGCCATGTCCATGAGGCATTTTCTCAATTGCTAATTGATGTAGGAGGACTTAGCCCACTGTGGGTGATGCCATCCCTGAGCAAGTGATCCTGGGCTATATGAGAGTTAGCTGAGCAAGCCAGGGGGAGTGAGCCAGTCAACAGTGTTCTTCTCTGGTGTCCGCTTCAATTCCTGCCTCCAGGATCCTGCCTTGAGTTTCTGCCCTCGCTTCCCTTGATGATGGACGGTCATTTGTAAATCAATAAACCCTTTCCTCCCCAGTTGCCTTTGGTCAGCAACAGAAAGCACACTAACACAAAGCACACTAACACAAGGGAGTAATCTGTTAAATAGCATTTGCGCGCGCGCGCGCGCGCGTGTTTGTGTGTGTGTGTGTGTGTGTGTGTGTGTGTGTGTGTGTGTGTGGTTTGACTACTTAACTGATACTTATATTAGTGAATGTACTTTCATTTAAACTGGGGTATTCTGTTTTGTTTGTTTGTTTGTTTCCAAGACAGGGTTTCTCTGTGTAACAGCTCTGGCTATTCTGGAACTCACTTTGTAGACCAGGCTGGCCTTGAACTCACAGAGATCCGCTTGCCTCTATCTCCCAAGTGCTGGGATTAAAGGCATGCGCCACCATTGCCCTGCTTATACTAAGCTATTCTGAAGTTCACCCCTTGATCTGTGTGAATGTTTGGGAGGGGAGGGGATGAGAATGTAGGGAGGAGCTATCTTGTGGAATCTCCTCAGGATGCACCAGAAGCGAATCCCCAACTAACTACGGGTTGGCTTTGTGTATGGAATGATCACTGTTTCCATTAGGAACTGAAGCAGATTTTGGACCGCCTTTAAAGTTGCTAGGATCATTCACAGCTATGTACCTTCTCACTGTCACTGTGCTGTAGGTTAGGGACGGCTCCGGTTAGCATAGCTTCTAGGACTTTGGCTGCTCTTGAAACTCTGCCTAACACAGTTTTCAGCAGATTTTCAGACCAAAATCTTCCAGGGGGGGACGGGAGTGGCAGTTCCCAGAACTTCCCTGGCTGTGACATTGACTTTGAGTTCAATATACTTTTTCTGGCTTAAGAAGGCTGGTGTTTATGACAAGGTCCTTCTTCCTGGCAACGTGCAGTCTATAGAGGAGCACTTAGCTCTCACTGAAACGTTCAGAAGCTTCTGAGGAGATAGCATGAGCTATGCTTTGCATCCTTCTTGTTTTGATGTGTACTAGCTACTGTTCTGTTGCTGTGACAAAACACCATGACCAAGTCAACTTATAGAAAGAAGAGCCTGTTTTGGTTTGTGGTTCCAGAGGGACAAGAATTCATCATGGCAGGCACAGTGGCAGAGGAAGGAAGCTGAGAGACACATGTATTACTGGAAGCACATATCAGAGGAAGTGAATTGAAAGGGAGCAAGGCTATAAACTCTCAAAGTCCACCCCAAGTGACACACTTCCTCCAGTAAGGACATCTAAACCGCACCAAACAGTGCCAGCACCTGGGGGAGTCTGTGGGAGGCATTTCTCTCAGAAATCACCAGACTGTGTTTACAAAAACCACGTGTGGTGGCTTGAATGAGAATGCCCCCACAGGCTCACATATTTGAATCTTTCCCCACTTGGTGGAACTGTTTAGGAAGGATTAGGAGGTGTGGCCTTGTTGGAAGAGGTGTGTCACACTTTGAGGTTTCAAAAGCCCTCACCAGGCCCAGTCTCTGTCTCTCTGTCTCTGTCTCTGTCTCTCTCTCTCCTGCCTGTGGATCAGGATGTGTACGCTCAGCTACTGCTCCAGTGACATCTCTGCCTGCTGACATGCTCCCTGCCATGATGATCATGGACTCACTCACCCTCTGAAACTGTAAGCAAGCCCCTAATTAAATGTTTCTTTTTTCAAGTTGTCTTGGTCATGGTGTCTCTTCACAGCAACAGAGCAGCAACCAAGACACCATGCTCCTATAAACTAGTCAAACACTGTACAGATAAATGCATTAGAAGTAAAAGAGCTCAGTAATACCCCAGCAATAACCACTCTCAGTTCCTCCAGAGTTTTTATGTATGTATAAACATATGCATTTCTTTTCTAAAAATAGGACTGCCACCACCATGACCATTGTGTAGCTTGCTTTTATTTTTTTATTTTATTTTATTTTTATTTTTATGTAGAGTATGCTACAGGCCTGTTTCCTTGCTACTCAGTGCTCCAGCTCTGGTTTGTCTTATTTCAACAGTTTCCACAGATCGAGCTATTTGTAAAGTGGTTCTTTTTGAGACATGCTTTATGTTCTCTTCTAGTATCGTATCATAAAACAGCATATTATTTATTGATAACCATTAAAAATGGAAAAAAAAATTAAAAAGGAAATCAGATAGTCAGAATCACATCATGTGGAAAAAAGTTCAAATGATGAAAATTTTTATTCTTTACTCAGGAGAGAGCCTTGGTCTGATCCAACTTTTTGCTTTTCTGTCAGCCATAATGAAAATTAGCTCAAATCCTTAGCAGAAACAAGACGTGGGGTGGTGGACTGGTGTGTGCCGGGGAGAACAGCATCTAGAAGGCTGCAGTGGTGACTGCGGGAAGGACTGGCAGGTGCCATTCTGCCTTGAGAAGGGATGCACAATAAGCAGTTTTCTAAGGACAATTTCTAAGTGTTTATGAGCTGGCTTACCCCAGTAATCAGATCGGTGAATACCCTAACTATCATCAAAGAGCCTTTCTCCAGTAACTGATGGAAGCAGATGCAGAGATCCACAGCCAAGCACCAGGCAGAGCTCCCGGAGTCCAGTCAAAGAGAGAGAAGAGGGATTCTGTGAGCAAGGGGCATCAAGATCATGATGAGGAAACCTACAGAGACAACCAAACCAAACCAGTGGGAACTCATGAACTTTAGACCAACAGCTGTGGAACCTCCACAGGACTGGACTAGGCCCTCTGCACAAGTGAGACAGTTGTGTAGCTTGGTTTGCTTAAGGGGCCCCCTGGCAATAGGATCAGGATCCATCCCTGGTGCATGAGCTGGATTTTAGAGCCCATTACCTATGGTGGGATACCTTGCACAGCCTTGGTGCAGGAGCTTGGATCGGCCTCTACTGAATGTACCAGGCTTTGCTGACTCCCCATGGGAGGCCTTACCTTCTTGTAGGAGGAAAGGGGAGGGGGTGGGTTGGGGAGGAAGGCTGGAGGGGTGGGAGGAGGGAAGAGGGGGATCTGTGATTGGTATGTAAAATGAATAAAAAATTTCTTAATTAAAAAAAGATTTATTCTTTCTTATGGTTCACTTTTCACTTTCATCATACACACACACACACACACACACACACACACACGCACACACGCACGCACGCACGCACACACACGCACACGCACACGCACAACCCTCCCCATGTTTAAATCTAAATTTCACACAGGAGAGAAACATTTCCTATCTCTCTTAGTCTGTTAAATATCATGCCTTCATTTTCCTTTATGGATGCATAAAATTCCATTGCGTGTATGTGAGAATTTTTCTTTACCTATTCGTCTGTTGATGACACCTTCCTCAAGAGCAGATTAAAAAGACAAAACATAATTCTTGACTGCGTTGGCTCTCTGAATGCAGCGTGATAAGCAGCAAGGTGAGACAACTGCTTGATTATGGATAACCCCACTTTACAATGCAAACCCCACTAACGTCAAGGCAGGGTACAAGACGGACTCATGGCAAGCCTGGTCGACACCTACAGCCAATTATAGGCACCTGCTTCCTGCACGCTTGTACCTCTAGCCTTTCCAGCCCTGCGTTCCCTCTGGTCACCTCTGCCCCACTGAGAAACCCACTCCAGAAGGACTTCCCTTCCCCTGGCTTCCTTCTCTTCCTTTCCCTCCATTTGCCCTCAAGCTCCAAGCCTGAAGGCATATGAGCCCACTCACATTTGAGCCGCGTGTCACCTGATGCCATTGCAGGGGTCACCACAGTCTGTTTCTCCTGTGACTTCCCAGGCTCTGGTTTCTGCCTGTCAGCTCAGGCAGGTGGCTGACTGGGCTCCTTTCTCCTTGCAGGGACATAAGGCACATTTCGGATGGACTGCCAACACTCCTGCCTTTCTGCATGCAGTCCATTTCCTTTCCCCCTCCTACTTGGGGATCTAGGGAACTGTCCTCCAGCCTCTCTGAGTCACTCCTGTGCCTGAAATATTTCAGAGATGGATGACTCACGGTGGACTGGCCACATTCTGAGATGTTTGAAGCCAGGAGGGAGGAGACACTGGGGGCTAGACACTTTAACAGCCGGACCCGAGCTCCTAGGAAGTTGCCCTCCATGAGGTCCTTGCCCCTAGGCTAGTCCATGCCGCATGACTGGGAGGTGTGGATGCTGCTGAGGACAGTCGTGTGGCCAGCAGGCTTCACTGGGTACCACCCTGCTAGCCGCCTGACTGATCAGAGGAGAGCTAGCATGGGCTGAATGTGTGTGCCCCCTCCCCCAAATCATGTTTTGGATGTGCTTCTCACTGTGGTGGTGTTGGATCTGGGGACTTTGGGAAACAATTAAGTATAGGTGATGTGATATGGACTCCTCATGGGATCATGCTTTTGATGGAAGAGCAAGACAAATGGGTGGGAATGTAGCTCAGTGGTAGAGTGCTTGTCTAACATGCACAGGGCCCTCAATCCCCATTAACACACACACACACACACACACACGCACGCACGCACGCACGCACGCACGCACGCACGCACGCACGCACACACATTCACACACGTACACAAAGGCAGCGCTTTCCCTCTCTGACTCTGCGTATCAAGGAAAGCCCACATGAACACACAGTGAGAAGGCGGCTAGCTATCTTTAAGCGAGGAAAAGCGCATTTACAAGAACTGAATCTTCCATCACCTTCATCGTGGACTTCCTAGTAGCTTTCTGAGCTACATAGTCTCTGGCTCTTTGCTATAGCAAAGACTGAGGCCATTTCACATAGCGGAGCATGATGGAGGAGTCTGCCCCTCTGTGCTTTCAAACAGTAGATACCTTCTAAAGTCTAGATTCTTGTTCCTATGCCCAGAATTTCAATTTTTCTTGCAAATTCAGTAATATATGTATAACATATATATTTTTGAATGTTAATATTTGCATAGCACATCTTCTTTCTTTCTTTTTTTTTTTTGGTTTTTTTTTTTTTTTTTTTTCGAGACAGGGTTTCTTTGCATAGCTTTGCGCCTTTCCTGGATCTCACTCTGTAGACCAGGCTGGCCTCGAACTCACAGAGATCCGCCTGGCTCTGCCTCCCAAGTGCTGGGATTAAAGGAGTGCACCACCACCACCCGGCTCATATTTCTTTATTAAAAGGTAAAGTAATGTACATTATTCAATTTGAAAAGAGCCTCAGGATAAAAAAAATCCTATAGTCTTAGATGACTTTAAATTGATCTTCTATAGCACGGCCTATATTATTAAATCTTAAAGAAATGAACCTAAAACATATTAACTTAGCCCTGGACAATTCAGAATCTTGTTTACCTGTATGATGATTTTTTTTTTTTTTAAATACAGGTCTCACGTTGCCCGTATTGGTCTTGAACTTACTATATAGCAGGGATGACCTTGAACTGGATGATCCTCCTGCCTCCATCCTGTGAGTGCTGGGACTACAGGTGCACACCACCTGGTTTATGTAGAACCGAGGACTGAACCCAGGGCTTCGTGCATGCTAGATAAGCACCCTACCGACCGACCGACCGAGAGCCTACCGACCGAGTCATGTCCCTGTGACTAGTTTTTGTACTGTGCATCTTTTATAACACTGACATTTTGAGTAAACAACACTTCTATGATTATTGGAGCTTTTATGCTGACACCATTGCAGGGGTCACCACAGTCTGTTTTTACTGTGACTTTCCGGGCTCTGGTTTCTGTCTGTCAGCTCAGGCAGCTGGCTGTGGAGTTACCAGGGAAGGCTGTGTGGGTGGTAAGGTCCTTGCTGGGCCTTGCACAGCTCAGCAAGCTTTGCTACTTATATGAAACCCAGCTTGATGGTGGGGAAGGTTTGGATTGCTGCGTTCTCCCTCCGGAGTTCTGGTTTTTGCGTTGTGGTAAAAATTTACCTCCTAAGGGACTGGACCTGCCTGGACTGAGTTTACCAGGTTGATCACAATCCTCGGGGGGAGGATTTGCCCTGGAGGAGGTGGGAATGGGGCGTGGGCTGGGGGTAAGGGGAGGGGGTGGGAGGGGAGAGAATAGGGGAACCCGTGGCTGATATGTAGAACTGAATGGTATTGTAAAATAAAATAAAAAAAAAAACCTCCCCTTTCTTTACAGAGAACTTTGATTTTGCTTCCCTGATAATTCACTGATTGATTTCTTTTTTTGAAATTCCTTATTTGTATTCTCAAAAACCTGAGAGTTAGTCTCTGGTTATAGTCTTATTAATTTTATGTGAAGACAGAATCCCCCCCCTCCCCCCGCCGCCCCGAGACAGGGTTTCTCTGTGTAACAGTCCTGGCTGTCCTGGAACCCACTCTGTAGACCAGGCTGGCCTCGAATTCACAGAGATCTGCCAGGCTCTGCCTCCCGAGTGCTGGGATTAAAGGCATGCACGCCGCCGCCGCCGCCGCCGCCGCCGCCGCCGCCGCCACCACCACCCAGCCAGAATTCTTTCTTTTCCCCCTAGCTCAGACAAGTTTTTCCTTCCTTGTAAAGATTGTTGCTTCTTCCCTCTTTAGTCCTTTCTTTAGGTACACAAGTTAAATATTGAGGTGCTGGTCTGTGTTCTCAGCAGCTTACAGTCCCCACCCTCCTCTTTTGACCGAGTTCAGCCCTAGTGCCCAGGCTGGCCTTGGACTGTGTTCCTCTTGCTTCTGCTTCCCAGGGTGTCCATTAGCGATTCTTACTTCCTTTATCATTTTATTTCCTGTCTTTTTTTTCTAAGAAACATCTTAGAATGGTCCAGACACCGATTGTGTGTGTGTGTGTGTGTGTGTGTGTGTGTGTGTGTGTGTGTGTGTACCCCATGCATGCCTGGTGTCTGTAGAAGTCAGAAGAGGGCAGATTCCCTGAAACTGGAGCTGCGGATGATTGTGAGCCACTGTGCCAGTGCCGGGAACTGATCCCAGGTCCGCTGCAAGGGCAGCAAGTACTTTTAACCCTGGAGGGTCTCTCTAGCTCCTTCTTTTGAACCCTTGTCACCAGAACTCTGTCAGAACATTCCTTCCTGTCTTCATCTCTTTTCCAGTCCCTCTAGGTCTCAGCTAGACTTGTTTCCAGTACAGACAACTGTCTTAGCCCCTGTCCCTTTGGGTCAGGGGCAGGGTACAAGAGGCACCCCCTTCCTTTGCTGGCTGGGTTGAACTGATCAGAGTTGGACTTGTGAAAGGAAGAGGCGTCATCTCTCGAGAATCCAGAGAAAGAAACAGAGTAGGCCAGTGGATTGTTTAGGTATTGTTGTTCCATACAATCCATTCTTAAAATGGATACACCAGAAACAGGACTGTGCATATGTGGGGTCTCATGTGAAGTAACATGGTGTAATGCTTAAATCAGATGAAACATTTCCATCTTCTCAAGCGTGTTCGTTTGTTGGAACCATTTGAAGTCATCTCTTGCAGCTTTTACAGTACAGCATCACCTATAGCTGCCTGCCTTCACTGCACAGCAGAGCGTCTAAGTCCTGTCTAGGTGTAACTTAGTACCACTGCTCCGTCTTACCCCACCTTCTCTGTGCCTTCCCTCACCAGTCTGCTTTCCCCAACTTCTAGTAGCTACCACTCTGTTCTCCCCTTCCACGAGGTCAACTTTTTCAGATGCTGTATGGGTGAGGCCGTACAGTGCTTGTCTTTTTGTGCCTGGCTTATTTCACTTAATCTCCAGTTCTACTCACGTTGCCACAAAAAACAGGATTTCCTTCTTGATTTATGGACAAGCAGTGTATCCTGCTGTGCATACAACACATTTTCTGTCTCTTGGTCTGTCTTTCTCTCTCCGTGGTGTATGTATGTCTATATTTGCACGTGCACATGTATGCGGGTGTGTTTGGAGGCTGGAGATTGGTGTTGGCTGTTTTCCTCAATTGTGCTCCGCTTTATTTTTTGAGACAGGGTCTCTCACTGAACCTGAAATCCACTGATTTGGCAGGACTTGATGGCCAACGATTCTCTAGGACCCACTTGTCTCTAGCTCCCCGGGCATGGGATTGCTGGTGTGCATCTCTATACCCAGCGTTTAAAACGGGGATTTTGAGATTAGAACCCAGGTCCTCAGGCTCGCACAGCTCATGCTTTATAGACCGAGCCGTCTTCCTAGTTCTCCATGTTTTCTGTCTGCATTCATCAGTTGATGGTCATTTAGGTTGTGTCTATTTTTGGTTTTGGGAAACAGTACTATTTTGACAACAGCAGTGCAGATATTTCTTTGGCATACTGATTTTATTTACTTTGGATATATACCCAGTAGTGGGATTATTACATTTTTTTTGTGTAATTTTTTTTGAGGAATCTCTTTTTGTACTAATTTATCTCCTTCCATCGGTGTACAAAGGTCTCCTTTTCTCTCAAATCTTTGAGAACACTTATTGTTTTTAATAATTTTTTTAAAGATTCATTTATTATGTATACAATGTTCTGCCTGCAGGCCAGAAGAGGGAGCCAGATCTCATTACAGATGGTTGGGAGCCACCATGTGATTGCTGGGAATTGAACTCAGGACCTCTGGAAGAACAGCTAGGGCTCTTAACCGCTGAGCCATCTCTCCAGCCCTGTTTTTAATAATTTTTGTTGTTGCTTTTTTTCTCCCTTTTTTCCTTTTGAGACAGATTTTCTCCAAGTAGTTGAAGTGGACCTGGAACTCACAGGCTGTAGCCCAGATTGGCTTTGAATGTGTGCTCCTCTTGTCTCCCTGGGGATTGCAGCCATGAGCCACCACCATGCATCTCTAGTCTTTCGAGAATGACCATTCTTACTGGGGTGAGGTGGGATTAACTGTAGTTTTCATTTGCATCTCCCTGATGACTAGAGATGTTGAATATTTTGCATTTATCTGTTGTCCATTTACATATCCATCTGGTCAACGTCTACTTAGGTCTCTTACTCATTTGTGTGTGTGATTGTGCATATGGTTATGTGCAGGTATATGTGTGTGAAGGCCACAATCTCTGTGGTGCTTTGGGTGCCACCCACCTTGCTTTCTGAGCCAGGGGCTGTCTCTTCACTGTCCTGGAGCTTGCCAAGCAGGCCAGGGTGCCTGCTCAGCGAGACCCTGGATCCAGCTGTCTCCACTTCCCCAATGCCGGGACTGTAACGTGCTTGGGTGTGAGGAGCCAGCTCAGGTCCTCATGTGATACAAGTTCCCTGCAGACTGAGCTGTCCTCAGTGCTCTGTCACTCATTTAAAATCTTTTTTTTAAGGGCTGGAGAGATGGCTCAATGGTTAAGAGCACTGGCTGCTCTTCCAGAGGACCTGGGTTCACTCACAGCTGTCCGAAACCTCAGTTCTAATGAATCTGACACTTTCACACACACACACACACACACACACACACACACACACAGAGAGAGAGAGAGAGAGAGAGAGAGAGAGAGAGAGAGAGAGAGAGAGATATCATACGCCCAGCCTTTATTTATTTGTTTTAAAGACAGGGCCTCACACACTACAGCCCAGGCTGTACTAGAACTCAGCAGGTACTCCAGACTATCCTTACACCCTCCTGCCTCAGCCTCCTGAGTGTCCACTGTGCCTAGCTTATAATTATTATTTTTTTTTTTTTGAGACAGGATCTCACTCTGTAGCCCTGGCTGTCCTGGCACTTCCTCTGTAGACCAGGCTGTCCTAGAACTCACAGACAACTGCCTGCCTCTGCCCCCTGAGTGCTGAGATTCGAATTTTTGAAGAAGTTAATGAGAGCCCAGGACAGACATGCAGTGGATCTGACTTGGGTTCACAGCACCCAGAACACTTAGAATTCCCAGTTGACCTGGTTGCCTTAGTTCTGACTCTGAGCCTCATCTCATCTGATTAATCGTTTTAGTAGCCTTTTCTATTTCATGTTGGTGAAAGGTCCTACAGAGCTTTAAGCATTTAATCACTGAGGAGCTTCAGGCCTGGTGTTCCTCTGCACTGATCATCTGTGGGCCAGCCCGGGTAGGACCTTCAGACCTGAGTTCTGCTGCGCTGGTCACGGAGCCCTCAACTGGGCAGTGAGGAATCAGCCTTTCTTTGCGGATGCCAAGCATGGCTAGGGAGAGGGCTCCCGGCTCAGTGCTCAGTGTGTAGATTCACTGGGCTCAGGAGTCCCCGGCAGGTTCCTGGGAGTGGTTTTTGAGTCTAAGGGAATACACTGATGCTTCTTCCCAGTCCCCTCAGGGATTCTTCTCTCCCTCAGGACATTTGGCAAATCTCTCAAGCATCTTAAGCTCTGGCCGCAGTCAGGGCGGGCAGCCGTGCAGCAGCCCCTGCTTTGCGTCCTGTCGTAAAACCCCACAGGAAGTGCAGAGGCTGCTCCTGCTGAGGCCTCACAGAGGGGAGCTTTACTGCATGTGTCACGCTACCTTGTTCCTTTGCAATTCTGTGATCTTTTCTATGTGTTAGATTTCAATCAATCAGTCAATCAATCAATCAATCAATCAATCAATCAATAAACCAATCAATCTTTTGAGAGAGGGACTCACTCTGTAGCTGAGGCTGGCTGAAACTCACCTTGTAACCCACGTTGGCCAAGAGTTCTCAGTGATTCTCTTGCCTTAACCTCCTAAATGCTGGGATTGCAGAATGGGCTACCATATATGACTCCATTAGAGTTAAAAACAAAAACAAACAAGCAAACAGAACCCCCTAAAATTAGGCTCCAGGCAGGATACAGTGGTGAGTACCTGTAATCGAAGAACTCCCACTGTAAGATGAGAGATAAAATAATTGCCTAGAAGGTCAAGGGTTAGCGAACCCGAACTTACTGTGCAGCAGAAACAAGAGAGACCCTGCCTCAGCAAGGTGGGAGGAGAGAACTCTTGAACGTTGTCCTCTGACTCCTACACAGGTACCGTGACATGCATGAGTGTGTAACACACACAAATACAAACTGAAAAAAGCCTTCAGGCATATGTGTTAGTTATTTAGCTGCGTTGTGTTCTTACCCTTCAAGGAAACGTCACGAAACACGACAGAATCCGCTTATAAGAGTTTATTGGAAATACAGGGATAGAGAGTGTGCAGGCCTGTGGGAGAGACACGTGCGTGAAGAAGAAGAGAGGAGAGAAGAGAGAACTGGGAACATGGCGCTCTGCTTTAAAACCTGCTGGGGGCATGGCCAGGTCACATCACTACTCCACACATGTGCGTAGATCACATGGTCACGTTGCGCGCTTACGTAGCCATGTAACGTCACGGATTCTGGTCACTCGAGATGCCTTGGCCAGAACTTGCTAGGCAGAGGTGTCCGGCCTGACCGGAATTGGCTAGGCGGAAGTGTCCGCCTGGTAAATGTGACCGTGGGGGGGGGGGCATGTTGTGAACCCTTCAATATGGAGAGATGGTGGTTCAGTCCAGAAAGTGTCTGTTGTGCAAACCTGAGAACCTAAGTTCTGTGACCCGCAGAGGTGTGTGTGTGTGTATGTGTGTGTGTGTGTGTGTACACCTGCAATTCCAGAGCTGGGGAGGTGGAGGCAGGGGAATGCCTCTGGATGTGCTGGCCAGTTAGTTTAGACACACTGGTGAGCTGAGACCCTTTCTCAAAAAATAGGGTGGAGAGTAAGTAATTAAGGAAAGCACTGAAGTTGACCTCTGACCTCCAGGAGCATGTGCACACATGTGCATGACCTCTTCCCACCTTCTCTGTCTCTCTCTCTGTCTTTGTCTCTCTCTCTCTCTCTCTCTCTCTCTCTCTCTCTCTCTCTCTCTCTCACACACACACACACACACACGTGTTGCATTACCTCTTTTTTTTTTTTAAACTATATTTACACAAACTTGGTCTGAGATTCTATCCAAGGTTGCCATGCAGCTGCAGTCTAAGAGAGTGTATTTTGTGGCATTTTCACATTGCACTTGAATGCTTTTAGCATCTTCCTCCTAACTGAGCTGGGGGTTGTCTTCCGGGCTCAGCAATGGAGTATGCATCAGGTTTTTGAGCCTTGGGTACTCACGCAGGGCATGTGACATACTTGTTCCTAAGAAATGACTGGGTTGGGTGCGAGGCTTGCTGTGGCTGGCCTGCCTCCCATACCCTGGAAGAGCCCCTGATTCTTGCCTAGCTTCTGGGCAATGTTGTCCATGGTTTCCGGATCTGTCATGCTAGCCTAGGAAGACGTGGTTCCTTCCTATATGGCTGCGCAGAGTTCGAGTCTGAGCTCTGACGTGCCTCCCACCTCCCAGTCCACTGCCCACCTTTCCGGTTGACTGGAGGAGGAGGGGTGTTTCAGAGAGTATGCCTTCCTCTGTTCTCTTTCTCCAAGACCAACTGTCTCAGGGCAGTGAGTAGGTGTTGCCTTCTTCTTCCCACTGTCTTCAGAATGTTCTGGTGTGTGGGTGGAACTTTCCCTTAGTTTACCAGTTCTTTGCTTATTTGGACACCAAGGCCTGGTCTCCATCTACATTCTTGAGTTCTCCTGATTTTGTTTAGCATCTAAACAGATAACACATTCTCCCACAATTGCAACATGGCCATGCCTGTGGATAAACCAGGTACATTTTTTTGTCAAATGCCTAGGAAAGAGTGGGGCTGGTCAAGTTCACCACCAGGCATTAGGCGGTGGTACCCATACAGTCCGAGCACAGTTGGTGTTTGGGGGTTGAGGTGAGTGTCTGCAGATTGGCATGCTTTTGATTTCTTTTGGCATCTGCTTACTTGACACTGAGGGTTGAACCTCCACTCATTAAGTCCTGATTTAATTTGGCTTTTTTTTTATTATTCGATAGCCTCCTGCATGGTAGAAACTGGAGTGGACTGGGAGAGGAGTGGTTTCAGGTGTCAAGAAAGCTGGAGTCATTGCCACAAGTGCAGTCTTTTGAGAGCAAATCAAGCACCACTGTGTGGCTGCCTTAGTTACTTTTCTACTGCAGTTAGAAGACATCATGACCAAGGCAACTTCTACAAGAAAGAATTTATTAGGGCCTTACGGTTTCAGAGAGTGAGTCTGTGATCATCATGGTGGGGGTGGAGCATGGCAGCAGGCAGGCAGGCATGGCGCTGGAGCAGTAGCTGAGAGCTTACATCTGATCCTCAAGCATGAGAGAGACAGTGAGCTACCTGGGAATGGTGTAGGCTTTTGAAACCTCAAAGTCCACCCCCATTGACACACCTCCTCCAACAAGGCCACACCTCCTAGTCCTTCCCCAAAAGTTCTACCAACTGGGGACCAAGTATTCACACATATTACCCTATAGAGGCCAGTCTCATTCATACACCACCATGGTATGACATGAAGATAGCGCCCATAGCTGGAATAACAACCTGACAGCGTATTGTGTTCATCTAGTATTTCATGAGAATCTCGCCTCTGCAGACTTAATCCCACTGGTCTGGTACACAGGGTGAAACAACACGTCCTCACTGGCTCAGCATCTTCCTTGGCTTAGAGTTGGGCTGGATCCGGAGGCCCCTAGGTCCGAGGTTAGTGAGGAGTCTTTTCAGCACAACCTGTACAGAGCCTGCTGCAGATCAATCTCATGCCTGAATCCTGCCTACAGGCATGGCCTTGCCCAGGACTTCTCTAAGTATTGTTTTGTGAACTGAAGTTCTCAGGATTCTGCAAGGCTGAGTGACTGGTTGGAACTTCATCACTTTGGGGCTGGGGAAATAGCTCAGCTTGTAAAGCTTGCTTGCAAACCCAAGGACCTGGGTCAATGTCTGGAACCCATATAGTGGAAGGAGAAAAGTAACTCACAAGCTGCCCTCTACACCCACTAAACAACCACTTCCCATGCCCTCCTTAGCCCTAGGAATTGCCGCTCTACTTTTTGTCCCTGTGGATTTGGACATTGTGGGGTACTTAGAGCAGGTGGAATCTACAGTGGCTGTTCTGTTTCGACGGGCTTGTTTCACTTAGCATATGTTCTCAAGGATTGTCTGTGTTGTGGCACTATCACAATTCCTCCTAAAGGCTAAATAACATTCCATTGTATCTATATTCTATAATCGTGGCTGGCCTTAAAGTCACTCTGTAGCCAGGATGACCTTAAGCATGAGGGTGGAAGGACTTGATTGCCTAAGGAGACGGAGATGTCCTAAAGCATGTTAAGCCAGACACCCAAGAGAACCGATGTGAAGTTCTACTTAAGTCTTAAGGTCCAAGAGTCAGAAGAGGATGGTATAAGCCCCAGTCTGAAGGGCAGCAAGGAGAGCCAGTGTTCCAGTCTGAGTCTGAGTTCCAGAAAGGCTCAGTGTCTTCCTCTCCTGCAGACCTTTTGTTCCGTTCTAGTCACTATTTGTTCATGAAAGTTTGGTTTTCATAGAATATGAGCTTTAAAAAATGCATTATTTAAAAGATTTATTTTTATTTTACAAGTGTATTTCCCCTGCATGTATGCGAGTGCATGCAATGCCTGCAGAGGTCAGAAGAGGGTGCTAGATCCCCTGGAACTGGAGGTACAGATGGTTGTGAGTTACCATGTGGGTGCTGGGAACTGAACCTCAGTCTTCTGTAAGAATAGCAAGTTCTTGAACCACTGAGCCATCTCTCCAGCCCAGATCCTAAGCTTTTGAATGATACTGAATCCAATGAGTCTGCCAAAATTAGTTACTTCCTAGGTAAGTTAGTTAATTAGTTACTTCCTAGGTAAGAAAAGTTAATCTGTTAGATATTTATAATTTAATTTTTTTTCCCGATAATTCTATTAGGATGGACACACACACATACACACACACACACACACACACACACACACACACACACTAGGCAACCACCACCTAAACAGACAAATTATAATTCAGTGAAGCCAACAGGTGTGAGGAAAGGCTATATAGGAATGACCTAGAGAGCTAGGACTATGATGGAGCATGGGAGGGGTCCGTAGAGGAAGGGAGAGTATGGAGTTTGCTAGGCACAGAAGACGACCGAGGACCAGTCAGTCTATTGAGGCCTGAAAGCCTGGGAGGGGCTGGAGTGTAAAGAAAGCGTGAGGACCTCAGTGTGACTGGTTTGGGGTCACGTGATACAGAGTGCAGGAAGCTGAGGCTCGTGTCCCCAGGGGGCAGGTCGAAGGCCTTTCACTTCTGCTCGAGAAGCGTGGGTTCTCTCCTGCTGGCCAGCGGTTCTCTACTGTTAGTGGTTACAAAAATCGCCTGGGGACCTCATTAAAAATGGGGATTCCTAGGACTTCTCTCCAAGGAGCTGGACGCAGTAGGAGATGACAGCTTAATGAGTTCCCTAGTCGATTCTAACGTGGTTGTTCACAGAACCCAGCACCGCTCGGGGAAGCGAGCGCTTTAAGAACAAGGAATGACGTGACCCAATTTATTTTTTAGGAAGAGAAGTCAGGCGGTTGTAGAAGTTGGACTGATTTTACTGGCAGGGGAAAAATGTAAGTGATTTCTTCAGACGTGCTGGTGAGAAGCATGGAAGAGTGGAGCCCCGGCACTCGGAGGCGTGGGACAAAGGGCTGCATCCGGGTTATATGAGGTGGGATGCGGAGTTGACTCTAGAAGATAGAAGACTGAGAAGAATAAAGGTTCTCAGTTATTAGTGCTTTACATGGGAGAATGGGTGGTCAATGATGCCTGGTACTTGGTAAGTGTCAGTTGAAAGCAAGTGGGATGGGCAGAAGCAAGGAAGATTCCATTTTGGATGTGCACATTTGAAGCCAATACAATCCCACCTATCGGCTGTTCGTGAGGAGAGCTCATGCAGGGTTGGAGATATGGATGTGGGAATTGCCAGTAGGGACACAGATCTTGCAGAAATGGCGTCTGAGAGTCTCACATTAATCTGAAAGGCATAAGCCTGAAAGAGAAGAAAGCTGAGAAGACAAGTCCATTGGGGTATTTAAGGGACTCCCCGCCCCCTTTCCTTTCTGTTTGTGGTGTTGGGGATGGAGCCTAGGGTCTTGCACATGCTAGGCAAGTAACTGTCCCCGAGCTACATCACAGCTTTGTCAGCACTTGTTAGAACAGAAGGGGAAGTGACTGAGCAGAAGCAGGAAGGTTGAGAGGAGATATATTTTGATTTTTTTTGTTTTTTTTTTTGTTTTTTTGAGACAGGGTTTCTCTGTGTAGCTTTGCGCCTTTCCTGGAACTCGCTCTGTAGACCAGGCTGGCCTCGAACTCACAGAGATCCACCTGCCTCTGCCTCCAGAGTGCTGGGATTAAAGGCGTTCACCACCACCGCCCGGCTTGATTTTTTTTAATATAAGGAAGAAGAGAACAGCAAAGAACATGGATAAGCAAGCATCTCTGTGTCAGGATACACTTTAGGTACCTGGCCAAGAGTGGTATAGCTGGGTCATTTGGAGAACTAGCTTTAGCTTTCTGAGGAACCTCCACACTGATTTCCATACTGGCTACACCAGTTTGCACTCTCACCAACAGTGAGTAAATTTTCTCCCTTCTCTACATCCACTCCAGCATTTGTTATCATCTGTTTTTATTGTTCTGAGATATTCTGACTGGGGAAAGAAGTCTCAAAGTAGTTTTAATTTGTATTTACTCGATGGCTAAGGATGCTGAATATTTTAAGATGACCCCAGCTTAGATTACCAGCAATAGTGGAGAGGGTGCCTGAATTGGCTTACCCCAGTAATCAGATCGGTGAATACCCTAACTGTCATCATAGAACCTGCATCCAGTGACTGATGGAAGCAGATGCAGAGATCCACAGCCAAGCACCAGACTGAGCTTCAGTAGTCCAATCGATGAGAGAGAAGAGGGATCAAGATCATGATGGGGAAACCTACAGAGACAACCAAACCAAACTAGTAGGAACTCATGAACTGTGGACCAACAGCTGTGGAGCCTCCATGGGACTGGACTAGGCCCTCTGCATAGGCAAAACAGTTGTGTAGCTTGACCTACTTGAGGGGTTCTATGGCAGTGGAATCAGGATCCATCCCTGGTGCATGAGCTGGCTTTTTGGAGCCCAGTGCCTATGGTGGGACACCTTGCATAGCCTTGAGGCAGGGGGAGGGGCTTGGACCTGCCTCAACTGAATGTATCAGGCTCTGCTGACTCCTCATGGGAGACCTTGCCTTGGAGGAGGTGGGAACAAGGGGTGGGCTGTGGGGGAAGGCTGGCGGGTGGGAGGAGGAAGGAGAGGTGGATCTGTGGTTGGTATGTAAAATGAATAGAAAATTTCTTTTTTTTCTTTTCTTTTCTTTTCTTTTTTTTTTTTTGGTTTTTTCGAGACAGGGTTTCTCTGTGTAGCTTTGCGCCTTTCCTGGAACTCACTCTGTAGTCCAGGCTGGCCTCGAACTCACAATGATCCACCTGGCTCTGCCTCCCGAGTGCTGGGATTAAAGGCATGCGCCACCACCGCCCGACAGAAAATTTCTTAATAATAAAGAAAAAAGAAATATTTCTTGGTGATTTGAGTTTATTCTTTTGAATACTCTGTTTAGTTCCATGCCTCAATATTTATTGGAGTTGTTTTCTTGGTATTTAGTTTTCTGAGTTATTTGTATATCCTAGGCATCAGCTCCTATCAGGTGTAGAGCTGGGAAAGATCATTCCACTCTGTAGGACTCCTCAAACAATGATGTGCAAAAGCAAAAAGCCTCATTAGGTCCCACGTAGCAATTGTTAGTCTTGATGCTCTACTGGTGTCCTGTGCAGGAACCCCTCCCTGTGTGAAGGTTGAAGTGAATTCCCACCTTCTCTCTGTTAGAGTCAGGGTCTGAGGCCCATGTTGAGGTCCTTGATCCACTTGCCGTTGAGTTTGTGCTGTGTGAGAGGTAAGGATCTAGCACAGAAGAAGGGGTGTCACAACTTTTATCCTAGTACAGGAGCTGTTAGCAGTTGATTTTGTTTGTTTGTTTTTTAAGATTTATTTATTTATTATGTATACAGTATTCTTTCTGCACGATTGCCTGTATGCCAGAAGAGGGCACCAGATCTCACGATATGGGTGATCTCACCATGTGGGTGCTGGGAATTGAACTCAGGACCTCTGCAAGAGCAGCCGGTGCTCTTAACCATGGGGTTAAGATCTCTCCAGCCCCTGTTTGTTTGTGGGTTTTTTTTTTCCGAGACAGGGTTTCTCTGTGTAGTTTTGGTGCCCATCCTGGATCTCGCTCTGTAGACCAGGCTGGCCTCAAACTCACAGAGATCTGCCTGCCTCTGCCTCCCGAGTGCTGGGATTAAAGGCGTGCGCCACCACTGCCCAGCCATGGTAATTGATTTTACAGAGAGTAGGGAGATGGGGCTGGAAGCAAAGAGAGTTTTCTTTAAGGGCGAGGCCCCTGATGGGTGCATCAACACATATTCCTGTGATGGCCCCACACCCAGAGGTTTGTGGACAAAAAAATTAGACTTCATTTTTCTTTAATTTTAAAAAGATAAGGTGTGTGTGTGTGTGTGTGTGTGTGTGTGTGTGTGTGTGTGTGTAAAATGAGTCAGCAGATGGGGGTGGATCTGGGAGGAGTTAAGGGGAGGAATGGAGTTGAATGTGATTAAAATACATTGTATGAAGTTCTCAAAGAACTAACCAGGATGTTAAAAGACAAAAAAGAGAAACAATTTAATACAGCAATTGTGTGTGTCTATGTGTGTCATTGTCTGTGTGTGTGTGTCTGAGTGTGTGAGTGTGTGCATGTGCTTGTGGATCTTAGAGGGATATATTGGGAACTGCTTGTCAATCTAAATGTTGAGATATTTTCTAACTAAACTCTTCTTTCTCATATAGTTTGTCAGTCGATTTAACTCTCTCTTAAGGTCATTTCTGAGTCATGATAGAAAAATCAGGTCAGCAGCATAAAGGAAGGCGTTAGTCTTCCTGTATGCTCTGGCCGGAGCAGCACTTATTTCAAGTAAAAGCTGTTTCAGCTTATTTAGTCTCCCCGTGGGCTGCTGAACACTCCCTGACTCTGTCCCGATCTCACCACTGAGCCCCACACTCATCCCCATCCTCCACCCTCTCCCCAGCTCCCACCTCACCCCAGCCCCCACCCTCACCCCAGCCCCCACCCTCACCCCAGCCCCCAACCCTCACCCCCAGCCCCCAACCCTCACCCCCAGCCTCCACACTGACCTTCAGCCCCCATCCTCACCCCAGCTCCCACCTCACCCCAGCCCCCACCCTCACCCCAGCCCCCACCCTTGGCCCCCAGCCCCCAACCCTCACCCCCAGCCTCCACACTGACCTTCAGCCCCCATCCTCACCCTTACCTTTAGTCCCGGTCCTCACCCTCAGCCTCCACACTGACCTTCAGCCCCCATCCTCACCCCAGCTCCCACCTCACCCCAGCCCCCACCCTCACCCCAGCCCCCACCCTTGGCCCCCAGCCCCCAACCCTCACCCTCAGCCCCACACTGACCTTCAGCCCCCATCCTCACCCTTACCTTTAGTCCCGGTCCTCATCCTCAGCCTCCTCCCTCACTCCCTGACCCCACCCCAGCTCTTCAGCCCTGACATTTGTTTCTTTATAGCATTTAGGTTAGAACCAGGCCTTCTGGAATCCCCACCCCACCTCTTGTCAGCTTCTACATTGTTTTAGAAAATAATTATGAAAAACAGCTCTGCTTACAGGTTTAGTAAAAGTAACGAATTCATTTCCATTTTCCTTTATACTTTATATGTTATTAGACATCCTATTTGAATTGGATTTCTGGCTTTGGAAATGCTGCCTCGGATGATGGCCCTGTGGGGTTTTTAAAGGGTCTTTAAGTTGGTGCTTGCACACTCTGTGTATATCCGGAGTTACTAGCTTTAAGACGCTTTTTAAAGTTCCCTTCGCAGGTCAGCAGCACAGTGCCTCAGTGACGGAAGGACAGGCACAGTCCTCACTTCGTCAAAGTCTGGCCCCTGAAGTCTCTTCAGCCGGGGTTTTGGCCTCTGGATCTTACCTTTTTGTTGACCTTTCTGGACTATTCTCTGGCCAGGCCCAAGGAAGATTTCATTACAGTGGTGCATATGGGTGGTCTGTGCCTGGCTGCCTTCCCTTGTGGTTCACCCTTGTGGTGGCATGCATGAGTACTTCTTTCCTTGCGTCTTGGCAAACCCTTTCGCAGTCTAGATCATCTTCCAGTGTTTGAGTCACTGCGGGAAGTCCCTTCATTCTGGACATTATTCTGCCGCCATTGTCAGCTGCTCTGGAGCATCTTCATGCTTTGGGCACAGCCACTTTCATATTCAAGGTTTTTTTCTTTGAAATTACATTTTTACTTTTTTATTTTGTATATGTGTGAGAATGCATATGCCATGGTATTTTGTGGTCAGAGGATATGCTTGTTGGTTTTTGTGAAATTAACACAAATCTAGACATGTCTGGGAAGAGAGACTCTTAGTTGAGAAAATGCTTCCCGTAAGATTGGCACGTGGAGCATTTTCTTTTTTCCCTTTTTATTTTTTTGTTTTTTCGAGACAGGGTTTCTCTGTGTAGCTTTGCGCCTTTCCTGGAACTCACTCTGTAGTCCAGGCTGGCCTTGAACTCACAGAGATCCACCTGGCTCTGCCTCCCAAGTGCTGGGATTAAAGGTGTGTGCCACCACGGCCCGGCGAAACCAGCTTTTATTGGCAGCTTTCTTTGGCATTTCTTTTTCCTTTCAGGGTGGCAGTTAACTTTAACACTTTGGTCTGTGTGGAGGAAATGGGATTATATTTTTATATTATATTTATATTTATATAAACTGGTTATATTTTTATTACAGCCTTCCACACAGAGAAGTATATTTTGTTCCGACTGCCATTTAGGAGAAAAGATGTTGAAAAAACTTTTTTTTTTAAACAGTCTTCAAACTTGGCCAGTATATTTTCTAGGGAATTTCACAAAGGACCAGTTCTCATCCTGTTTTTGCTTTGATATTGTCATATTCAAACTTTCTAATCTTACATACTTTCATTTTTTTGCTGCACTTTAATCTTTACTTGAGGACATTTTACAGTCTACCCTTTCTCCCAGAGGGTACAGTCCAAGAGCCCGAGTGGATCTGAAACCATGGATAATACTATAGTTGTGATGGCTACTCTTCATTGTCAGCGGACTGGATTTATAATCACCATGGAAACACCCTTCTAGATCTATGAGGGTGTTTCTAGAAAGGTTTAATTGGGGAGGAAGACCTCCCCTCAGTGTGGTTGGCATCATCCATGGACTGGGATCCTAGTCTAAGTCAAACTGAGAAAGCAAGCTGAACATCAGCATTCCCTTCTCCTCTCTTCCCGACTATAGAAGCAGTACGACCAGCCACACCATGTCACGGCCACCACAGAGTCCTTTTGTCTTCCCACAGATATGCTGCATCCCTTCAAATGGCAAGCCAAGGAACAACACAACAAACCACCAAAACCCAAATAAAAGCCCCAAGCCAAACCTTTCCTCCCTCAACCTGCTTCCTGCCGATATTTGTTCAGTGACGTGAAAAGCAACTAACGCACCTCTTCTTCAGATGTGCTCACTAGGTGACAAGGCTTCCCCAGTTCCATTATAATCTTTAATGAAAAAGAAGAGGTCAGACGAGGGGGTCAGATCCCCTGGAGCTGAAGTTACAGACCGTTGTCAACCGCCGTGTGGGTGCTGGGAATCAAACCCAGGTCCTCTGGAAGAGCGGGAACTAAGGAGCCGTCCCTCCAGGCCTCTCCATTATAATCCTGGGTGAACACTCTGATATGTCATCTACTGTTGATTGAGATACCATCTTGCAGTGCAGGACTGTTCTGTGTTCTCCTCATCCTGCAAACCTAGGATAAAACTTAGGTTCTAGAATACGCACGGGAGCAGACCAATAATATTAACTAAAGGCAAAATAAAATAACTTTAACAACATACTCCAACAAAGTTCCTAAAAACTTAAGAGATTTTTACATGTGCAATTTCCCATTAAATACTTTTGGGTTTTGGTTGACCTGGGGTAATTGCAGAAAGTGAAATCCTGTGTAGAGGTGGACCGTGGTGTCAGAGTTTATCCCCGGGACAGGGGAGGTGCATGACAGTGTGCCTTACTGTCTGTCTGCCAGACTAGCAGTGAGAAGTAATGTGATTGGCTGCTGATCATGGTGCCACCTGCCACTTTCACAGTCCTTTGTGGGAAGAAGGTCAGCCTGACGTCTGCCCTGGTGTTACTACTTAGAGTGCACACAGTGGAACCTGCAGTTTGGACTGCGTTGTGGGTGACTCCTCTTTTGTTGGCTGAAGTGTGTGTGTGTGTGTGTGTGTGTGTGTGTGTGTGTGTGTGTGTGTGTGTGTTGGATCTGTGCAACTTAAACCCTCACTACAGTTAATTCTTGTATTCTCAGACTGCAAACTAGTTGAATATTTTGTCTGCATCTCTTTTGAGTTTAGGAATTACGGTGTGGCCCCAGGCCCTGTGATCACCTTCTCAGAAGGAGATGAGGCCTCTTTCCTGCATCCTTTGTCTGTGGACAGGCCTAGTGCAGCCGCCTCCTCTGACAAACGCCGCTTCTGTTGAGGGACAAGACAGGTAGACCATCTCCATCACCCGCTCCCTCGGCTCTCTCTTGATGTCCTGTGGTCTAGAACTGCCTCTCCCTCCCACCTGGGTCAAAATTTCGCCCTGGTCCCCACAGTGCAGCCAGCTAGACCCCGATTTTCTGATGAATATCTCATCCACACTGGACATGCTTTTTTTCCCCCTAGAAAATGCCTTATGGTGGCTGGGTTACAACTGTCTTTCAAACCTCAGGCCGACCTATACGTTTTTCCTCCCTAACTTTAAAAATCTAAGTTTAAAAAAATCAGTGTAGCATTTAATATAAGCTTCAAAAGTTCACAAAGGAAAAAGGTTCCTGAAGAGATTCTGTCTTTCCCTTTTCTTTGGGACTTTTGATGCATTTTTTGCTTAACAAAATAGGTTTAAAATGGACCCAGAGAGAGTCTCTGTGGTTTTTTTTTGTACTTAAAACAGGCCAGCACTTAAACTTAAAAATTTTTGTACTTAAAACGGAGAAGCACGCAACAAATGCCTGTCACTTTACTGACTGAAATTACAAGCTGCAGGCACACTCTGATTTACTAGTTGATTTATTTCTGAAAAATGATTTTTTTTTTTGTGGGGGGTTGGTGGGTGGGAGGGAGGCGTGATACCTGACTGGAAGGAGGAGGGGAAAATTTGCTTCCAGAGTTCTGTGGATTCTTCTAACAGGGACGAGTTCAGACATACAGTTGAGGATGCTTTGGGTAATGAATGGTTTGCTGGCAGAACATCGTTCATTTAAGTGTGCATTTCAAACGTTTGCTTTAAACACAGTGGCCACCCATTAGGGAGAGACATCTGCATTATGGAAAAAAACTTCCTACTTTGGAAGACAAGACAGTAAGTCAGGGAAAGGTGTCCATATGCTCCTCCTGAGACTGCTCTCTGGAAGGGCCAACAGGAAGCTTAGGAAGGTTCTTCTGGAGACACGCACAGGGCCACACTAGCAGGTCTTCAACGAGCGAGAGTCAGTGTCATTTTTTTCTGTATTTTGTCTCAAATTTCCTTTGTTGGAGTCTGAATGCCCAGAACTTAGGGTGCGATTGTCCCAGAACAGAGGGACTTTAAGGAATGAATTATGGTAAAATGAGGTCAAAGGAGACAAATCTAGCTTGTGCTCTTCTGAGATAGACAAAGACATGGAGAAGGTCTGATCCTGTGAAGAACAGGAGAAGGCAGCTGTCTAACGGGCAGGGGTTTGGAAAGTGGCTTGGGAGCAGAGCACTTGCCTTAAATGTCCACAGCCACAAGGAGAGAGATCTCAGAATGAAGGCAGTTCTTCCGACAATCAGTGAGGAAACCCGTCCAGTTGTTAAAGCCACCTTACCAACAGTGCTCAGGTGAGAAGGTGGTGTTGTAGGGCAGGCATGAAGGCCTGACTGTTTCACCCACAGCTGGAGGACTTGGTCCAGCTGTAGACCTCCCACCCCTCTTCCCTAGCTTGTGACTCTTTGGGACACCTTCTCCCTGTCACAGATGTAGGCCTCTCATGGTCTCTAGCACAGTTCACTTGTTTATAACAATTTGAAGGCTTACTCAATCTATCTCAAAAGTTTGTTCTTTCTTTACATTTATTTTACTAGCAGACTACTATAACCACAATAAAAGAGAATTTGGAAAATAGATTTGAAAACACCCACTGGTAGCCTTAATTCTAGAGTGAGTATCAGCATTTGGTTGATTTTTCCCTTCAACCTTTAAATGCTATGCCTGAAAACCCCCATGCCCCTCAGCAAAATTACTTCTAAGATTCTCTCTCTCTCTCTCTCTCTCTCTCTCTCTCTCTCTCTCTCTCTCTCTCTCTCTCCCTCTCTCTCTCATCTCTGTCTGTCCATATGTATATATAATAAATGTATGTTTCTATAATTTTCTTTAAAAAAAGATTATATTTGCCAGGTAGTGGTGGTACATGCCTTTAATCCCAGCATCCAGAAGGCAGAGCCAGGCAGATCTGTGAGTTTGAGGCCAGCCTGGTCTACCCAGTGAGATTCATGACAGCCAGGACTGTGTAGAGAGACCCTGTCTCAAGAAACCAAGAAAAAAAATGACAATATTGTATCATAAGTTCTCATTAATGGTATAAGAGAATATTCTTAAATATAATTTTAGTGATTAATAATATAGCCACTGAGTGAACACAGTAGTTTAATATCTCTATTTCTCAATTCTATTATCTACCTATCTACCTATCTACCTATCTATCTATCTATCTATCTATCTATCTATCTATCTATCTATCTATCTATCTATTTTTAGAGGCAGGATATCACTATATAGCCCTAGCTGGCCTGGAACTCACTTATATAGCATAAGCTTGTCTTGAGCCTGTAGAGACCACCTTTCCTCAGCCTCTGGGAGTAAAGGCATGTGCTACCACATCCAGCAGTTTCTCAATTCTTGAACAGTTTCTAGCAATCTATGTATTTGTGTATGTATGTATCTATGTATGTATGTATGTATGTATGTATGTATGTATGTATGTATCTATTCATCTGTTCACAGCATCTTACTCTGTACCCCTAGCTGGCCTGGAACTTAACTATGGAGACCAGGCTGGTCTCAAACATGTGGAAATCCTGCTGCATATTCCTTCTGAGTGCTGAGAATACAAGGGTGAGCCACTGTGACCAGCTTCAATTTTGAAATAGTAAGGTTGTTTTTACATTGTTCCTAGCTCTTTATTTTTATAGATAGCACAGGAATTGTTTTCTTTCTGTTTTACATTTTACCCTTACTAGTTGAATCAACTTCCAAGGCCAAAGCCATTCTATGCAGAAGCTTGGTGTTCAAGTGGTGTCTCTTATGAGAGCCTGTGAGAGCTTATATCAGTGCCAGTCTCCACCCATGCCAAGCCATCATGGGGCACGGTTACTATCTTTGGGAGAATTATCTAGTCTGTAGCTACTGTTTTCCACCCAGTATATTCATGGGTTTGGTTTGCTGAAATTCAAGGGTAAAGAAAAAGCATGTCTGAATCTCAGAAGAGTTAGTTAAAATGTCTGACCACAGTGACTTAAATTCTACCTGCATGGGATCACATGAAATTAAAAAAACTTCTGCACAGCAAAGGAAATCATCACCAGAATGAGACAGCACACAGAAAGGGAGAAACTCTTTGTCAACCACACATCACACAGGGAGGGTCATATCTAAACTATACAAAGAGCTGTAAAATATTCAACACCATTGGGCTGGAGCGGTTGTTTCAGAGGTTGAGCACTGGCTGCTCTTCCAGAGAACCAAGGTTTGATTCCCAGCACCCACATGGCAGCTTGTGACTGTCTGTAACTCCAATTCCAGGGGACCTAACGCCCTCTTCTGGCCTCCTGGGGCACCAGGCACATAAGTGGTACATAGATATAGATGCAGGCAAAATATCCATGCACATAAATCAAATAAATTAAGTATCATAAAACAAGCCTTGCAATTAACAAATGGGCTAATAATAAATGGAATATATACTTCTCAAAATAAAAAACAGAAATGGTGAAATTAAACGTAAGTGTTAAAGGTAGGTTGAGATTTCAACTCACCCCAGTTGAAATGGCTAACATTGGAGAAACAAATGACAGCAAATGCTGGTGAGGATGCAGGGGAAAGCGGACACCTAACTCACTGCTGGGGAAGTGCAGCCTGGTACAGACACCGCAGAGGTGTGGTGGTTTGAGTGTAACTGGCCCTCATTAGCTCATAGGGAGCGGCGCTATTGGGAGGTATTGCTTTGTTGGAGTAGGCATGGCCTTGCTGGAAGAAGTTGTCACTGTGGGGGTGGGCTTTGAGGT
Source organism: Peromyscus maniculatus bairdii (assembly GCF_049852395.1). NCBI lineage: Eukaryota > Metazoa > Chordata > Mammalia > Rodentia > Cricetidae > Peromyscus > Peromyscus maniculatus. The sequence goes on along the minus strand of NC_134853.1, from coordinate 65,604,235 downwards.
CTCAGATATGCTCAAGTCACACCCAGTGGCTTAGACCACTTCCTGTTGCCTTTGGATCCCCAGCCCTTTCTCAAGCACGATGTCTGCCTGCACACCACCATGTGCACCATGATGATAATGGACTAAACTTCTGAAAATGTAAGCCACTCCATGTAAACGTTTTTCCTTTACAAGAGTTGCTGTGGTCATGGTGTCTCTTCACAGCAACAGAAACCCTAACTAAGACTAGAGGTTTCTAAAAACACTAAAAATAGAACTTCTGTGTGGCCCAGTTACACACTCTTAGGTGTATGCACGAAGGACTCTTCAGTCGACAAACCACTGATATACGTGCACATCCATTGTTATTGCTGAACTATTCATAATAGCTAGGAGATAGCCTAGGTGTTTGCCATCAGATGAATGGATAAGAAAATGTACAGGTACCATAAACATTTCAGCTATGAAGAAAAAGTAAAATTATGACATTAGCAGGAAAGTGGGCAGAGATGGAAATGATGATATTAAATAAAATAAATCAAGGTCAGAAAGACAAATACTGCCTGTTTTCTCTCATCGCTCACCCTTGACTTTAGTGTGTGTGTGTGTGTTTGTGCATAGTCTATGGCACTATGGAATTAGAAGGGAACCGTAGAGAGGAAGAAGAAATCTTTTTTTTTGTTTTTGTTTTTGTTTTTTGTTTTTCGAGACAGGGTTTCTCTGTGTAGCTTTGCGCCTTTCCTGGAACTCACTCGGTAGCCCAGGCTGGCCTCAAACTCACAGAGATCTGCCTGGCTCTGCCTCTGCCTCCCGAGTGCTGGGATTAAAGGCGTGCGCCACCACCGCCTGGCTAGAAGAAGAAATCTTAAGGGAAAGGGAGGAAAAAAAGAACCAGTAATTGAAATGCACAAGAAGGTAAAAAAGGGCATCTGGGGTGGGGGTGAACAGACCAGCGGGATGGAGTAAGAAGGATGCAGGGTTTGGGCGGGGGAGGCAGTTGGGTAGGGAGACTAATAGGAACCAAGTGTGTATGAATATGCAATGGCAAAGCCATTGCTTTGTATGCTAACTTAAAAATGGGACAATTCCATTCACAGCCAGTGGGACTTTGCTCATTTTAATATGAAAATATATTTGCATGAAGATTGTCCTGAAAATTGTAATTATTTTCAATTTGATAAATATCATTTCTAGTTGGATGTTTAAAATTAAATTTCAAGACAGGGCATAGGGGACATATCTGTAATCTTAGCACTCAGGAGGCAGAGACAGGAGGATTGGGACAAGTTTGAAACCAGCCTGCTCCATCTAGGGAGTTCCAGGCCAAGACTGTATAGTAAGAACCTGTAGTGAACAAAATGAGAGGAAGAAAATAATTAACTTTTTAAAAATAGCAACCAGACACCTTTTGATAACATTTCTTATAAGAGCTAAGGTTTGTAACTACAGCAGCCCTAAAGGCCCTGATTCAAAGCAAAAATGTGATTCCTTTGAAAAACCCTTCCAACACTCCAGTATATTCTTTTTATTCCCTCCTGAGATGGGGTTTCTCTGTGCAACAGCCCTGGCTGTCCTAGAACTCACATTGTAGACAAGGGTGGCCTCGAAGTCAGAGGGATCAGTCTGTCTCAGTCTGCCTCTGCCTCCCAAGTGCTGGGACTGATTAAAGGTGTGCACCACCACTGTCCAGCAGTCCAGTACATTCTTAATTCCTACCAAGTAGTGAATCAAGTAGCTTTGAGGGTTTTGATGGATAGTTTTATATCACCTTGACACAAGCTAAAGTCACCTCAGAGGAGGAACCTCAATTAAGAAAATACCTCCATAAAATTGGGCTGTAGGCAAGACTATGGGGGCATTTTCTTAATTACTGATTGATGGGGGAGGGCCCAGTTCATTGTGTGTGGAGCCATCCCTGGGCTGGTGGTCCTGGGTTCTGTAAGAAAGCAGGCTGAGCAAGCCATGAGGAATAAGCCAGTAAGTAGCACCCCTCCATAGTCTCTTCATCAGCGCCTGCCTCCAGGTTCTTGCCCTGTGTGAGTTCCTGTCCTGACTTCCTTCAGTGATGGACTGTGCTGTGGAAGGTTAAGCCAAGTAAACCTTTCCTTCCCAACCTTCTTTGGTCATGGTGTTTCACCATAGCCATAGTAACCCTAATCAGGACAAGGGTGAAGGCAGGCTGGACCATTCGTGCATTCAAAAGTAATAACTGTTCTTGGGGCATCCAGCTCATCGCTGTGCCATTCCTTGAGAATAAGTTACAGGAAAAAGTTCTTAAAAAAGAAAAGATAAGTTCCATCTACTATCATTAGGCCGTGAGACTGGGGAGCTAAATAACCCATTTTTCGAGCTCTTCAGAGTGATTACAGGACATTTGCTGCAGAGGGTCCCTGATCCGGAGAAGCGGTTTAACTATTCCCCCAGTAATCATTTTCCTTTCACTTGCTTTTTGCTGGCCACTTTCTTGTCATTATGGCTGATCCCTCCATTGTGAATGAAATAGTCTCTTTCTTTTGGTAAAGGAAAAAAGTGCACGATATGGTCCCTGGATCCCTGCCAGTGGACACACACTTGCATCCAGTCTGCTGCTGGCAAAAATGATCCGGTGAAACCAGCATTCAAGATTCACAGCTCTGTGCCACTCAGGCCAACACATTAGATGCACTCAAAGCCATGGTCAGCAAGAAAATGAACTCTCCAAAAAATCATGCCTATGTGTATAACCATGAGTGCAGCAGTCACCATGACGGGAATAAAAACCAGCTCTGGAGGGGATGGCAGGGTGTTACCTCTAGATATAAAACTCATCACCTGTTGTTCATAGGCAATCTGGTACAGCTAAGAATTGAAGTCAAGAGGAGACAAACTGATAGGTTAATTTTACAAATGCAAACACTTTAATAGAATTGCCCTTGTACTTGGTAAGAAGAAAGGGACTGATGATAAATTTTTTTTTTCTCTCATGTGACATTTTTTTCTGTTTATTTTGTGGCAAAAGAATATATCTTTTTTGGGAGTTGGAGAGATGGCTCAGTGGTTAAGAGCATATACTGTTCTTCCAGAGGACCTGGGTTTGATTCTGGGCACCCACGGCAGGGGGCTCACAACTGCCTGTAACTCTAGCTCCAGGGCATCCCCCGGCCTCTGTGGGCACTGACCTCAAACACACATACCTGAGATTTATTTTTAACTTTTCATTGTGTGTGTGTGTGTGTGTGTGTGTGTGTGTGTGTGTGTGTGTGGTGTATGCACATGAATACAGGTGCCTGAGGAGGCCAGAGGTTTCAGATCCCCAAGTGGTTGTGAGCTGGCCTATACTGATGTTGGGAACTTGATTCTGGTCCTCCTAAAGATGAGTTACAGGTTTTCAAAGAAAACAACTATTGAAACTCACTGACTTTTTTTTTTTTGTGACACTAATGTGTGTTAAAGGTAAAGGGAAGGTTATGGTGAGATTTTATCAGTGAGAGAGAAAGCATCTGCTTCTCAACAACGCTCTAGCTGTGAAAAGAACGTATTGAAAACCAACATTTGTCTGGTTTCCTCCTGTTCTTACATGACCCTGTGGATGAAAATGATTTGTCTTATCTTCCAAAATAGTTACGCATTTCTTTTTCTTTTTTGAGACAGGCTTTCTCTGTGTAGCCCTGGCTGTCCTGAAACTCTATAGACCAGGCTGGCTTTGAGCTCAGAGATCTGCCTGCCTAGTACTGGGATTAAAAGTGCATGCTACCATGCCCAGCTCTTCATTATGCATTTAAAAAATGAGATTTTCATAGCTGGGGAGATGCTCAGTGGGGTAAAGTGCTTACCCCACAAGATTCCTGGGCCAGCCAAGCCTACTTGATGAGCTCCAGGCCAGTGAGAGACCCAGTCTCAAAAAAAAAAAAAAAAAAAAAAAAAAAAAAAGGAGGCTGGCAGGATGGCTCAGCAGGTAAAACCACCCGTGGGCAAGCCTGAGTTCTTGACTTCTATCCCATGATCCACATAGTCACGTTCTGACCTCCACACGCACATTGTAGCACACTGCCTTCCCCACACAAAATAAGTAAACCAATGCAACAAAGATAATACAAACCATGAAACAGTGTGGGGATGCAGGCATGGCTCTGGGGATCCCGGGGCCTGAGCTCAGATGTCCAGAATCTGCACAGAAGCCGAGGATGGTGGCATGTGCCTGTGCCCTCAGTGCCGGGGTGAAGAGGGGCAGGTTCAGAGGCTGCTGGCCAGCAGTCGAGCCGAAATGGTGAGCTTTAAGCTTAAGCCTTGTCTTAAAAAATAAAATAAGGTGGGGAAGTCTTTGAGGAAAGATGTCCTGAAGTCAACCTTTGGCCTCTACATGTACCCACATGGGCAAATGAACTCACACCGACATGTGCACATATACATACAACACACGCACGCGCGCGCGCGCACACGCGCACACACACACTGAAATTTTCAAATATTTGCCCTCAAACCTCAGAGCGGTTATTGCCTGTTTTCTGTCGTACATGGGACACACATGGAGACACACACAAATACATATGACATTAAAGCAGAATGGGGGCTCCCTGGGGGAAGGGACCGGTGGGAAGGAGAGATGGGACAAAGGGGGTGAATAGGAGAGTGAATATGAGCAAAATGTAATAATAAACAGGTATGAAGGTGTTACAAAGGAGCTTATGATTTTGCACATGTACTTAAAATACTTAACAGAAATCTCGGAATTTTCAACAGCTGTGGTGTCCACGCCTATAGCTCCAGTCCTTGGGAAGCTGAGATAGGAGGCTGGGGGTGCAGGACAAGGCTGAGCTACACAGCCAGACAGTCTCACTTCTCCCCGAAATATATACATTATCAGTGTGTGTGTGTGTGTGTGTGTGTGTGTGTGTGTGTGTGTGTGTGTGTAAAAGATATTCAGCAAGGCTTGGTTGTACAAACATGTAACCTGCCCTTGGGAGGTGGAGGCAGGAGGATTGGGAGTTCCATCCTATCTTCGGCTACAGAGCAATTTTGAAGTCAACCTGCTCTACACAGAATCCCTGTTTCACTGCCTCCAAAAAAACGTGGACAATTTTTTCCTTGGTAGAAAATTAAAAATCAAGAAGTTTGAAGATCAAATGTGGAGTATAGCTCAGAGTGAGAGGGTGTGCTTATATGAGTAAGTTCCTGGGCTCAATTTCTGTTTCTTTTAAAATTTTAGTACTGGTTATTAAACTCATGGCCTCATAAAATGCTAGATGTTCTACCACTGAGTTATATCCTAGCTGGGCACAGTTTCTGTGTTTCAAAACCAGAAATAAAGGCCAGAGATTATTGATTTTTGTGTAACTGTGTTAGCGGGGCGAGGCGAGTGCTTTACAGTTGCTTGTGACCCAGGGAGGAGGCTGCTTAATTCAGTAACCTTAAAATTGAAATGTTCTTTACCTCAGTCACAACCATTACATGGTTTCACCGGGAAAGCAAAATTTATCATCACATGAAAAGACTCACTCGTCAGCTCACCGAACACGCCGTCTCTCAAGCATGCCCTCCGCCAGCTCCTGCTTCCCTTTGCCTGCCCGTGGGTTTTTCTGGTGAGTGTTTCTGATGGAGGTTGGAGCATCTGATAACGTAAGGGTGAACTCAATACAAACCGGCTGTGAAGTGCATATGTCTGCCTTGAAAACACTTCAGGATCTGGGGAAGGTGAAGAAAAAGATGTTGGCGTATTGCTCAGATCAGTGCAAACAAGGCTTTGGAGAAGCAGGGACGAGAGCAGAAAGCCAGAAGGGATTATGACTCAGAAGTCTTCACAATAGAAGATTTGATTACCAAAGGGTTTTGATGTTAGTAAATTAATAATTCTTTTTTTCTTTTCTTTTTTTTAAATTTTATTTTACAATACCATTCAGTTCTACATAACAGTCACAGATTCCCTTGTTCTCCCCCTTCCTGCCCTCCTCTCCTTCCCCCCAGCCCACCCCCCATTCCCACCTCCTCCAGGGCAAAGCCCCCCCCCCTCCCAGGACTGAGATTGACCTGGTAGACTCAGTCCAGGCAGGTCCAGTCCCCTCCTCCCAGGCTGAGCCAAGCATCCCTGCATAAGTCCCAGGTTTCAAACAGCCAACTCATGCAATGAGCCCAGGACCTGGTACCACTGCCTAGATGCCTCCCAAACAGATCAAGCCCATCAACTGCCTCACCTATTCAGAGGGCCTGATCCAGCTGGGGGCCCCTCAGCCTTTGGTTCATAGTTCATGTGTTTCCATTCATTTGGCTATTTGTCCCTGTGCTTTATCCAACCTTGGTTTCAACAATTCTTGCTCATATAAACCCTCCTCTTTCTCACTAATTAGACTCCCGGTGCTTTACTTTTTTTTTTTTTTTTTTTTTTGGTTTTTCGAGACAAGGTTTCTCTGCGTAACAGTCCTGGCTGCCCTGGAACTCACTTTGTAGAACAGGTTGGCCTTGAACTCACTGAGATCCTCCTGCCTCTGCCTCCCAAGTGCTGGGATTAAAAGTGTGTGCCACCATCACCTGGCATCTTTTAATAATTTCATAAGTCCTTTATATAAAACTATATTTATGACTGTGCTATAAAACATTGTGCATGAAGATGGGGGTATTAAGATGTTGTCATACTTTTTTTGTTCCCAAAGTTACACCTCTTGGTTATGATTTGAATGTGAACTATGCCCCATGGGCTCATGTGGTAGACGACTTGGTCCCCTGGCGGCACTGTTTTGGGAAGTTATATGTGATGTTTTGAATAAGAGCGGTCCTTATTAGTCCACATGTTTGAATGCTTGGTCCCCAGTTAGTAGAACTATTTGGGAAGGGTTAGGAGGTGTGGCCTTGTTGGAGGAGGTGTGTCATTGTGGATGGGTTTTGAGGGTTCTAAAGCCCACGCGAGGCCCAATGTGTGTCTCCCTGCCTGCTGCTTACAGATCAGGGTGTAGAGCTCTCAGCTGCTGCTCCAGTGCTATGTCTGTCTGCTTCCTACTGTGAGGATAATGAACTAACCCCCTGAAACGTAATCAAGCCTCCACCCAGTTGAATGTTTTCCTTTCTAAGAGTTACCTTGGTCATGGTGTCTCTTCACAGCAATAGAACAGTGACTGAGACATTATGGAACCTTTGGGACATATGGTCTAGCTAGCAGAAATAGGTCACTGGGGCTGGGCCTTGAAGGTGTCATCTGCTATTGGGTTTGTTCGAGCTCTCTGCTTCTTAATCCACCAGGATGTGAGGGCTTCCTCCCCACCACATGCTTCTGTCACCAGGATCCTACCATGCTGTCACCCCACAAGGCTGAGCTGAGATGGTGAGTCAGAATGAAACCCTCCTCTTTTCACTGGCTTCTGTCGGGTATTTGTGGTCACAGGACCGAGAAAGGTAATCGGGACACTCCCTAACAAAAATATTTGAGATCTTCAAAGATTTAGCACATGGATGTGCCAATTATAATCTAGCTAAAAAGTAAAATAAGACAAACTTCATTTCTTTTTTTCTATTATAAAAGCCACCAAAGAATCATTTGAGCTTTTTTTTTTTTTTTTTTTTTTTTTTTTTGGTTTTTCGAGACAGGGTTTCTCTGTGTAGCTTTGCGCCTTTCCTGGAGCTCACTTGGTAGCCCAGGCTGGCCTCGAACTCACAGAGATCCGCCTGGCTCTGCCTCCCGAGTGCTGGGATTAAAGGCGTGCGCCACCACCGCCCGGCTCATTTGAGCTTTTTATATTAATTTTTTTTTAAATCCTGTGCATGTGAGTGCAGGTGCCTGCAGAGGCCAGAGGAGGGCATCAGCTCTCCTGGAGCCAGAGTCACAGGGGATTGTGAGCAGCTGGACCTGAGTGCTGAACTCTTGTCTTCTGCCAGAGCAGCAAGTACTCTTGACTTCTGAGTCATAGCTGCAGCCCCTTATTTGAGGGTTTTGAGATTTATTTATTTTGTGTGTATGGGTGTTTTGACTACATATATGTGTGCGTACCACATTTGTGTCCGATGCCTGAAGAGTTCAGAAGGAGGTGTTAGATGCCCTGGAAATGGAGTTAGGGACTATTGTGAACCACCATGTGGATGCTGGGAACCAAACCCGGGTCCTCTGCAGGAAGGACACGTGAGCTTAACCACGGAGTCATCTCTCCGGCTCCCCTTCTCCCTCATTTAAGTTTTGAAGAGACCTTGGTTTAGCAAGGTAAAAGATGACAGGGAGACTAGTAGAACAGTGTGGCCTGCTTTCAGTCTTCCTAAGAGGAACCCAAATGGAGTGAATTCTCCACTACTCCAGCTCATTTGATTTTAGGCTGCCCCCTTCCCTGACCTTTAACCCCGCAGAGGGAATCAGGCTCATTTCTGGATTGCAGCAGTTGGTGAGATACTGACAGGTGAGATGCCTGCTCTGAGCCAAACCAGTCTGTGCAGGGCCAGACTGAATTTCCTGAATTTAAATTTCATTTATTAAACACAAAGGTCTACCTGAATGTTTTTCTTCAGCCACTTACTGGGGGATTTGTTCGTTATTTGAGCATTGGCTGCTGGCTCTTTCCATGAGAGTGCTTTGCTGCTGCTGGCCCTCAAGAGCACCAGGGCAGGCAGGCGGAAGTGGCATTCCTCATGAAAGCGTGGCACCTTCATGACTAATATCGGATAATTTGTCTCTTCAAAACCAGAGCCATCTTGAACCCGAATCCTTTAGAGTCTTCCTGTTTACTTATTTTTTTGTTGCTATGAAAAGTTAATTTGAACCAAGGTGTTTATAAAAGACAATAGCTTAAAAGGTTGCTTCCTGAAAATGCCCTTGTTTGAATGGCAGCCTCTGGTTCCCAAAACCAAGCCATGGCATGTGAGGGGCTCGGGGGTGTATAGGGCGATTGTCTTGCAGATCCCGTGTGTGCACACTGTGCCTATCTACATCTGCTACCAGTTTGTCTCTGCACTACCAACTCTAACAAGCCTCAGGATCCCCTGGATGGGACCTTCGGGTACTCATCTCCAAACTGACCCTTTAGTGTCAGTCTCCTCACAGAGTGGGCGGGGTGAACGAGCCCATTTCACACGTGGCTGTGGTCCTTTGGGAGTGACCAATTGAACGGCAATGAGAAGGTTTTTGGATCATGCCTGGCTTAGCAGAGACATCGAGTAGATCGACTAGCAATGTCTGTCAGGGTCAGGGGCTGTGTGGTGTTAAGATGCATGCTGTATTCTTGCTGTCATTGTGCTATGCAATGAGTAACCCCGAGGCATTTTAGGTAAGTCATGCGTTATCAATTAGCTTTAACTCTTGGCTAAGACTCAGAGTTCATTACTGAGCTCTCAGGGTGCCTGACAAGCATCAGTGTGTACCTTCTGTATACTGTATGACTAATGCTGACATATATGATTCAACATACTATCTTTTTTTAATTAAAAAAATTTTTATTTTATAATTTAATTTAATTTTACAAATCAGCCATGGATTCCCTTGTCCTCCCTCCTCCCACTCCCAACCCTCTCCCCAGCCCACCCCCCATTCCCATCTCCTCCAGGGCAAGTACTCCCCTGGGGATTCAGCTCAACCTGGTATATTCAGGTCCAGTCCCCTCCTTCCAGGCTGAGCAAAGTGTCCCAGCATAGGCCCCAGGTTCCAAACAGCCAGCTCATGCACTAAGGACAGGTCCCGGTCCCACTGTCTGGATGCCTCCCAAACAGTTCAAGCTGATCAACTGTCTCACTTATCCAGAGGACCTGATCCAGTTGGGGGCTCCTCAGCTATTGGTTCATAGTTCATGTGTTTTCACTAGCTTGGCTATTTGCCCCTGTACTTTTTCCAATCCTGATCTTAACAATTCTCACTCATCTATCCCTCCTCTCTCTCTCGCTGGACCCCTGGAGCTCCACCTGGGGCCTGGCTGTGCATCTAGGGTTGAGGGAAAGAGAGCTTAGGGGAGCGAGAGATCCCAGATGGATCAAGAACAGAGAGGGAGAACAAGGAATAGGAGACCATGATAAATGAAGACCCCATGGGAATAGGAAGAAGCAAAGTGCTGGAGAGGTCCCTAGAAATCCACAAAGATACCCCCACAATAGACTGCTGGCAATGGTCAAGAGAAAGCCCGAACTGACCTGCTCTGGTGATGGGATGGCCAAACACCCTAACTGTCATGGTAGAAATCTCATCCAATGACTGATATACTATCTTAATGTATGTGGACTGACTCACCATTCCTACCAATAAGCTAAACACAACTGATTTTATTAAACGGCTTTCACTGGCAAGTACCAAGCTACAAAACTATCATTTCTGTAGAGCTTAAGCGTAGGGAAGCAGTTTTCCCTCTTGTCTTCTAACACTATGTATCTGGATATTTTTTTTGTACTGTCAGAGAATTTTGAACAGCTTCTAGAGAGAAGGGCTTTAGAAACATTTCTAGTTGAGAAAATCCCCAGAGGGAAACAATAAAGGCTAAAGACCCTATTTTAGTGGACACACACAGAACACAGAAAGAGAAGTTGTTTACTGTGTTTATAGTTGGTTATTGGAATCAGGTGACTATCACCCTGAAATTGCAAAGTTCCTGTAAGATTATTATGCCAGCAGTGTGTGTGTGTGTATATGTGTGTGTGTGTGATATGTGTGTGGTGTGTGTATGATATGTATGTGTGATATGTGTCTAGTGTGTGTACAGTGTGTGTTTGTGATATGTGTGTATGTGTGGTATATGTGTGGTGTGTGTACAGTGTGTGTGTATTTGTGATACGTATGTGTGATATGTGTGTGGTGTATGTAGTGTGCATGCACATGCTTAGAAATCAGAGAACAACTTTCAGGTGTGAGTTCTCTTTTATACCTTTACATGGGTTCTGGGATTGAACTGATTGTCAGGCATGGAGGTGATCACCTCACCCACTGTGACTTCTCTGCAGTCCATCCTGTAATCTTCATGGTGTGGTCTCATAGCATTGTGGTTAAAGTAATATAGTCTAATTTTCAAAAGAAATTTCCAAAGAACTCCAGCCATTTACTTGCCTTTCTTTTATTCTTTAAGGCAAGGAAACCAGAACATTGCTTTTGGTGTGTTTATTTTTGTGACACGATCTTGCTGACCTCTAATTTATGACCTTTTCACCTCTGCCTCCTGAGGGCTGGGGTGACAGGTGTGTGCCACCATGACTAGCCTCAGAACACCTTTTATGTGTTTTTTTTTTTTTTTTGCACTTTCCTTTATATTAGTGTGTATTTCATGTATTGAATTGTGGGTATCAGGCTGGTGGTGGCACATACCCTTAATCCCAGCACTCAGGAGGCAGAGGCAGGTGGATTTCTGTGAGTTTGAGGCCAGCCTGGACTATAGAGCAGGTTCCAGTATAGCCAGGGCTACACAGAGAAACTCTGTCTTGAAAAACCAGAAAAAAAAGGGCATCATCATGAGATTTTTATGCAAGTCTATCATGAACTTGGACACACACACAAAACAAAACAAACAAACACCCCCCCCCCCAACAACCCATGGAGGCTATTTTGTGCTGGCAAACTACTCTGGGCATGGGGCCTGCCCTGGAGTGTAGTTGCTGTCCCCAGAGATACTCATTGGAGAAAACAGATATCCCCTTTCCCAGTAGGTATCAATTACAAATAATTTCTTGGTTAGTGGTGGGATTTTCTCTGGTCTGATCCTGTTCAGGTCTTGTGCCTAATGCCACAGTCTCTGTGAGTTCATAATATACCAGTCCTGTCATGTCTGGAAGGCAGTGTTTGCTTGGAGTCATCTGTCACCTCTGGCTCTTGGAATCTTTTGTCCTCCTCTTTGGCATAGGTCCCTGAGCCTCACACTAGGCTGACGCGCAGGTAGGGGGCCTCATCCTCCATTTCTTATACGTATTTTAAATCTAGATTCCTTACATAAAAGAAAACATGTGACGTGACACTTCTCTTTTGAGACTGGCCCGTTACCTCACTCACCAGTGCCTTTCTTCGGCATCACAAGGCTCCCCAGGCTGGCGGTGGATGGTGGCAGCGGCTGTAGTGGACAGAGGTGGAGTGAAAAGGGTCAGACTTTTCTTATGCATGAGAGGAGCAGGCAGGCAAGGTGCTCTATCCACAAGTGATGTCTCTTTTGTTAAGTACATTGTGCACACACATATGGTGATGTTTTATTTGTACTGAAATGTGATTTTATTTGTATGTTAATAAATAAAGTTACCTGGGGGTCAGAGCTAATAACAAGCCATAGCAGAGCTGGGCGTTCGTGGCGCACGCCTTTAATCCCAGCACTTGGAAGGCAGAGCTAGGTAGATCTCTGTGTGGTCAAGGATACAGTCAGCATTGGAGACACATGCCTTTAATCTCAATACCATAGAAGACCTGGAAGTCTCTACAGACAGGCAGTGACGAGGCAGTCATGTGTTTGGGTTTACAACCAATGAGAAGGCAGAACAGAAAGACTATATAAAGACAAACACACAGGAAGCAGGCCCTTTTTCGGAGAGGTCTCTTGGCTGGAGAGGCTAGCTGCAGCAGGTGGTAAGGCTCTTAGCTCTGATCTCTTGGCTTTCTTCTTTGTATTGGTTCTGTGTTTCTTATTTAATAAGATGGTTGGTTACATCTTCACACACACCCCTTGGGATTTCTGACTGTCATCTGGATTGTATTGCAGTCACTAGGAAAAGAAGGGTTGAGTCACGGTGCTCACACGGGAGTCTCTGTAGAGTTTCCTACATACAGTCTGCCTTTGGGATGCCATTGCTCCTGGCTGTGTCCCTCGAGGCCGAGAGCTGTTGCTCTGGGACATGTGCTTTCATAACTGGCCCTGGGACATCATAAATATGCTCGTTGGGTGTCTGTCCCAGCCTTTTCCCTGTAGCATCAGGGGATACAGTATCCCTGGGGATGACTCTCTCTCTCAGTTGTCCTAAGGCTTCTGTGGGAGTGTGGACACATGGTCAGCGGACAACTTAGATCCATCGTTTTTCTCACATGGGCAGTAACTATACACAGAAGGGGACACACGACAATCGCAGTCTCACCAATTAGCTTGTCAGTTTCACAGCACCTGTGTGCTTCACCCCCGGGTGCTGTCTTTAGGTCCAGCCCCGAGCAGTAGTAGCTCAGGTGGATTTTAACATTCGCTTCACCATCTCCAGCCTCAGCTTCCTGACTGCATTTCCCTTCTATTGTTTCTCTCTTCTTAGAGGAATTTATTTTGGATTAGCTGTTCCTTGATCTTAAACCTTTACTTTTCTGTTTTAGAACAATAAAAAAAATATTTCTTTATTGTGCCTGAAAGTCAAAAAATGCATGCTCACTGTAGAAATGAGAAGACCACAAAAATGCACAAAGGAAAGCCTTCCACATTATCTACGATACTAGAAATAACTGCGGCGAATGTTTTTTTTTTTTTTTTTTTTTTTTTTTTTTTTTTTTTTTTTTTTTTTTTGTCCTTCACTATTGTTGCTTGGTTTTGAGGCAAGGTCTCCTTATGTAGGCCACACTGGCCTTGAATTCCCAATCTTCCCACCTCCGCCCCCTCGGTCCTGAGATCACAGCTGTGCAGTGGCACATCCTGGCCTCCTCTCAGTTTCCCAGAGTTGCCCTAGGCTGCATGTTTAGATATGTATGCATCTTAGTCTTCTCTCACATCTCCTCGCTCTGTACCCACTCTTAGCAAAGTTCCGAGGCTGCCATGACATCGCTGTGTGTGGGTCTGTGCATGTGTGGACATGTATTTATCACACACAGACACAGACAGGCTCTAACTCTTAGACAGGCGTCTAAGCCCCAGGTGCTGAACTGGAGGCGCCACCGCTGGGGTCACAGCACTGGGGTCACAGCGCTGCATGCTTGGGCTCTCTTTGATAGGCTACTTTTTGTCTTACTTGTCCTTTTCCTTCCTAGCCTTTATGGGTATATGATTTCTAAAGTATAATTTTAAATTGAGTGGCAGACAATACATTACATAATAGGGAAAGTCTGTGTGTGTGTGTGTGTGTGTGTGTGTGTGTGTGTGTGTGTGTATGTACACACAGGTGCATGTGTATGTGTATGTGTATGTGTGCTTGAATATGGAGGCCTGAGGTCAACCTCAGATGCCATTCCTCAGAAACCATCTTCTTTCTTCTTTGATACAAGGGTTCTCACTTGGATCTGGGGCTCACCAGTCAAGCAGGATGGCTGGCCAGTGAGCCCCGGGACTCTCCTGTCTCGTCCTCCACAACACTGAGATTATCAGTGCACACCGCCACAATTAGTGTTTTTACATTGGTTTTGGGGATCAGACGCAGGTCCTGGTGCCTGTGTGACAAGAACTTTACAGACTGAGCCATCTTCCCAGACCCTCACCTCTTCATAATTGCTTTTTGGGTTCACTTCCTGTGGCTCTTGGAACCTTGGTCTCCACCCTTTCCCAGACTTAGTTCAACTGCTGATTCCCAAGAGCCTTCAGCTTCCACAAATTGCTAGGAAACCAGGTCTGAGCACCCGAAGAGAGTTTCCTGTTATTCTGCAAAATGATGGGGAGCTGCTAAAAGCTGCAAGAACTTGGAGTTCAGGATGCTCTGTTCTCCAGCTGTAATTGCTGTTTTCTCTTTAACTCTAGACATTATTCTGTCAAACAAAAGAGATTTTAGTCTTCACATGGTTATTATTATTTCATCAAAAATTTCCTCCTTTATATGTGTGACTGGTAAAAAGATTTCTGCATCACCGCAGGTGATTTTGTTTTGTCTCGGGGTTGGCCTCCAAAGACTCCCAGGAGAGGAAGGTTCAGTTTAGAGGTGAGCCTGGAAAGATTTGCTGGTTTCACAGGCTAAGGCATGGCCAGTTGCAGCAAATACAGAGAAGACTGGGAACACTCAATTTAAAAATCATTTTGAAATTGAAAAATGTTAAATGAGCTCTTGTTTTTCAAATATATTACCTAAATGATGGATGTTTGATCTTCAAAATTTAATTATCCCTGGGAGTAGTGTAGGAGTAAGGATTAAGTGGGATTTTGGTGGATTTAGGTTAGCAATCACAAACTGTGATGGATCTAGAGACGTCAGTATCTAAGCTGAGGTCTGGGAAAGAACTTAGCTTGGACTGTGGAATAAGAGAACAATTCGTCTCCTTGAATTACCCTTCAAGAAGTCAACCTCATGGTCCCGGAACGTGTCTTTGTAATCAGCCACTCACCCTGCAGGCAGCTATGCATCTTGGTTTTGAGTATTTTAATCTTCACGAGGGTTGTGGCTGCATGTTTAATAGAACATAAATATGTTCTTATAACATTTTTCATGTTATCATGTATTCTCCAATGAGGTAAATTACTTCTCCTTAGTCTAGTGGACACATCAACATTTACTACATGGAATGACTGTGTGGTACTTATTGACTCTCATATTTTCTTTTTTTGCTCAATAGCTCTGTAATCAAAGGGACTGACAGATCTGCGCTGGAGGAACCTGTGTGCATACAGTGGGATTCCCAGGGCAGCAATCCACGAGCTCCAAAGAGAAGCAGATAGAAAGTGTGGAATGACACCTGGTTGTACAGACTCTTGGCTTTAGGTTGAGTTGGTCCACAAGGGTGTGGCCTGTCTTATTGTTCATGTTGGAATCAGGAAGATGCAAAGCCCTGTAGGAACTAAGACCTCTGTGTTAGCATCAGTGAGTAAGGAAGCAGGATGGCTGCAGTAGGTCAGAGGGTGGATCTACCCTCTGCAGAGGTATCCCTTGTGCTAGCACAGTTCTTGAACAGCATGGCCCAAGCCATGTACTACTGTACTCCTCAAGGTGGCTTATTACTCTGTGCCAACTGGTCCCCTCTCTCAAGGGTGTTGGTTGAGTCTCTACATAAAAGCTGTAGAAATGTCTGTAGTAGAGTGTCTAGAACTTGCCTGATAACCAGAGGTGCCTTGACTGGGTTCTGGAGTGAGGGCTGGTTTTGGGAACACAGGACTTGGGGGGTGTTGGTCAGATTCTAGAGAGGAATGGATAGAATAAGTGGGTTTGGATGGTGGAAGCATTCCTGGATAGACTCCCCAAGTGCTGGAGATAAAGTGTTGGCTTTTTTTTTTTTTTTTTTTTTTTTTTTTTTTTGTGCTTTTTGGTGGTGGTGGTGGTACTGGAGACTGAACCGAGGACCAGGCCAGAGAAGTACTCTTTTCTGAGCTGTGCTCCCATCTCTACACACAGGGCTGACATAGAGGACCCATGGGTAGAGTCTTTTCCTACACCCATCTCCTTGATGATCTGGACCTCCTGTCCCCGGCTGTATTTTCTGCCGGAGGCAGAACCGAGGAAGGCCTCCTAGAACTCAAATGAACTACATGCTCTCATTTACCAGCAGGGAAGCAAGCTCTAGAACTGGCAGTGGCTTCAACAGAGCCCATCAATATTGTTGACCCAGTAATCCAGCTCCTCAGGACTCCCCAAAGGCCTGGGATTAAAGCCAAGACTCGGGCTCAGCCTGCCAGGAAGCGCTGTTGTCATCATTACCAGCCCCCAGGATGCACAAGTCCAATCCTCCCAGCTGCTCTCCTTGATGCCGCCGTTTGTCCGAGGCTCCAGGGATAAGAACTTGGTGCCAGGTGGTCTCACCTGAGGCCCTGAGAAAGCAGCTCTTACACTGAGCTCTAGACAAGGGTCCGTTTCTCATGCCAAGCATATCACAGGAGTTTAAGTGTACCAGAATCACCAGCAGTCTCTAGTCTGGAATGCGAGATGCTTTTAGTCCACCACATTTCTAGGACCCTGTCTGTGCACCCCAGAGTTCCTTGGGGGGGGGGCAATTACAACCATGCCCCTGGCAGTGTGGCTGAGTTCAGGGGCTCTTTTGCTAGAGTTTGTTTTGGTGTGTCAAAGCATTTTCTCATCATATCAGGAGAAGATGAAGCTTGGCATGGAGAGAGGAAACTTCCTTTTGAATTCTTGGAATCAAGGGTTCCTGGTTCCGAACTGAGCATGCTGGCAGTGTTGTGGCCGCCTCCAAAGTGCTCCCTGGCAATTCCATCTTCTCCCAAACAGATGAGGCTCAGGCTCTTGGCCAAATTTAGCAAAGAGAAGAAACTACATCAACTTTGAGACCATAAGGAGCGGTTCCACTGAAAGACTATTTAGCTGACATGGGGGAATGTAGGCAACAGAAGACCATTTTAGGCTTTCTGTAGAGTTTTCTAGAAGCTTCCTAACTAAACGCAGTAAAATGCACCCACATTTTCAATTAAATGTAAAACCTTTCATAAAAATTGAAGGTTTTTTTTTATAGCTTTGCATTTATAATTATCTCATTCTTAAACTCTTCTTATATGTAAGGATCTTTTAAAGGACTAATTTCACAATGAAGTTGATATGATATTATACTTTTCCAGCAGCTAATTAAATCACTATTACTATTAGTTTTGCCATGTGTTCTAGGCAAGGCTGTCCAGAGGCAGAGACCCACCAGTAGAACGCACACACACACATATGGATGTAAGACAAAGACATTTACTGCATTGGCTCACATGACAGGGACCAGGGAGCCCAGCAATGGCTGTCTGCATACCGGAGAGGCCGAGAGCCTGCTTGTCACTCAGCCCACGACACTGGATGCCTCCACAGTCCTAATCTGACGCTAAGGCCGGGACGATCCTTAGGCGGTTGCTGTATTTAGTTTACATAGGAAGGCTGAAGGAGCTGGAGTCAGCGGAGGACAGCAGCAGTGACAGTGACCGGCATTCGTTCAGCAGAAAAAGGCCAAGACAGGCAGGCACCGCCGTTCTCTCCTTCAGTCGCCTTCTATTTCGGCTTCCTGGTGGAAAGGGCCTTCCACTTTGAGGGTTAGCCAATCCTTTCTGGAAATGTCACCGCAGACACACCCAGAGGTGTCTTGTAGGTAACTCTATATCACATCAAGTTGACAATTGAGACCAACCATCACACCATTTATGGCTTGGAGCCAATTCATTGCGTTTTTTTCCCCCACAGGTTCTTGGGCAACTAATCATCCCGGGCACTGAATGTCTAGTGCCTAAGCAGCTCTGAGGGAGTTGACTCCGATGTTTAGCTCAGGAATAAAGGTTGCAAGGCTACAAGGTTGCTGTTTCCAAACACCAGAAGGTCTGTAAGTCCAAGAGGGATAATACAAATTCTCTGGTGCTCCATATACCTGGGGTGTGTAACCGCTCACAACAGCAGAGCCCTGAGCACCCCCAGGCCATGAAGCGGTTCCAGGAGACATATGGCCTGGGAGTGCTCCGGGGGAGATGAAGAATCCTTACCAAGGCTGGGGTTAAAGAGAGGTGTAGAGTAGGAAGATCAGAGTCCAGGTTCACGTGCCAATACGACCTGTGTGACTTTGAGTGTCACCTGATCGCAGTGTTATCTTCTCCCATCTGTACAACAGAAATGTGACACTTGCCACGCAGGGTTGCTGAATATTCAGTGGGATCATTTCAGACTCAATTCAGCTGATTCAGTTTAAACCTATCTTAAGTTCAAATCAAGTGCCGGTGTTTTCGTTCTAGGTCTAAGGGCATTTGGAGCAGATCATGATAACAGGGTAGGAGGGAATCTATCAAGTGAATCCTAAAAAAATCAACGGCACTGACAACATCCTGTGGTGGGATATTAGTTTAAGATGTGTTACATTCATTTGTGCTGTAGAATATTTGTTTAATGATGCAAAGATGTGTTGTATTCTTTTATGTTGCATTCATTTAATTTTGTAAAGCTGTGTTATTTGTCTGTCTAAAACACCTGATTGGTCTACTAAAGAGCCAAATGGCCAATAGCTAAGCGGGAGAGGGATAGGCGGGTCTCCCAGGCAGAGAGAATAAATAAAAGGAGAAATCTAGGCTTGAAAAGAAAAGAGGGGGAGGAGCTAGAAAAGGAGAAGGAGAGGAGGACACCAGGGGCCAGCCACCCACCCACATAGCCAGCTATGGAGTAAGAAGGAAAAAAAGACATATAGAATTAAGAAAGATAAAAAGCCCAGAGGCAAAATGTTGAAGAAGAGAAATGGGATAATTTAAGTTAGAAAAGCTGGCTAGAAACAAGCCAAGCTAAGGCTGGGCATTCATAAGTAAGAATAAGTCTCTGTGTATTTTTTGGGAGCTGGGTGGTAGGCCCCCAAAGAGTTAAAAAAAAACCCAACTACAACATTCTTGCAGAATGGAAGTGCCACCCAACAGAGTACAAGGCAAACTTAGAATATACTGCAGGACCTGGTGCTGCTTACAGCTACTATGTCAAGGACTTAACCCGGTCCCTGAGCTGCAGAAATGAAGGACTAGATAGCAGGGTTGCAGCTGAAAGGAATGTG
Organism: Peromyscus maniculatus bairdii; assembly: GCF_049852395.1. Taxonomy (NCBI): domain Eukaryota; kingdom Metazoa; phylum Chordata; class Mammalia; order Rodentia; family Cricetidae; genus Peromyscus; species Peromyscus maniculatus. The sequence goes on along the minus strand of NC_134853.1, from coordinate 65,585,034 downwards.
TTTGACATTGTGTCCTACACTCTTATTCTATACATAGGAAAATGACGTGCAAAGTGACCAAGAATGTGATTTCTATTTATTTATATTTGGTCTTGTTTCATAAGAAGTGAAGTGGATTATAAAAATAGATACAATGAAGTCAGAAAATATCAAATAAAAACAAAGCTGTGATGGTGAATGTATTAGTTTGATTCTCCAAAGACTGAACCAGTAGGATATCTCTATCTATCTATCTATCTATCTATCTATCTATCTATCTATCTATCTATCTATCTATCTATCTATCATCCATCATCTCTCTACCTATCATCTATATATTATATTTCATCTATCATCTATCTATCCATCTATCATCTCTCTTTCTCTACCTACCTATCATCTATACATTATATTTCTTTTTTTTTCTTCTTCTTCTTCTTCTTTTTTTTTTTTTGGTTTTTCAAGACAGGGTTTCTCTGTGTTGCTTTGCGCCTTTCCTGGAACTAGCTTTGGAGACCAGGCTGGCCTCGAACTCAGAGATCCACCTGGCTCTGCCTCCCAAGTGCTGGGATTAAAGGTGTGCGCTACCACATTATATTTCATCTATTATCTATCTATCTATCTATCTATCTATCTATCTATCTATCTATCTATCTATCTATCTATCTATCTATCATCTATATATCTATCCATCATCTCTCTCTCTACCTATCATCTATACATTATATTTAATTGATCATCTATCATCTATCTATCTATCTATCTATCTATCATCTATCTTTTATTGTTGTCTATCCATCAATCAATCTTCTATCATATATCTATTTATCTGTCATCTATTATCTACCAATAAGCTATTTATTAATTCATCTCTCTCCTGTCTATATCTACCCATGTATCTACTGTCTATCAAGCTATTTCCTACCTGGGACTGACCCGGAGAAGTGGCTCCCTAGTGATAAAGTGAGAAGTTGTCCTATGATATGCTGGAGAGTCCTGTGTTTGCAATCGGGAGACTCTGGAGTTCTGGTTCTGTGACTTAGTCCAAGACCACAAGCTTTGAAACCACAGGGTCTGATGGTGTACTTCTCAGTTTGAAACCACAGGCCTAAGAGCCTAGGTGGCTGGGACTGGTGTAAATCTGGAGTTCTGTCAAGGGCAGAAGAATCAAAGTCTGTTCCAGAGAGATCCTTTTCTCATCTTGTTTTACCCAAGGCCACACCTGGCTACACGGTGCCTGCCCACATTAGGGGTGGATTGCCTGTTAAGTCATCTACATACTTGTCAATTGATAAACTGCACATTGATAAACTCAGATAGAACGCTCTGTCAGTTCTCCAGGTATTCCTTAATCCAGTCAGCTTGACACCAACATCACTCATCACAATGGAGAATAAGTTAATAGGATGTCTAAGAGGGAAGAGGAGACTGATATACATGAAAGTGGTCACACACCACCACCACCACCACCACCACCATTGGCGCTTGCCATTATATTGCTGTGGATCATGACTCATGGTTCAGTGTATGGTTATGTAGCACAAATGTGTTTGTGTGGGTGAGTGTGCATGTGTATGTGAAGGTCAGAGGTTAACCTTGGGTGCCATGCCCCATCAGGACCTTTACACTTTGTTTTTTGTTTTGAGACAATGTTTCTCCCTGGGACCTGGGGCTTGCTAATAGGTGAAGCTGGCTGGCCTGTGAACTACAGGCATCCAACCGCCTTTGTTTCCAACCAGAGCAGCCTTATAAACTTGAGCTCCCACGTCCAGCCTCATATGGGGGTGCTGGGGGTTGAACTCGGGGCCCCACATCTGCATGCCAAGCTTTTCTCAACTGAGCTATCTCCTAGGTCCCACATCTTAAAACTTGTATTTGGTCTCGAATCTTTGGCTTATCATTTTTATATGACTTATTTATTTGATCATTATTTTTATTGTTAATTGCTTGTTTTCATGCTACAAAGCCCAACTTAAATGTGTAATCTTTCTGTCTCAGCTTTCTGAGTAGTGGTGAAGTTACAGACATTTTCTACAATGGTTAGTGTGTTATTTTTATTTTGGTTAATATGTATCAATTATACAGATGGATGGGTTCAGTGTGAGTTTTCCACACATACATGCACTATGCACTGGTCAAATTCAACCTCTCTTTTCCTACCCTTCCCAACCTTTTCATTTACATGAGCTTTTTTTTTCAAGTTTACTTATTTTATGTGTGTGTGTGTGTGTGTGTGTGTGTGTGTGTGTGTGTGTGTGTGTCCTGTATTTAAATGCTCATGTGAGTGCAGTGCCCATGGAGGCCAGAAAGGGCATCAAATACCCTGTAACTGGAGTGCAAAATGGTTGTGAGGCACCATGTGGGTGCTGGGAACCAAACCTGAGTTCTCTGCAAGAGCAGAGCATGCTCTTAACTGCTGAGCCATCTCTCCAACTGACCCCCTTCATCCCACCCCCACTCACTTGAGTTTAAACCGAGATCCTTATTAAACCCGTTGTAAAGGACATAACTGAGTACTTTCTCATATTGGCAGTCTTGCTATTGCTAATGGTGAATAATATCGATTTTGAGGTTTTGCTGTAAAACCGTTAGTAGCTTTTCTTTTTACTCCCACAGAATACCTGACAAAGTCACTTTAAAAAAACAAGGAAGGGTTCATTTTGGCTCGTAAAGTCTGTCATGGTGGCAGGAAGGTGAAGCAGCTGGTCACATATTGTCTGTAGTCAGTAAGCAAAGAAGAATGAATGCTAGTTTTCATGTGGCTTTCTCTTTTTTATTCAGTCAGGGAGCACAGCCCATGGAAGTTGCTGCCCATAGTCAGGATGGGCCTTCATCTTCAGTTAAATCTTTCTGGACACACCCTCATGGACACACACAAAACTGTGTTTCCATGGTGATTTGAAATCCAATCAAGCTGGCAGTGACTATTAACCACCGTAGAATAATTTAACTTACAGTTTAATCTTTTCTTTCATTTCTTTATGGCAGCTTTAGTGTCAGAGACAAAAGATATTTTGGAATGGAAGTTGGGTAATCGATTTTACTCATATCAAACAAGGTTTGAATATGACCAGAATTGGAGGTTTGTTTTCAAACCCCTTACTCATGTTTCTGAGTGTGGATTCAAAGTGGCTGGGATTAGAGGAGTCGGGATGTGACAGCCTACATTCTGGCTGGTCGGTCCCAAAGATGAGTCGGAAACACGAGGCACTTGTAGGGCACACCCAAGATCTAGCTAAAGAGGGTCCAGAAGCGGGGTGTGGTGACACACACATGTAACTCAGGAGGATCACAAGTTTGGGGCTGGCTTGGCTTCACTGTTTCAGCAGACTGAGCTACTTAGCAAGATTTGGGCTCAAAACACAAAAGTCAACAGTGGCTCCAACAGCAGCAGCTCCAGACAACAAAAGGAGAGTTTGGTCAGGTGCCCTTTTAATCCACATCTGAGAGATGCTCGGCTAGTGGGAAGATGAAGGAAAGACGCCTTGATGTCATGCCTCCCACAAGGGCATGGGTGTCATTTACAGGTCTGCATGTCTCTCTCTTTTTTGTAGAAAACACTGGAGAAATGGACAAAAGGTAGACTCTCCCTTAGGGGCTATGCGAACTGTCAGATTATATGTCTCTTTGGGAATCATTACCTCTTACAATAATACTCTGCATATACTCAGAAGAGAAGTCATATGTCAAGGTCACTCTGCTCAGCTGAAGATTTCCTCAACACCACATGATAATGAGTGAAAGTCCTCATTAGGACGTCTGCCCCAGTTCTGCTTTCTCTGGAGCCTGTAGACTGCTCAAAGACCCCAGCGTTTGTGATGGTTATGGCTGGTGAAATCCTGTGGCTTAAACACTCAGTTAGCAGCAGCTGGGTCGGTCCCTCCCAGGTCAGAGCCCAGCCCTAGGCTGCTGCCACAGAAGGCGGGACAACGTCCCCCCAGTGTCATGGAAACCACCACGGAGGGGCCATGGCTCTGCCTCCTGAACGGCCAGAAATTCTGTCTTGATAATGAGAATGATCATGTCCCCCAATTTTGGTTTGGGAGGATTAAGTTTCTCTGCTAGGTCTGAAGGAAAGTACTGCCCCGAGATTGTGTGCAGAGCAGAGAATGACTGGACCACCTCTGGGAGAGAGGCGGGCAGGTTCTCTGCAGGGAAAGCACCGGCCGGCACTTCGGGTTCATTTCACGCACTGCGCTTGTGGGTAAGAAAAGGCATGCATCGTTATCCCATGATTACTGGGTGTCAAGAGCTGTGCTAACCGCTTGTGTGTGTGCTCTCGCTTAGCACAGTGCCGAGGAGTGGATGTCAGAGTCAGTCCCCTTGGAGCGTGAGGAAACGGAGGCTCAGAGAAGTCACGTGGTCAGGAACGTACAAGATGTGGAACTGAACTGTTCTCTCTCAGGATGTTCTTCCCGGAAAAATGCAGATTGTACAGCCAGTCTCGTCAGCACCTCCCAGTGCCCCTGACAGAAGAGATATGCTTTATTTATTAATTTTAAAAATGTTTTATGTGTGTGTGTATTTTGCCTGTATGTTTGTGCGCCATGTGGGGGCACAGTTTGCGGAGGCCGGAAGAGGGCACTGGATTCTCTAGAACTGGAATTACAGACAGTTGTTAGCCACCGTGTGGGTGCTGGGAAGTGAACTGGGGTCTTCTGGAAGACCAGCTAGTGCTCTTAACCCCCGAGCCACCTCTCCCACCCCCAGGAGGGACATCTTTAGGTAACAAACAGAGAGTTGCAAGCTCACCTTTTTTTTTTTTTTTAAATTAAAGGTAAATACTATTAATTTTACTATTTTTACTTTTTTGTGCTGGTGAGGATTGAATCCAAGGCCTGACATAGGCTAGGGAAGTGCTCTGCCTCTGAGCTGCAACTCAGTCAGTCACACTCTAGAGTTACTGAAAAAGGCGGATCACCCACGGGATTGCTGTGGAGGGATTTGTGTACAAGGCAGGGTACAGCAGCAGTGAGTGATTACTGTTGATGGAAAACAACAATATAAAAAACTATGGCTGTGGCACACACCTTTAATCCCAGCGCTTGGGAGGCAGAGCCAGGTGGCTCTCTGTGAGTTCAAGGCCAGCCTGGTCTACAGAGTGAGATCTAGGACAGGCTCCAAAACTACACAGAGAAACCCTGTCTTGAAAAACAAAACAAAACAAAAAAATCAACCAACCAAACAAACAAACAAACAGAAAGAGTGTAAATTGGTACCACCACTATGGAAACTAATGGGAATGTGGCAGTGTCTTCAAACGCTACAGCTAGATCGCTCACACCCCTCGGTGTGTTCCTCAAGGACTCCAAGTCTACCACCATGCGCATGTTTCTTGCTTCTCGACAACAGCAAGGAAACTGAAGCAGCCTCCATGTCCATCAGCAGATGAATGAATGAGAACATGATATATACCACAGTGAGCTCTCATCCAGCTTTAAAGAAAACTGAAATCATGACCTTTGTAGGAAAATGGATGTAATTGGAAGCCAATTATGTTAAGCAAAATAAGCCAGACTCAGAGAAACAAATACTGGATTTTTTTCTCATATGCAGAGCCTAGATTTTAATTTTTGTATCTGGCTATATTTGTATGTTTGGGTAGATGTAGTTAATGAAACTAGGAAGGATACCATGAGACAAAAAAGAGAAATTTTAATTTGGGGACAGAAAAGAAGTACCAAAATATATGTGACATGAACATGGAAGGGACTCTGTTGTGGAGCACAGGACAAGCAGGAGAGATGGTCAGGGAGACAGGGGAGGAGATTGGGGATGACAGTCAGTAAGAACAAAATATGTATTAAAATGCCATAGTCAAACCCATTACTTTGCATTGTTTGCATTATTTTTAAAACTAAAATATATTTAAAATACTAAATAAAAAAACCAAGAAACAATTTATGTAAAAGTTTGAAGTCACATACCATTCTGAGGAGCATTATTGAACTCCCCTGCTGTCCTGATCTATGTGCCTATGATCTAAATCTGGAAGCCCGCTGTGGTATATATCATGTTCTCATTCATTCATCTGCTGATGGACATGGAGGCTGCTTCAGTTTCCTTGTTGTTGAGAAGCAAGAAACATGTGCATGGTGGTAGACTTGGAGTCCTTGAAGAACACACCGAGGGGTGTGAGCGATCTAGCTGTAGCGTTTGAAGACACTGCCACATTCCCATTAATTTCCATAGTGGTGGTACCAATTTACACTCTTACCAACGGTGAATAAGGGTTCCTTGAACCCTGAATGCTAGCCAGCATTTGTTGCCACTTGTTTTCTTTATTTTTATTTTGTGTGTATGGGTGTTTTGCTTGCATGTATGTCGCACCACCCCACACTGGGCACCAGATAATGCGGGGATTTAATAAGGCAACTCCAAGTAGTTTTTCTGGTAGTTAAAAGGAGGTTTATTTTGGGGTAACTTATAGCCAGTAAAGGGTCTGGTTACAGGATCAGGGAGAGGTGAGGTGCAGTCCAGCATGGTTCTCTGGAGAACTCTGACTTGGTCTGTAATCCAGCATCCAGGATTATGAGGAGTCAAGAGAGCTGGATCTTGGGTCTTAAGGGCTCCCGTCTTGGCCACACCCCAGGGGCAGGTCATAGGTATGTGTGGCAGTTTCTGGCTGCCTCACTGGGGTGATGCTTCAAGGTTAAAGCTGGAACAGCTACCCACTGCAATAGATGTCTTAGGGTTTCTATTGATGTGATGAAACACCATGACAAAAAGCAACTTGGGGAGGAAAGGGTTTATTTGGCTTATACTTCCACATCACTGTTCATCATCAAAGGCAGTCAGGGAAGAACTCAAGCAGGGCAAGAACCTGAAGGAAGGAGCTGATGCAAAGGTCACCCATGAAGGGGTGCTGCTCAGCTTGAGGGTTTTCCCCCCTACTGAAAATTTTTTTACTGAGACCCTACCAGCTGCACAAAGTGCTTCTGGCATTAAGCACCTTCTTCCTTGGCAATGCAGTCTTTCTTGAGTGGTCCCATGAATGCTTTCTTCTTCTCTTCCATGGTCAGAAAATGCCCATGGTCGATCTTCAGAGCTTGTCATTGGTCTGCACCAGCAAGGACTTGCAGAGAGTGAGCACTCACTTCTTGATCCCCATCCCCACAGCCTTGGAGCATGATGAAGTCATTGGTCACCTCACCATAATGGGCAAAGTCACCCAGTAGGTTGATGCTCTTGTCAGATGGGACATAGTCAGTAGATGCGTTGTTCTTGATCAGCTTACTGTCCTTGATGAGCTAGCCTTGACCAGTCTTGCAAATCTTGTTAATCTCTGTTGGATGATGGCAGCCTTTCTGCCCAGCTCGAGCCACAGAGAAGGCCACATGGGCAAGGTGCCAGGCTCCAACACAGGCAACCTTACCTAGCCCTCAATGCCAATGACTGGTCACCCCTTTGTAGCCTTTGCCTTTTGTCACGCCGATGACATCAGTCATCTCATCTTGTCCAAACACCTGGTTCATAACAATCTGCTGTTCCAGTCTCTCCCAGGCCCAGTCCAGCTTCTCAGCCACAGTGGCCCTGTTCACCTGGAACTCCATCAAGTGTGCCTTCTTCTGGCACAGAGGAAGGAGACTCATCTGAGTGTGGGCAATTATGCGGATGACTTGGCAGTACTTCTTCATGCTGTTGAGGTCCTTCTCCAGCTGTCTCTTGCCCATGTCATCCTGCCATTTCTTACAGTCTTTGGTGAAGGTCTTCTCCTCCTCCTCCTCCTCCTCCTCCTCCTCTTCCTCCTCTTCTTCTTTTTCTTTGATTTTTTGAGACAAGGCTTCTCTGTGTAGTTTTGGTGCCTGTCCTGGATCTCACTCTGTAGACTAGACTGGCCTCAAACTCATGGAGATCCGCCTGGCTCTGCCTCCCAAGTGCTGGGATTAAAGGTGTGCACCACCACTGCCTGGCTGGTGAAGGCCTTTTTATTAGATTAAAAATAAATCTAGAGAGGCTGTGAGGTGAACAGGATTGGAAGGGCCATCCTTGGGGAAACTCTTTATTTTCCCACAATGCCAGCTGCTGTACTTCCGAGGCAAGAAGCGCAAGGACTCAGGGCTGGGAGCAGATAATTTCCTGTGAGGCATCTGCCATCACACGCCGCCAATCAGCTGAGCTTTTATTTTCCTTTTTAAATACAACTCAGAACCACCTGCCCGGGGTGACACCACCCACAGTGGTCTGAGACCTCTCACATCCATCAGTAATTAAGAAAATGCTCTACAGGCTTGACCACAGACCAGCATGATAGGGACATTTTCTTAAACGAGGTTCCCTCTTTCCAAATAACTCTAGCTTGTGTCAAGTTGACATAAAACAGACCAACACAATAGCCATTCTGGCCTCGGAATCTCAAAGCCATTTAAATCTTTATTTCTCTGATGGCTAAAGAAAACTTTTTCAAATAGTATTGGTCACTTATATTTCTTCTTTTGAGAACAACTGTCAGTCTGTTCCATTAGCCCACTTGTGGATTGGCCAATTTGTTTTTTCATGTTTAAAATTTGCAGTTTATCATATATTCCCACATGCTATCCAGAATGCTTTGCAGTTTAAACCTTAACGTTGTTTATTTCTTGTTTTTTATTTAATACTTTTATAAAATATTTTTTAAGTTATAGAGTTAGGGCTGGGGTGATGACTTGGAGGGCACAATGCTTGGGCACAAGAATGAGGACCCAAGTTCGATCCCCAGAACCCATATACAAGCTGAGTGGGATGGCACACATCTGTAACCTTGGTGCTGCAGTGGAGAGGCAGAGACAGGTGGGTCCTGGGGACCTCATGGGCCTGCCAGTCTAGCCAAACCAGCAAGCTCCAGGGTCAGTGAGAAATGTTGAAACTACAAGTTGGAGAGAGGCAGAAGATGGCCAGTCTTGACCTCTGGTCTCCATGTGCACACCCATGGACAAGCACCTATGTATATATGTATATATGTATATATGTATATATATGTATCCCCCAATGTATGCATAAAATCACACACACAAAAAGAAAAAAATTACAAAGTATCATTGTATAAAACCTCTGTGCTATTTTATAAAACACTTCAAATATATATGTAATAAACAACATATATTTTGAAATACTGCTGATATCTTATGACTTCAGATCATGAGTAACTAAGAACATGGGAAGTGAAATATGGGACAGATAATTTTGGCTAACACATATTCCAAAAATTGTGGTGGTAGCACACCACAGACGGTGTTTGGGGGTCACCGGTGAACCTGCACATGACAGACAGTGTTTGGGGGTCACTGGTGGACCTGCATATCACAGATGGTGTTTGAGGGTCACCAGTGAACCTGCACATGACAGGCGATATTTGGGGGTCACTGTTGGACCTGCACATCACAGATGGTGTTTGGGGGTCACCGGTGGACCTGCACATCACAGATGGTGTTTGGGGGTCACTGTTGGACCTGCACATCACAGATGGTGTTTGGGGGTCACCGGTGGACCTGCTCAGTGTAAGAGTCAGGCACTCGGCACAGGTTAGGAAAGAAACACTCTGCTTGGTCTCATCGGCACAGCTGACAGCCAGGGCAAGGAGACCCGGGGTCAGGATGTGAGTGCCTGGTGCTGAGGGTGCCGAGGGGCAGGCTGGAGTGCAGGTGGCAGGGCTGCTGGACAAGAGGCACCTCGAGGACTCCACATCTGTGGGAATCCTGTGCTGTACTCTTTCCAGCTGTGCATTATCCAGGGTGACTTACTCACTGGTTCTGTGACATTAGGCAAGTTACCTGCTGTTGGCTGCATTTTTTTTTTATGTGAAAATGAGAATAGTAACAGTGTCCCTCATTGGGTTGTTGTGGAGATTTAGTGAGATTGCAAAGCTCAGTGGCTGGCGCAGAAGACACCATTTGCTCATTGTTAACTGACCGTACTCATGTGGGGGGAACAGTCCAGTGCAGGGTGGGGTCAGATATATGGATTCCTTGGTATCTGCAGGGGACTGGTCCCAGAACCCCAGGCAGACATCAAAATCTGTGGGTGCTTGAGTCCTTTACTGAAAATGTAGTGCTTACATCTCATGCATGCCTATTTTCCCATGGAGCATGAAGGGTCTCTAAATTACTTAGTATTCAATACCATGCATGTGCTATATAAAACCGTTATATTGTATTGCACAGGGCAGTGGTTCTCAACCTATGGGTCACAACCCACAGGTTGAGAACCACTGTGTTGGGGTGAGGGGAAGGCCACCCTTGGCCTATGACTTCCCACACACCCTGTATGCAAATTGGCCTGCCAGGTCCCTTCAAGTTGCCTGTCTGAGTCTCTGGGGAGCAGAGGTCTATTCATAGTGTCAGCACTGGCTCCTGGTGCCTGAAGACAGACACATATTTTTAGTATTTCCTCCCTGGGGTCTGGCTGAAAAGGTCATGGTTATTTTCATGCCCAATGTCAACTTCTGGATAGTCAAGGTGAAGAACTCATTTCTGTAAAGAGGGCCCCAGCAACGTCGGGATGTAGATTTTTCCTTCTCGAGATGTCATTTCTTTCTAATGGCTGAGAAGGAAAGTGCTTTGTAAACCCCAAAGCAGGTGGTAGGGATTCTCAGAAAGGTGAGTACGCGGAGGAGCTGGGCCCGAGGCTGCCCTGGAGAAGAGGGTCCGGGAATCCAGGTATCCGATGGACTAAAGTCAACAAGAGGCTGGTATGGAGGTCTTGTTCTGTTTTCTGTTCATCAGAGCTCATAAGATGTGGTGCTCACACTGACAAAGCATCGTGCCCTTGGATGCATTGAAACAAGGATGGGGAGGAGGTGGAGACCTGGTTCTGTGGACAGACTGAATGCGAGGTGCTGAGAGGCCCTTCCGTTGCCAGGATCCAATGAATCTGGAGGGTGGGGATGGTGCTGTTCTGCACTGACCAAGGTGGATGTCAAATGATTAAGGCAGTCCCTGAAAGATACACTTCTCTGTTGCTTGGGGCTAAGTTTTCTTATCAGTTTTTTTCATGTCTTTCTTAATCTCCAGGGAATTACATTTCCCAATATAATGGTTATATTAAATAAAACTAAGATACAATTTTTCATACTTCTATCCACAAATTTCAATAGCAACCATTTTTAGATTTATCCTGTTTGCTAAATATTAAAAAAAAATGATGTGTATGTGTCTGCCTATGTGTATGTGGGTGCTGTGCCTTGGGTGGCCAGAAGAGGGCCTCAGTCCCTTGGAGCTGGAGTTACAGTTGGTTGTGACCCACCCAAAGTGAGTGCTGGGAACTGGATTCCAGGCCTCTGCAAGAAAGAGCAGTGTGTGCTGTTAGCACTGAGCCGTCTCTCTAGACGCTGTCTCACTGGATCCTAACTGTCAGATTCCTTCTCTGTGAGAGAAAACTGAGGGGTGTGGTAAAGTAAGTTGCCTACACTGTGCAGGTGAGCAGCGGAGTCTGGACTTAGCACTGGCTTGCCCAGTGTTCTTTCTGGTAAACTGGACTGTCTCCTGCTTTGGGGCCTTGAGGAAATCTGTGAGAATCAGGGTGCTGAGACAAGGATGGCGAAGGCCCCTTCCTTGAGGTACAAGCCCTTTCTAGTTGGTAAAGCATGCGTACGTGATAACTGCTCAGCAGATGTCTACTGATAGGAACAAGGCAAAGCTCTTGGTGTCTGGTACCCAGTCAGGATCACATAACAGCAGCACAACTTCCAGGGGTTCAGGGGAGCTGCCCACCGAGGCTTGGATGTACAAAAAAACCCCATGTCTTCCCCTTATTACGTTCTCTACTCCTGGATTTGTAGGTAGGCTAGACCCTTGGATGCTGGCCATACCTCCTGCATGTTTTGATGCTTCCTGACTTAATGTCCATCCTTGAACAAATATGAATCCCTCTGAGGATGCATCCTGAAAACCAGGCCATTCCCCAGCAAGAGCTCGCAGGGGACTCAAGTTTACTCATCAGCAGACAGCAAGCAACCCCTCCTCCTACCACGGCCCTGCAGTATCTCTGACCTGGGAGCCATCCAGTTCCTGCGTGATTAACTAACTTCAGCTTAGCTATGATCAGCAGAGCTCCCAGGCAGGGAGTGGCCGCACTCCAAACCCAGCCCACAGGATGCTCCTAATTGGGCTTCACCTGTCAAGAGGTAATAGAGAGAGACTTATTTCTGGAGTACAACTTTGTAGTTTTTGATGACTAGTAAATAACATATTGGAGCCGTCTCATTTCGCAGCTCCATCTCTGGGGGGCATAGGAAAGGTATTTCTAGCTTTCATAACTGAGATTTACTCTTCCCAGCTTCTTCAGCGTCTATGGTTTCCATGCGTGAATCTCACTGTGCTTGGTTGTGAGAAGGCTTCAGTCAGGAATGTTGCTACATGACTGCACATGCGCTGTCCAGTAGCCAAGCAAGAGGCTTGGTCATCCTGGGGCCTTATGTCCTATGCAATCCATGAGCTGGGTAATTTGTGTGCAGTGTGATCATGCAATCTGCGCATGTGTGGTGTAGCTATGTGAACCCATTCGCGCATGTGTGTGTGGGGGGGGTGGATGGTGGTGGTGGTGGTGGAAATCTATAAAAAGTGGGCCACAGACTCCTCCCTCCTCCTCTTCTTCCTCTCTCTCCTTGCACGATCATTTCCATAGGCCTAAGCACATCTTTCCTTAATAAACTCTTCTAGTGGGTTTTGTTGTGCCTCATGACTTTTCTTGCATGGTAAACAGTGCCACTTAATGAATAACACTGTACCGCATAAAACTAACAAGGAAGCTTCCAGAAAGCTCGGAAGACAAACGATGATGTTCAGATAGCTGCTCTCTTCACTTTTGGTCTGAGTTCCTGGATACAGAAAGGCGAGTAGGAGGAACAACATTTAGGTTTTTATTTTGAGTCAGGAGTACAAAGAAAAGAAAAATTGCTGGCTTCAGGAGTGAGCAGCCCTTGGGCTGGCGATGGGGCTCAGTTGGCAGAGAGCTATGCCAAGGCTGTATGAAGCCCTGGGCTTGATCCTCAGAACCACATAAAAGCTAGAACCGTGGCTCACAGCTATAATCCCAGCTCTTAGGAGGTAGAACAAGGAGGATAAGGCTTCAGAGTCATCCTGGGCCCTGGGCTATGAGCATACACGAGACCCTGTCTCAAAACCAAACCAAATCAAGTAAAACGAGAGTGAATAGTTCTAAGAGGACAGTAGAGACGTCAGCTCTGAGCTCTCCCGGGCTTTGAAAGCACAGAGATAGTGTCTAACCAAGAGGGCTGGAGAGGTAAGACCCAAGCACAGAGTGACAGCTAACAGCCCTGGTTTATAGTTAGGTTAGTTCAGTTGAAAATGTGCTTGTTACTCCTTAGGTAAGCGACTCAAGGAAATCATACAATGTTGGGGCCTTGTCTCCCACATCTGCCTCAGGGATGGTGGTACAAACCTCTGAACTGAAATGTCTTATCAGTGACTAGATGGTAGCCCTGGTTTCTACAGTTGTTTCACAGGGATGGTAGCCTGGGGCTCACTGTAGAAATGTGCACGTAGCACATTTCTAAGTGGGGTAGCAACATCTTCAATTCGAATACTAATTGTTCAAGCTTAAGCAAGTCGTATCACTTCTCTAGGCCTCAGTTTCCCCATGTTGAGGAGCATTAGAGTAAATGATCCTTTCTGTTGGCCAGGGTCCTACCCGGAGATAGAAGCCATGCTAGCTATTTAAAGGGAAAATGAACATAAATGGTTCTTAACCTGCTATTAAGAAACAGAAGGGCTTTCAGGTAGCAAAGGGCCCATGCAGCAACCACTGCAGGAAGCAATTGCCACCCATAGAGTTGGGAAACAGGGAAGAAGGGGGCTATCGAATCCTGGAGAAGATGACCCACTCCCCTCAGCAAGGCTGGGCTGAGAAACTGCCAATAGAATTCTTATGCTAAAGGAACAAATTGCTTACGGCTGAAGCAAAGAAGTGTTGAGCCCTGGGACCTAAATGAGAAACAGACAGGAAGTGCAGACACCCTGCTCCCCACCCCTGCCCTCCATCGGAAATACATCAGGGAGGCATCTGACAGAGGAGAGAAGGGATGGACAAGGGTGAACTCTGAACCCAGACACAACTGCTTGACAAATGAACGTTCTCAAAGGTACCCCTGAGGTCAGAGTCTGAGTCAGATTCTGTACACCATGCAGAGAATAGCCGGACTCATCTGCGGACTTCTGGAGAGTCAGCGTGCTATGGGAGAATGGGGTTGAGCTTTGGGGTCAGATAGATCTGGGTTCGAGACTTGTCTGTGACTTTTCCTAGCTGTGAGAGATTAGCCACTTACTTTGAACTTCTCTGAGCCCCACTGTCTACTCTATAAAATGATGATACTGAGATCCATCTCACGGGTTATTGTGACAATTAAACAAGATGACGGAGTACCAGGCAGGGTATCTGACACATACATGGCGGGAGACGATTTGCAGATTCACTTGCTCCCTTTACTGAATGCCCAAACCTTTGTTTCTGTTTTGTTTCTTCAGCTTAGATATGGCTCTGTGGACTGTGATTGGGAGCCTGGGCAGTGGTCAATGAACCCTACTAACTGGCAAACTCGGGGAGCACTTGCTTTCTCAGGTTTTAGTAGGCTGGCTCTGAGTGTGTGCTCAGTCCAGGGCAGGGGCAAGTTCTCACCGTCGTTAAGTTTGAGCTGTGGAGCGTGGACACCTTTGGATGTTTTCCAAACAGAAACAAGAAGTTGGTTTTCTAAGGAGAGATTCTGTCAATGAGGGGGATCATCTAGAATCTTTTCCTTCCATTCAGCTTGGTTCATACCCCCATATTTTTTCTGTGTGAGTGCTTAGAGTAGAAATAGTAAAGAAATGAGGACCTTTCACGTGGCGTTGGTAGTTGGTGTTTATCAGGAGATTCTCAAGTGACTTTATATGCACTGTTGGTAATCTTGGACTCATAGAAGGTAAATTTCAGTTCCCCAGCACTGCATATGAGCAAACTGAGGCACAGACCTATCGCGTAAACTTTCTCAGGGCTGTTGAATAGTATGAAGAAGAGCCAGGATTAGAACCCAAATATGTTGCATCCTAAGTCATTCCTTCCCTGTTAAGCTGGGCTTACACACCAGTGCTGGCTAACCGTAGTGCAAGTTTAACTCAAGCCTGCTCTTCTGGCTCACACAATGGTAGAGTCTCTATTCCTACTTACTTTACATGAAAATCAAAACCAAAAGGGCTCCATTATTGGGGAAGAAGTCTGTTTAACTAAACGTGTCTGTGCCCCCCACCCCCCACCCCCAAATTGGGTCCGTCAGGTTTTTATAGTAAAACAGTTCACCTAGAAGGTTTATCTCCAAATGCTTTCCCTTTAAGTTTCTGAGTGACATTACAGCCACCAGAAGCACCTCAGGCATTCCATCCCCCTCCAATGGCTCTGGTAAGCCAGCTTCCTTTACTGTAAAGAGCACCACAGGGAAGCGACTTCTAAAGATGACAGGACCATTTTGCCTCATGGTTTTGGAGAGTTCAGTCATGACTGGTTGGCCTTGTGGTGAGGCAGCTTTTCATGGCAGGAAGAACAAAGCAGATCCACACTGCTCACGCTGGATGGGGAGAGAAGGAGGAGGGAGCAAGATCCCATGGTCCCCCTTGAGGTCAGGTCTCCCAGTCAGGCCACACAGCTGAAAGTTTCCATCACCTTCCGATGGCATCACCCTCAGGACCAAGCCACTTTTGGATCTTTTGGGGACAGTCCGGATCTACACAGGCCGATCTGAGCTTAAGTTAGAACTTATCCCACTAAATTCTGCTCCATGTGAGAAAAGATTCTGAAAATAAAGATTTCCAAAAATGGTAGGAATGGCAAAGTGGGGTTGAGGAAAATAACTCTCAGACTCTGCTTGTTTCATACACACGAGCAGCAGCGTTCAACCGAGGGAAGGTAAAAGGGTCTCGCTCCCCATTGCTCACTTCTTGCCTCGGAGCCCTAGGGATGTAGTAACAAAGGCATTCTAAATTTCCTTTGAAAAAGTTAACAGGTGAGACTATCCAGGGACAGCTACATTTTTAAAAGACTAGAACAAATGGACTACTTTTATTATTTGTTATTTGAAATAATAGAAAATTAAAATATTAGAAGAGTGTGGGACCGGGGAAAAAAGATTTGCAGAACAAATTTAGGCAATGTAAATTTGAAATGAGCACTTGCATTCAATGGTGCATTTTCTTTTTTTTCTTTTTTCTTTTTTTTCTTTTTATTTATTTATTTTTTATTTATTTTACAATACTATTCAGTTCTACATAATAGCCACAGATTCCCTTGTTCTCTCCCTTCCTGCCCCCCTCCCCTTTCCCCCAGCACACTCCCCATTCCCACCTCCTTCAGATCAAGGTCTCCCCCCAAGGACTGGGATCCACCTGATAGACTCAGTCCAGGCAGGTCCAGTCCCCTCCCCCCAGATTGAGCCAAGCGTCCCTGCATAAGTCCCAGGTTTCAAACAGCTAACTCATGCAATGAGCACAGGATCTGGTACCACTGCCTAGATGCCTCCCAAACAGATCAAGCCAATCGACTGTCTCACCTATTCAGAGGGCCTGATCCAGTTGGGGGCTCCTCAGCCTTTGGTTCATAGTTCATGTGTTTCCATTCATTTGGTTATTTGTCCCTGTGCTTTATCCAACCTTGGTTTCAACAATTCTCACTCATATAAACCCTCCTCTTTCTCACTAATTAGACTCCCAGCGCTCCACCAGGGGCCTAGCCGTGGATGTCTGCATCCAGATTCCTCAGTCCTTGGATGGGGTTTATGGCACAACTATTAGGGTGTTTGGCCATCCCATCACCAGAGTAGGTCAGTCCCGGCTGTCTCTCGACCATTGCCAGCAGTCTTTTGTGGGGGTATCTTTGTGGATTTCTGTGGGCCTCTTTAGCTCTTTGTTTCTTCCTTTTCTCATGTGGTCTTCATTTACCATGGTCTCCTATTCCTTGTTCTCCCTCTCTTTTCTTGATCCATCTAGGATCTCCTGCTCTCTTTCCCTCGACCCTTGCCCTTCTTTGCTCCCACTCATGTCCAGGCTGTTCATGTAGATCTCATCCATTTCTCCATGTCTTTCTTGGGGTCCCGTTTTCCAGGTAGCCTCACTGGTGATGTGAGTAGCAGTCCAATCATCCTTGTTCCACATCTAGCATCTTCCTATGAGTGAGTACATACCATATTTGTCTTTCTGAGTCTGGGTTACCTTACTCAGGATGATTTTTTCTAGATCCATCCATTTGCCTGCAAACCTCATGATGTCATTGTTTTTCTCTGCTGAGTAGTATTCCATTGTGTATATGTGCCACAATTTATTTATCCATTCTTCAGTTGAAGGGCATCTAGGTTGTTTCCAGGTTTTGGCTATTACAAACAATGCTGATATGAACATAGCTGAGCAAGTGCTCTTGTGGTATGATTGAGCATTTCTTGGGTATATGCCCAGGAGTGGCAAAGCTGGATCTTGGGGGAGATTGATTCCCAATTTTCTAAGAAAGCACCATATTGATTTCCAAAGTGGTTGTACAAGCTTGCATTCCCACCAGCAGTGGAGGAGAGTTCCCCTAGTTCCACATCCTCTCCAGCATAAAGTGTCTTCAATGTTTTTGATCTTAGCCATTCTGACAGGCGTAAGGTGGTATCTCAGAGTTGTTTTGATTTGCATTTCCCTGATGATTAAGGATGTTGAGCAATTCCTTAAATGTCTTTCAGCCATTTGAGTTTCCTCTGTTGAGAATTCTCTGTTTAGTTCTAAAGCCCATTTCTCAATTGGACTGTTGGTCATTTTGATGTCTAATTTCTTGAGTTCCTTATATATTCTGGATATCAGTCCTCTGTCACATGTGGGGTTGGTGAAGCTCTTTTACCATTCTGTAGGCTGTTGCTTTGCCTTGTTGACCATATCCTTTGCTCTACAAAAGCTGGCATAACTGGATATCAACGTGTAGAAGGCTGCAAATAGATCCATATCTATCACCGTGCACAAAACTTAAGTCCAAGTGGATCAAGGACCTCAACATAAATCCAGCTACTCTGAATCTGCTAGAAGAGAAAGTAGGAAGTAGTCTTGACCGCATTGGCATAGGAGATCACTTCCTAAATATAACACCAGTAGCACAGGCACTGAAAGAAACAATCAGTCAATGGTACCTCTTGAAACTGAGAAGCTTTTGTAGATCAATGGTGCATTTTCATGCATGGAACAAACGCAGTGTGGAAGGAGTGGGCAATGAGTTAGTTGTTTTGAGCCGATAGATTAGCTGTGGGAAGACGAAGATAGGTCTTCACTTCACCTCCCGTGATTTCTTAAATTAATTCTCCATGAAACGATCTGCTACCAAACACAGAAAGGAAAATATGTGTAAAAGTTTGTGAGCTGAAAAGCGGTGGTTCACTTGAGAGGCAAGTGTTGGTAGACGAGTCTGCGTCAAAGGATGAAAACATGCACCTCACTTAAGCCTTTCGGGAAGGCCCAATAGGATGAACGTTATTACAATTCTCTGTGCATCGCAAAGCAGGTAATTAAAAAGCCCCCAAGCCATATGTATAAGAGGGTAATCTTTTTGCTAGTCCCAACTCAACATCTCGCTGAAGCAGTCTTTATGTGAACATGTTAAGATTTAGTTTGTCAGGGCTCGTTGTATTTTTTACAAAGATGTAACTAGTGATTTATTTTCTGCCATGTTTTCATGGCAAATATATCCATAACTTTTTTTGAGAAGGAAAGTAGCACCTACATGAAATATATTGATTTTTTTTGTTGCTATTTCTTCCTTTGTCAAAAGCCTATATACTTTTGAAACTACACCATGTTTTCTGTCCCCCGTACCCCAATTGTTTAAAAATTGGGATAAAATATTATGTGAAAATCTATCACTTTGGGGCCAGGGACATGCTTCAGTCAATAAACGTGCTTGTGGCACTAGCTGGAGGACCTGGATTTGGCTTTCCAGGGCCCGGTGAAAGGCTGGGTGTGGCAGCTGTAAGTCTAGCTGAAGAGGTGGGGACAGGGGGGTCCCTGGGGCTTGCTGACTCGTCATTCTATCTGAATCAGGTTCACTGGCAGACTCTGTCTGAACAAATAGGGATGGTCATAGAGGAACACATCCAACACTGCTTCTGGTTCCCTTCATATGCATGCCAAACACCATTTTAACGAACTGTTTAAAAGTCTACAATTGTGTGCCTTCAAGTAATTCTCATTGTTTTGCAACTATCAGCTGTCTATTTTTAAGCATTTAAAGGCAGTATGGAGTTTTACAAAAATATTTAATTTTTTTTCATATAGTATATTTTGATCATGTTTTCCTCTTCCCCAGCTCCTTCCAGATCCTCTCCACTTCCCCACCCACCCAACTTCATGTTTTTTTTTTCTCTCTTTCTCTCTCCTCTCAAAAACAGCAACAACAATCAAGACAGTACAGAGTCACTCATGCCTTTTGGTAACGGGTTACAACATCATTCATCTTGTACAGGAGCCCTGGATAATTTAACAATAGCTTGGTGAATAATTATTTGGCTATGGCTCAAATGCATAACTCAGTTTGGAAAGTTTATTTGTATTTATTATTTTCTGTCAGGAATGTCATAGTCTTCCAACTTCAGGAATTAAACAAGACCATCTCACTATTGTGTGATTAATTACACTCAGCTTTAATAAGTGATAATTGATCTCAGCCCACAAGCTTGATATCTGGATGCAACAGGCACATCACAGAAAAGACAGACAGGTAAATATACCAGAGAATTCATGTGAGTTATCTAATTAGATAAAGTAATAGTTCAGAGAATCCTCAAGTGACCCACCTTGGGGCCAGTAGGAACACTAGATTACTAGGCAGGTGAAGAACCAGCATTTAGGGATGTTTTCTCTCCACCAGTCTAGACATCTTTACTATCCCTAAAAGACATGGACACAAGCCTCCTCAGCCTGTTGACTAAAATTTCTTTCCTATGTAGGCATCTGGAGTTGAACCCAACAATTGCTACAGCCCTACCAGCAGAGAACAGACACCATCTCCTTGTCTCTGGGCAGCATGAGTTGGCCTGTGTTACCCTCTTAGTAACTCATGTTGCTGGTGCATCATGAGCATGTAGTACTCATCGTATTTATCACTGTAACGACTTTGCACTACTGGACTTGCGAATTCTCCTTTTGGAACCAATGATAAAACTCTAGGGTCTGAGGGTATAGTGTGCTTAGTAAAGAGCTTACCATGCAAGCATGAGATCCCAAGTTCAAGTCCCAGAACCCACATAAAAAACCTGAGCATGGTGGTGCATGCTTTTAATCCTAGTGCTGGGGATCCCTGGGGCTCACTGACCAGCAAGCCTAGGCTACACAGTGAGTTCCAGGCCAAGGAGAAAACCAAGGTGAAAGGGTTTTGAGAAGCCACACCCAAGGGTGACCTCTGACCTCCATGTGCATATGCATACATATGCATAGACACTCTCATGTGCGCACAGATGAGCATATGTGTATATGTGTTCTCAAAGACAGGAAATATGTTCAATACTCATGCTCATGCTCACAGACATTTTATAATATTAGTATCCTTCACTATGAACTCAGATCTGACCTCAGAACCCATTTGGGTGTGAGAAACAATGAATAGTCTTAGTGTAGCACAAGAAACATACAAGCAAAGTAAAAAATAGCTCAGCAATACAATTCTTATTGCAGAAAGGGTATGCCGGAATGCAAGGGCTAGAAATATGAGAGGCCAGGATGGTGCTGGGTTTTTATCCCTGCCATATGTGGTGACTGTGTCTCATCCTATTGGTGGGAGCTCAACTTTAGAATTTGTCATGACTGGCTAGTCCTTGAAAAGAGGGAAGGGAAGGTTCAGGAGATATGATGAAACAAAACAAAACAGTTTTTCACACTGGTACAATGTTCCAGTCTGAGAGACTATCATGTCTTAGAGTTGAGTCGCAGCTACAAGCCTTCCTTAGGTTTTATTGATTCTCATTACATTTTATTCTTTAATTCATTAAGGTAAAGTATAAGCAGATGTACATTTAGGATTAGAAGACGAGTGTGATGGCCGAAGTGTTAGAACTTGATAACGTGAGTATCCCAAGGTTGTAGAGAAATGGAACGTCACTTGCCACAAAAGCACAATGGGCTTGTATTGTTTAAAAAGGCACCAAGTGCTGGTAAGGCCCTGTTGCTGAAGACAGCACTTACATGCCTCATGGAACAGGAGAAGCTGAGCTGGTGTGGACTAGAGCCTTCCCCATACAGACCAGTGTTCCGGTACGGGAAGGCACTCTGCATGCTCTCGGAGGAAAAAGCTGGCCACCGGGCCAGCACCAAACCCTGCAGTCTGCAGTGGTGACCTGCCGCATGGTACGCTGATGCAACAGTGGCACAAACGTAATGGGAGTAACCAAGCATCTGGTTGCATTTAAGGCCACTCCATGAGGCGGAGCCATGCCTGACACTGCTTGGGTGGCCTTGAACCTAGGGGAAAACCAAATGCTATTGTTCTGCTAAAGAAACAGCCATAAAATGACTCCTAATGACATTCTGGTATGTCAGTGTCTTGCTCAGCTGTCATCAGAGAAGCTTCCTTCTGCAGGAGATGGGGACGAATACAGAGACCCACAACTGGACAAGGTGCAGGGTGAGAAACTTTGGAACAGTCAGTCCTAAATTGGATGTCTTCATCAGACCCCTCCCTTTAGGGCTCAGGGAACCCTGTGGAAGAGGAGGCAGAAAGATTGTAAGAGCCAGCAGGGGTGGATGACACCAAGAAAACAGTGTTCTCCAGACACAACAGGACTGACATATATTTGAACTCACCGAGACCAGGGCAGCATGCACAGGGCCTGCACAGGTCCAAGCCTGGTGGGGTCCCAGGGCTGAGAGGGAAAGTGGACACGAGCTCCCATCCCTGACCAAGAAGCTATCTCCAACTGAAAATTGCTTATAAAGGAAAAATGAGTTTTCTCCAATGCAATCTCAGGGGTTTATAAACCACACTTAAGGGCAGGTACCATGCCCAGCAGTAGGTAGCCAACAGAAAACAAACTATAGTATCTTTGTAGAATTTTTTTTGTCTCATATTTCTTTATTTGGACATATTTTAAAAATTTTGCTGATGCCTTGCTTGTATATTATAGTTTCCAATTTTCTGTTTTTCTGGGTTTTGTGTATGTGTATGTGTTTCTTGTGTTTTGTTTTGTTTTCTTAAAATTCTGGTTTGTTTGTTTTTCTTATTTGCCTGTTTTCTAAAGAGAGAGAGAAAGAAAGTATGGAGTGGAACGGGTGGGGATGTGAGGAAGATCAGGGAGGAGATGGGGGAAGGGAAACTGTCATCAGAATATAAGTATGAGAAATTTATTTTTAATAAAAACAATAAAAGCCACCATATTCTAATAAT
Organism: Peromyscus maniculatus bairdii; assembly: GCF_049852395.1. Taxonomy (NCBI): domain Eukaryota; kingdom Metazoa; phylum Chordata; class Mammalia; order Rodentia; family Cricetidae; genus Peromyscus; species Peromyscus maniculatus. The sequence continues at coordinate 65,562,705 of NC_134853.1, read as the reverse complement.
TTAAGCCCTTATTTGGTGAATAAAAGCTTACATGGAAATTGTGATTGCTCCCAGCCTCAGCGATTCAGCTTGGTTCTACTTCTCCATCCCCTTTCAATATGTATTTAGAGTCAGGGGAGGGATAATGAGACTAGAAATATTGCTCCTCTCATCCCACAGAACTCATGTGGTGACATGTCAGTTTCCACTTGCTTCTTCTACAACTAATAAAGGGTAGGAAATGGACCGGGGAGACACCTGCTGATATCTGTCTGTCTTGGTTAGGACAGACTTGGTTGAACAAAGTTTACAAATTAGTGAAGTTGGCCAAGTAGACCTGATGCTGCCATGAGAAACCTGCAATATCTGCAGCTGCAATGAGGAACCTGCAATATCTGCAGCTGCATGCACCTGATGCTGCAATGAGGAACTGCAATATCTTCAACCACATGCACCTGATGCTGCCATGAGAAACTTGTAATATCTGCAGCTGCCATGAGGAACCTGCAATATCTGCAGCTGCATGTACCTGATGCTGCCATGAGGAATCTGCAATATCTGCAGCCTCATGCACCTGATGCTGCCAGAGGAACCTGCAGTATCTGAAGCCACATGCATCTTGTCACCTTTGCAGAGGGTTCTGTGCCTCACCGGATTCAGCATACAAAGCATCACTGACTCGTACACTCAAGTAGAAGAAGTGTACCAGAGATCACAAAGTTGGACCCAAAGGCTTCCTCTTAATATACCATCCTTTGGATCTTTCAGGCGCCTTGTCCTACAGTGGGGAGGGGATCTCCCACACGCCTGTGGTTTGGTGTCATTTTGATGTTTGGAGGGACTGTTTCTGGGGACTGCTTCCTGAGAGCTCAGGCTTCTTCCTCCTATCCCAAAACTGTCATGAGATTCATGTTCTCAGCCACGGGAAGATGAGCGATGGAGTAACCTGGCCTCAGAACATCTAACGTCACCTATTTAACCTTCCACTCACCAGGACTATAGCCTGCCTTCCTCGCTCATCTGTTCGTAGAACAAGAAAAAGAAGGACAATTCTCCCTACCCAGGAGGACCATCCAGGAAGCAGTATTAGGAGAAAGGTCTTTGATCCCGCAAATACAGTAATTATGGCACCAGTAAGAACTCTCAGCCTTAAGACGATCCATCTCCTTGGAGGAAGGGAAGTAAAGTCATGGCAAAGACCAGAAACATCCTATCAACATTTCCAAGAGAGGAGAGAGCAGTCTCTGCCCTGGCTGCTGTCAGCTCGACACAGGGTAGAGTATCTGGGGAGAAGGACCTCTATTGAGAAAATACTGCTATCCAGTATTGTCCTGTAGGCGAGTCTGTGGCCACATTTTCTTGACTGATGATTAATATGGGAGGACCCAGCTCATTGAGGGTGGTGCCACCCTGGGCAAGTGGTTTTGCGTGGTTTAAGAAAGCAGGCTGGGTTATTCCTGGAGAACAAGCCAGTAAGCAGCACTCCTCCATGGCCTCTGCTTCAATTTTTGCCTCTAGGTTCCTACCTTGAGTCCTACCTGACTTCCCGCAGTGATGAGCATGACCTGAAAGCTTTAAGATGAAATAAACCCGTTATTCCCAAATTGCTTTTGGTCATGGTGTTTTATCACAGCAATAGAGACCCCAAGACAGTCCTTCATCTTCCAGTTGGGACTGGATGACAGCTGGCATCCATTTTCTCCCTAGCCTTGCCTTTGGAACGTGATGCCATCCCTGGAGGTCTGTTCCGTGGAGCCTGCCTCATTTCTGACTTAATGTAAGGGCTGATGATTGGGGGAACACAGCCTTAAATGGAAAAAGATGGTGGGCTTCTGAATGGAAAAAGATCTCAGGACTGGAAAACTCGGACGGACGGCCTGCAAGTGAGTCCTCCAGCGAATCCGGTAAGGCGGCATCTGTGCTGACCACGCAGCTTCAGTAATTAGACACACTGAAAAGCCAGATGCGCACCTGCAGCTCAGGGAGGGCTTGCTCCCTCCACCAGAGCGGAGGTGAGATGTTCCCACACAAAGCAAAAACAAACAGGAGAGGAGGTGTGCAGGCATTGGAAAGCCTGGCTTGTACAAACGGTGTTTCATTTCTGGAGCAGGGTTGGTGACAGAAACCAAACTTCCCAGTGTGAGAATGCTCTTTTTCCTTTTTTGTATTTTATATCGGAACACACTATGGCAAAGTAAAACAACAACAACAATAACAAAAGTGTGAGTGAATTTTGGGCTCAGGCAAAGTCAGGCTTAGGAGCTGGCTCTGTTTGTAGGGGGGACTTGGGAGTGGGGACAATGGTAGCTTCCAGTCAGTGGTCCTCTGGAAGAAGAGCGCCTGGTGCAGTGATCTGTGTTGATAATGGTAATCTTACTGAGTGCTTTGCTCGGCATCACGGTGGATCTGCAAGCTCTGTACACAACTCTGAATCCAGACGGATATTTTTTCCTTTATGTGGCCAGAAAAACTAGGTCAAGGTTTAAAGTAGGAATTAGGAGATCAGATCCAACATAAATCCTTCCTGATCTGTATTGATTTTCCCAGAGAATTAGATCATCCAAAGACTTTTGGATTCACTAGAGGTTGTATGGAAGTGCCAGATGTTGTTATTATGATGGAATATTTCCCAAAGAGAAGCCTGATGGGCATTCTCAGTGATGACATTTTTCTTCATAGGGGCTTCTGGCAAAAGTCAGACATTTGAATGGTAGGAATCACAGCCTGGGAGATCTTGCAATCCCACCCTCCTTCCACTGCCTTTCTAGTCATCTCCTGTCCTGTGGATGATTACCTTTGAAATGAATGTGATGTCATGTGTTATATTTTGGGGCTCAGTGGGAATAGTTAGGTTATTATATCTAGAAAGGAAGATCTACATAGAACAGAGTTTTGAATAGAAAGGTTGATTGACTGAGGAGGACTTCATTGATGTGGAGAGGTTGGAATGTTGCAGGCCCAGAACAATAGCTTGATTGGATGTATCCATAATACAACCCCTCTATCTAAGGCTTAGGGGACATCATAGAAGAGGGGATTCAATTGTAAGAGCTGGAGGACTAGAGTCTTCTGTGAGACTGTGTCTCCTGGCTGTGACAAGGAAGTCACACAGCAACATAGTTGCCTAACAAGATCTGAGCCATGACACTGGTTGACATGCCAACATGAATGGGGGAAGCTTGGTGGGGTCCCACTCTTAGAGGGAGAGCTACAGGTAATTAGAGACTTCTGAGAGGGAAAAGTGGTCTTCCCCAGGGATAAACCCCCAATTGACTATCCTATACCAAATGATGATCCCTAAAAACATATATATGTGTGTGTGTGCGTGTGTGTGTGTGTGTGTATGTGTGTGTGTGTGTGTGTGTGTGTGTGTGTTGGAGAAGGGGAAATGGAAATAATGTAAATACAGTATGCATATATGAAATAAAAAATAATTATAAAACCAAACCAAACCAAAACAACAACAAAACCTACAACAGATCTAGACAGGGCCCAAATAATGAAATACATTGGCAACATAAAAAATGTTAATGGATTTAACATACCAATAAAAAATAACCAAGTTTCAAATTGTTAAAGAAAATAATTGAATTTAAGGGGTTACCCAAAGTACACATGCATGAAAGCTATGCTTTCTTTCCTGTATCTCCTTTTCTCTTCTTCTTTTTTTTTTTGGGGGGGGGAGGATTTTCCTTTTGTTTTTTATTTTTTTGATAACAGCCCAGGCACCCTGGAACTCCCTCTGTAGACCAGACTGGCCTTGAATTCACAGAGGTCTGCCTGCCTGAGTGCTGGGATTGAAGGCGTGCGCCACCACCACCTGGCTTCTCCTCTGTCTTAGTTGCCTCCTCCATCACCCCTTTCTTTTCTTTGTCCACATCTTCTGTGCGCCACTGCAAAGTCAGTCATTTGTACTCTATGAATTACTCCTGCTAACAGATGTGTTTTGTTGCAAAAGCTCATTGTTTCGTTCTGGCATTGATTAAAGTGGGGGAAAACTTCTGGGAACATTAGAAGCCTGAATCCTGTTCGTGGAGTACAGAGTGTCCTTCTGTGAGTCTCAGGTTTTCTTTTGCCTTGGACAACGCATCTCTGTCAGTACAAGATGAACTAGAGGAGGCTGGAATCTACTAGTGGTGAGGACAGTGATCGCTGACTTGTAAACTTTCAGGTGCAGGGGAAGCGTCTTATCAGCATGCCCGCTTCTCTAGCTAGGAGTATATCTAGCCGGAGAATCACTGTTTAGGTGGGGGTCTGTTCAGTTTTCACAGTAGCTGTCTCTTATGGGATCATTCCTAAGTATTGGCAGTAGATGAGGAGGCATCCCCAAACTATACCCCATGATCAATTTTTCTTCTTCTGTAGCTTTTGTTTGTAAATAAAGTTTTATTGGCTCGCAGTTGTGCTTATGTTTTTCTATATCGTCTGTGTCTGCTTTTATGGTGCAATAGATTGAAGTAGTTGCTGCAAGTAGTTGCCCATAAAGCCTGAAATGTTTACTGTCTGGCCTTTAAGTCTGAGCGCTGCCTTGAGGTCAGGCTGCACTGGGCTGCCGCATGTATCTGTGTGGGACAAGAACCGTATGTGAGGGTGTGGAGCTTTGCAATGCTGGTCCTGGCATTGAACCTGAACACTGGGCAAACTGAACTTGTTTACAGGTGAAATGATAGGTGTGGGGGCTGTATCTCATATTTATTTATTCTGGTACGTGTACGTGTACGTGTACGTGTGCGTGTGTGTGTGTGTGTGTGTGTGTGTGTGTGTGTGTGTATGGTATGCATGTATGTAGAGGCCAGAGGTTGACTCTGGGTGTCTTTCTGAGTTATTATCCACCTTAATTTTTGAGACAGGGTCTCTCACTGAACTTGGAGCTCATCAATTTGGTGAGACTAGCTGACCAGCAAGGCCCGGAGATCCTCCTTTTTCTGCCTCTCAAGTGCTGGTGGTGCACACATGAACTGCCATGCTTGCCTTTTTATGTGGGTGTTGGGGATATGAACCCAGGTCCTCACGCTTGTGTGGCAAGCACTTAACCTATGAACCGTCTTCCTAGCCTCATTTATTTTGTTTTTTATTATCTATTTAATTTTACATCCTGACCACAGTTTTTCCTTCCCTCCCTTCCTTCCAGTCCCTCCCCCATCTACTACTTGGTTTCTCTTCAGAAAAGGGCAGACCTCCCATGTATATCAACCAAACATGGCATGTCGAGTTGCAGTGAGACTAGGCACCATCCCTCCTATTAAGGCTGCAAAGGGCCCCAAAGCAGGCAACAGAGTCAGAGACAGTCCCTGCTCCCACTGTTAGGAGTCCCACAAGAAGACCAAGCTACACAACTGTAACATATGTGCAGAGGGACTCGGTCAGTCCCATGCAGTCTCCCTCCCACCGTGGTTGGTGGCTGAGTCTCTGTGAGCCCCTATGAGCCCAGGTTAGTTGGTTCTGTGGGTTTTCTTGTGGTGTCCTTGACACCTCTGGCTCCTACAATCCTTCCTTACCCTCTTCTGCAGGATTCCCTGAGCACCATTTACTGTTGGCCCAGCCCACTTAATATTAGTTTTTGTTGTTGTTGTTGTTTTAAGCTAGGCTCTCACTTTGTAGCTTGTGTTTGCCTCAGATTCCTGGGTTCAAGCAATCTTCCTGTCTCAGCCTGTTAAGTAGCAGAGACTACAGACATGTGCCACACTGTGCTGAGCTCTGGGATTTAATTTAAAACAAACAAATAAAAATAAAGCACAGGGAATGTTGGGGGGATGAAGGGAAACACTGATGGTAGGGTGCTGATGACCGTTGAGTATGATATGTACTTGGGGGATGTAGGGAAACACTGATGTAGGAAGCTGATAACCATTGAGTATGATGATGTGTACTTGGGGGATGTAGGGAGACACTGATGGTAGGGTGCTGATGACCATTGAGTATGATGATGTGTACTTGGGGGATGTAGGGAGACACTGATGGTAGGGTGCTGATGACTGTTGAGTATGATGATGTGTACTTGGGGGATGTAGGGAAACACTGATGGTAGGGTGCTGATGACCACTGAGTATGATGATGTGTACTTGGGGGATGTAGGGAAACACTGATGGTAGGGTGCTGATGACCACTGAGTATGATTATGTGTACTTGGGGGATGTAGGGAAACACTGATGGTAGGGTGCTGATGACCACTGAGTATGATGATGTGTACTTGGGGGATGTAGGGAAACACTGATGGTAGGGTGCTGATGACCACTGAGTATGATTATGTGTACTTGGGGGATGTAGGGAAACACTGATGTAGGAAGCTGATGACCACTGAGTATGACGATGTGTACTTGGGGGATGTAGGGAAACACTGATGGTAGGGTGCTGATGACCATTGAGTATGATGATGTGTACTTGGGGGATGTAGGGAAACACTGATGGTAGGGTGCTGATGACCGTTGAGTATGATTATGTGTACTTGGGGGATGTAGAGAGACACTGATGGTAGGAAGCTGATGACCGTTGAGTATGATGATGTATTTGGGGTTTATAGAAAGTCTATCTTTTCATGTATTTGAAGATTTTTACAGTAAAAATGTAAAACCAAACAACAAAAACATCATGAGTCAGTGATAAAGAACAAGTTTAAAGGCTAGACATGGTGGCACACGCCTCTAAGCCCAGCACTCAGGAGGTAGAGCTAGGTGGATCTCTGTGAGTTCAGGGCCAGCCTGATCTACATATTGAGTTCTAGGACAGCCAGGGCTACACAGAGTCTCTCTCTCTCTCTCTCTCTCTCTCTCTCTCTCTCTCTCTCTCTCTCTCTCTCTCTCTCTCTCTCTCTAGAGTCCAGGATGAGATTGAGAGGGAGTAACGTTTTGTTCCTGTGGCAGACACCGGGGCAGTTAGGTGGTGGTTCAAGGACTCGAGGGTGTCTGCATTGACGGGCTTTTTAAATTCATTCTGCTCATCTGTGAACACTTAGCCTAGTATGTTTCTTGGTCTCCAGACCCCTGTATTCTTCAAAGGCTTGTTTGGTTAATGGTCTGTGCAGTGTTAATGAAAGGGTAAGTCAGAGATGATTTCCTAGTGTTTTGGGGTGGCTCTGAGGTATGAGTTTCACTTGGACCTTGGATCAGAAACAGCATCTCTGTTTTATTTGGATTTCTCCATCATCAGCCTGATTACTGAGAATCTACAATCTGGCAAATAGGCAGACCAGGATTGCCACAGTAATCCTGAAATATGATCATTTGGATACTTTGGAGTGTGTGAATTAGTGCTTGGATTTGGAGAATGCTCTTTGAATTAAAATGGACCCATTTTTCCACATCATTTTCTCTCATACAATGTCTTTATTTTTTATTTTTTACTTTGTTCGTTTTTTAAAAGTATAATATAATGTTCCTCCCTCTGACCCCTCCCATGTACCCCATTGCTCTCTTTCAAGTCCATGGCCTCTTTTTCTTTGTCTACACAATACTTTTAAATCCAAGTCTAAGTAGACACAAACTCTTCATTTACTTCAGCCCTTACAAGGCTGCCATTCTAACCTCTCCCTTGGTAATTGATGCCATGTCCACCTCTCATGGCCTTAAGTCACATTCAAGTAACTCGTGACAGTGATGGTGCATTGATATTTCCTAGTTTTATGAGACTGCAATCCTCATTGAAAGTGGGTTTGTTTTCTTTAATATTAGATTCTAATTTGCAGTCACAGAAAAATAAGATCCCAGTGAGCACTGTGGTTCATAACAACAATGCCTGAGGCAGGTATTTCTGGTCCCAGATGTTCACCTTCTGTTAGGCGATGGTCACTGTCCTGGGAGATGTGCACAGGTGCTCACTAGTGTCTAAAGTCCCTTCTTCCTTCCACTATTCTTTCTGTTCTTCAGTTGTGCTCAGTGGATGCTTATTATGAATAAGGACAGCAGGTATTGAAAAAAATCAAATAAAGTCGATTCTGCTCTTGGAGACTAGAAGATCAAAGTGAACGATGCAGTGAAGACAAGGGTGATCAGAGCCAAGGAAGCGACTTTTAGCTGCTAAAGAGGAAGAAGATGGCTCAGGGGTTAGGAACACTGGCTGGTCTTTCAGAGGACCCAGGTTCAATTCCCAGCTCCCACATGGCAACTCACAACTGTCTGCAATGCCAGTTCCAGGGGATCTGACACCTTCACACCAATGCACATAGAATAAAGTTAAATAAATTCTTTTAAAAAAGAGAGGAATAGAGTAGCATAAAGAATCATTTAAAGTCATGAAGGAAGTGGCTAGCGGCTGGAGTGTCTATTTCCCAGGCTCCTTGATAAGTGCTCTCTGCCCCTTGGCCTCATTAAGAGACATCACAAGCTTGCAAGGTATATACTGTATATACTGGCTACGTCTTGACTGCCCAGGAACTTGTGAGTTACATAGCTGATGACTGGCAGAGTGAAGATTCAAATCAGGTCAAAGCTATCCTTCCCAATGTATTGTGGGCGTTCAGAGCAGAAGGAACATAAGGACAAAGACTGAGAGATACGATAGGAGAATGGTAATTAACTCTGCATTCTCAGGGGAGATTGATCCCTTATGAGAACTGAAAATCATTCTTCTCAACTTCAAGATGATAAGAGAGCATTTCCAGGCACACAGTGCTAGTGATTCAACATCCATTTTGATCTCTTAGAGCCACAATCTAGGGTTATCAGACAAGGCTAAAGAAAAAAATAGATAGAAAAGTTAGAATATGTTTTGTGCTGCTCAGGCTTCCAGCCCATGGGAAAGCACTGTCCACAATCAGGGTGAGACTTCCCCCGACAGCTAATACTCTCTGGAAACACCTTCCCAAACACATCTGGAAGTGTGCAAGACCAGTCTCCTAGGTGATTCTAAGTGCAGTCTGCCTGGCAACCAACATGACATTAACCATTAAAGTGCTCCAAATTGAGGAGACTCACATGACTTCACTGCAGTGAAAGCAGACTCTAAGAAATCCAAGAACACAGAATCTAAGGAACAAGGGCTGTTTATGGTCTATCAGCAGAGAAAACATCAGAAAAGCAACTTGGTACTATTGTAAGTGTTCCTGATAAACAACTAGAAGGTGAATAAGATACATTAATTTATTTTCTTCTAATATTTTAAAAGTTCAGAAAGAGCAGATGCTGTTAGCAGAGGAACACTCAGAAGTGAGGATGACCTCTCAGCCGCCTGAAGCTGAGATCTGGTGAAGGAAGTGAGAGGATGACTTCCCAGACTGGTTGCTAAGCAACCTTGACTGATGAGAAGACAGGTCTCAGAACACTGGATATCAGTAAAATGAGCTAAAAAAAATGAAGACAGCAAATAGATATTTTCAAAACACCATTGCTGCTATATGAGCCCATTCGTATAAAGAAGATGGCAGGGAAAGCTAACCAGGGTCATTACGAGTCACAAACAATGGCTACCTTGGGTGTGGGAGTAACGGAGAGAGACAATGGCTACCTTGGGTGTGGGAGTAATGGAGAGGGAAGAAAAGAGCTTTGTGGGTGGTGATGTTTGCTCAAACCTGGTGCTGGTGTTACAAGTGGGTTCTGTCTTCAAAAATTCACCAGGATTTATACTTAAGCTTTTTTGCACATTTTAAAATTAAACATTGAAATACTAGCATGATGCCAGTATGAGGGTAGACAGGAAAAAAGAATAAGAATAAATAGCCTTTGAATGGACCAAAGTAGACACACTAATTCAATATATTGTTTAAAAAAGGGGAGAAGACAATTATCTAACCAGAAGTTGGGGCAGGGCCTTAGAGCACATCCTTAGCCAAAATTAATGTGGGCAGCTTTAAATTTTAATATAAAACTGAAACTTTAGAAATACTAAAAAGAGACACTCACATATGATTATATAATACCACCATGAAAGCTGACAGGCAAATGAGTGTCTGGGGAAAGTTATTTCTAAATTTGTTATGAAATATAAATAATAAAGTGTTCAGGTTGATTTCTATAATATTGTGGCTATTATAATGTAAATACAATAACAAATAACTTCTAGCCTGGAACTGTAGACAAGTCTTTGAATGTTTGAATTCATTGTACAGTCTCTCTCACACACATGTATACACACACACACACACACACACACACACACACACACACACACACAAAACCAGATTTTACTTGGAAGAAATAGTGACCTACCTTTCTTTCTGGTTATTTGTGACCCTGAAGAATTCACAAATGTAGGTATAGCTGAGCTTCCTAGAAATGTTGCCCCTGTCTCTGTAATAAGCAGCTCTGTTGTCTTAGAGGAAAAGAAGGTTTGTGAATTTTTAATTTGTAGATGAGAGATATAATGTCAAAATGTGCATCTTTTTGGAAAGGCCACCTGAAGTGACCCAGCATCACTAAGACTCCACTGAACACATCTAGTGAATCCCAGAGTGTTCCTCTGCTGCTCAGTGGCATGCCTTGCCCCAGCTGACTTGCTTGTGTATGCTGAAGAGATCGGAATAGAGACAGTATATTAACAGTGTAACTGGGACAGCAGGCAGATATTACTTATCGTCCATCACCAGCCATCACCAGTGGAGAGCGTACCACCCTGCTCTCCAGCATTGGTTCTAGCTTCTTCTGCTTCCAGCTGTCCACAGACACTTCCTCCGAGGGTCCATCTGTGGGTGGATGTGCTTGCCTCTTTGGTCTTTACTCTGCCACTCAGAGTGGGCTTCTAGGTTGAGCTGATGAACCCCCGAGATACCCATAAACACCAAAGGCAAGGAGAGCCTCTAGAGGTGGGGCAAGAACAAGGTGAGATGTAAGAGTGACTTAAAGATTTTGCCCAAGACAGAGCTCTTTTGTGTACAGCTATTAAATTCTGACACTATGTTTCTTTTTCCTTTTCCTCTCTCCCTCTCCCTCCCTCCCTCTCCCTTTCTCTCTCTGTGTTTCTTTCCTTCTTTCCTTCTTTCCTTCTTTCCTTCTTTCCTTCTTTCCTTCTTTCCTTCTTTCCTTCTTTCCTTCCTTCCTTCCTTCCTTCCTTCCTTCCTTCCTTCCTTCCTTCCTTCCTTCCTTCCTTCCTTCCTTCTTCCCTCCTTCCTTTCTTTTTTTGAGACAGGGTCTTGCTATGTAGTCAAGGGTGGTTTTGAACTTACAATCTTCCTGCTTTGACCTCCCAAGGGCTGGAATTCCAGATGTATGCCACCTCACATAGCTCCAACACTAGTTTTGAGGGATAAGGATATATATAGGAGGATAGACAGATATGTATACATACATATTTGTAATAGTACACACTTCTGACTTGAACAAAAATTCCACACTGCAAAGTCTTCTGGTTACCGGTAGAAATGCCCCTCAAAGATGAGCATATTTCAGTGAGAGACAGCAGGACGGAAAATATCTGGCAGCATCTAGAACACCGTGATCCTTTGGGATTTGTCTCATTTGACTAGATTCCAGCCATGATCCTGCTGAGTGTGGATTTAGTTTCCCAGATGTGAGTTCTCAAATACATCAGCCTCAGGTTTGTTTATTTAGGAAACTTCCTTCCAGGTTTATAAATCCCAGTAGACCACATAAGTTATGCCATTTTTACATAGCTAGAAACTGTCATAAAAACTTTGTGCATAAGCTATGTAGGAAGCACACACAAAAGTGCATCATGGTTCTTCGAAACTGTTCCTTTTCATTATTTAGATTGCAAAATCATCTGTGATTTTGGGTATCAACTATTAGTTTTGTATGCTTCTGAATGCCATTTAGCTGATAAATTATGGGATGAGGGCATTTCATTCAGAACAAAGAAACATTATTAACTGATTTTAGTGTTTTTTAAAATAAACACATAGAGGAACAGAAGGAGCAAAGAAAGAATATAATGAAAAAAATCTGCCTCGATTCTCAAATGTGAGAAATTCAGAAAATTTGACTGTAACCGAGTATTCACTTTGTGCCAGGAGCTACACTATTCAAGTTATATTCCATTTCCCTCAATTATCTGGTTCTAACCACGTTTAATCTATGTTTATGCAAACTGCTTTTCAACAGCACCTTGCAATTTAAGTATGGTCCCTCTGAGACTGAAATCAAAGTCAAGCAAAATTCTACCAACCCTTCTGAAAACTGGCTCATCATATCTACCATTTGTCATTGTAACTAATAAAAATATTCGAGCAAGAATATTTCTGTATATGGCACAGTAGTCATGTGTGGAGTTAGCCCATGCCAGGGACATGTTGGTTGGCATCATTCTGACCTTCATGGGACTGACTAAGTACATGTGTGTGAGAGAGAGAAGCAGTATGGGGCAAAGAAGAACAAGAGGCAGCTTAGTTTTATGGGTCCATCCAGTTTTACTGGAGAGTTAAAGCAATGACTAGATGCCCAGAAGGGGCCCTTTGGAGGAGAGTCTTACATGCCAAGTTGAGGAAATCACTTGGTCAGAAAGGAGCATCGTCAGCTCTTAAATGGTGCAAGAAGAGAGAGTCAGGACCGTCTTAGTCAGTGTTCTATTGCTGTGAAGAGATACCATGACCTTTAAGGCAACTCTTAGAAAGAAAGCATTTAATTGGGGCTGGCTCACAGTTTTATAGGGTTAATCCATGATACCATGGCAGGAAGCAGACAGACATGGAACAGTAGCAGAGAGCTTTACATCCTGATCCACAGGCAACAGAGAGGCACTGGGCCTGGAATAGGCTTTTGAAATCTCAAAGTCTACCCCCACAGACACACTTCCTTCAACAAGGCCATACCTTTTTTCAATTTCTTTGTTCTAGGTTTTTTTTTTTTTTATGGTTTTTCAAGACAGGATTTCTCTGTGTAATTTTGGTGCCTGTCCTGGATCTTGCTCTGTAGACCAGGCTGGCTTTGAACTCACACAGGTCTGCCTGACTCTGCCTCCTGAGTGCTGGGATTAAAGGCATGTGCCACCACCGCCCAGCTTATTTTTATTTTATTTTAATTCTTCTCTCATATAATACATTCTGGTCAGAGTTTTCCCTCTCTCCTCTCAGTCTCTCCTCCTTCCCTTTTCCCCTCTTCCCAAGATCCATGTCTCCACTGTTTTCCTTTAGAAAAGAGCAGGTCTTCTTGGGATATCAACTAAACATTGCATAACAAGATGCATTAAGACTAGGCACAAACTCTCATATCAAGTCTGGACAAGGCAACCCAGTAGGAGGAAAAGGGTCCCAAGAGCAGGCAAAAGAGTTAGAGATACCCCTCACTCCCACTGTTTAGTACCCACAAGAAGACCAAGCTAGACAACTATAACATAAATGCAGAGGACCTAGCACAGGCCCATGCAGGCTCATAATTGTTGCTTCAGTCTCTGTGAACCCCTAGGAGCCCAGCTTAGTTGAGTCTGTGGGTTGTGTTCTCCTGGTGTCCTTGACCCCTATGGTGCCTACAATCTTTCCCCCTCCTTGGGGGTTCCCTGACCTCTGCCTAATATTTGGCTGTGTATAGAGATTTTTCTAGTGAGAACTTACTCAGGATCTGAGAATCTGAGCTTGCTTTACCCAACAGGGCTGCATAAAGTGATGATTTAACCACAGGCTTGGTTACCAGGTGTTTGGAAGGGTCTACACTTGGCTCTGTGGTGTGCTTTGATCTAGCAAAGGGGAGGTCTTTTAGGGGGAGGTCTTTTGCCCCACCCCTTTGCATTGCTATAAAAAGCCCTTTTGAATAAATGGAAAAGGCCATTGGGTATTGACCCAGGACCTTACAAAGCTATCCTGTGTTTCTGTCTTGAAGTCAACTAGGTCTCTCTTTATATCTAATATTTTCTTACCCCTCTCTCCTCCTCATAAGAACCCTTGAAAAGGTGGGAGCTGGGCCTTCCACAGCTGTGGGTCTCTGCATCTGCTCTCATTAGTGGCTGGATGAAGCCTCTCTAATGACGATTGGGTTAGGTACAATCTATGAGTACAGCAGAATATCATTAGGAATAATTTCAATGATTTCCTCCTCCTCTTCCTCTTTTCTTCCTCTTCTTCCTTTTCCTCTTCTTCTTCTTCTTCATTTGCTAGTCCTGTTTGGTTCTATCCCAGGTCTCTGGGCCATCCAGCCTCTGGTTCCCGGCCATCCAGGCAGTGTCGGGAATGGGCTCCCTCGCATGGGCTGCAAGCTGGACGAGTCACTGGTCGGCCACTCTCACAGGTCCTGCACCATCATTACCTCAGCACATCTTTCAGGATGAACAAATTGCAGGTTGGAGGATTTGTGGTTCGGTTGGTGTCCTAGTCTCACCACTGGAAGCCTTGCCTGGTTACAGAAGATGGAGGTCACACCTCTAATCCTTCCTAAACAGTGTATCAACGAGGACCAAGCATGCAAACATATGAGCCTATTGGGCCCATTCTCTTTCAAACTACCACAGGGCAGAACTAAAGTTTCTTTACCTTGTGATTAATTAAAGCCCTTAGAAAAGGCTCCACAGTGCCAGGGGGCTGACTCTCTAATTCTGAGTGGTCTTTAACATACACTGGTAAATTTGTTAGTCTATTCTTTTTACCCATTAAGAGGAGGGCCTGGCACTAAATCAACCACCTCCTCTTTTCCAGTCAAAAACATCTGAAGATGCTTTGAGCTGGATGTCACCTTATTGATTGTTTATTGCATTGTTTTACTTTCTGATTGGCTGCTGGGAACTACAGAGATGGGGGTTTCCTTTAAGACTCTACTTTCTGACCCTCATCTTGGGGTCTGGTGAGAGAGAGATTCAGCACTGTGCTGTGTGTTTCTCTTTCTCCATCACCACTGTAAGTTGGGTGTACTTCAGGACCCACGAGGAAAATGTGTCCAACCCTTGGTCTCTCGGTTCTTTGACTTCATCCTCACCCAGATCTCAGCTACTCATTTCTGTATTACACCTGATATACCCAATAGTGTTATCTAAAACTTGATTCCATTCACAATGTCAGGGTCAACATTTTAGTCTGTGAACTCCATCTCCTATTTTTTCAGAAAATCCCCTCTAGTTTCCCCGTTCCACCAATGCATCAGGTTGAGATGTCTAATTCATTGACCTGTCTGCTCCTCCCTCCCTCTCTCCTACGTCATACGTTCCTTTCTTGGCTTAGGTTCCACAACTCATCATTAACACAGACTCCTTTATCCACATTCTTGTCTTTTCTAACTGACCAGCTGTGTGTGCTGATGGCCATCACTCTCTTCTGGGCTATAATCCCCCCACCCCCCCACCCCCTGGGACCTGTGCTTTGTCTTTTTGCTCCTTGCTCAGAACATGTGCTCAGAACATGATTGGCCCATGGAAATGTAGGCACTAGGAAATGTAAGTTGATTGAATGAATAAACAAATCAACGAAGTTTTAGTAATTTTTAGAGGAGTTAACCAATGAATTTGCAGTGGAGAAGCTGGGTATATGGTTCTGTTCTCACTATTTTAAAATAATTGTTTCCATTTTCCCCCATTTGTCCCCTCGCCTCCTATGGGAAGACAGGCCTCATCCTGAGGAGACTTCCAGACGATCCTTGCTTGTGCAGGTTGATAAAAACTAACCAGCACAGTTGGTGACCTTGGAAGGGTGACGTACAGTTGATGGGAGAGTAGAAAAAGCCAGCGGGGGACAGGACAGGACAGGACCTTTTTATCTAGCTCCAGGCATGCATTAACTGCCCTGTCAATCTTACATACCCAGGCCTCTGACATCCTAACACTTTTGGGCCTTCTTCTCTTTGTCTTTAAAATAAAGGAGATCCTATACTGTGAGTCCAAGGAGGCAGACACAGTCAGCACATCTGACTCACCCCTTATACAACTTCATCATACTGGATTTTATAATCAAACTTCGTCATGTGAACAGAAACTACATATGGGTTTAGTATATCACGCTGTAGGAAGTAACGCTCAATCAACTCTTCCTGGCTGGTGAGAAAGGGGTTAAAAAGAGAAGCCTGGCATGGGATGGTTTCCAAGCCATTCAGCTTTGCATTTCTATTGAGAATCCTGGTAAATCAGTGGTGATTGTTACTTTTAATCGTTGTGGTTGATTAGAAGCTGCACGCAAAAGCAGCCATTTTAAAGACCTGCCTTTGAACAAGGCTTCTTTTGTTTGATGTGAATGTCAACAAAATGAGGCCGGTGGGCATGATGAGGCCTTTGGTAAGCTTGGTGACTTCCCAGGCCTTGCTAACTGCACTCATTCAGGTATGGATTTTGGGGAACATTCAGGGCCAGATGCAGAGGTGCACCCCTCATGAGGAACATATGGCTGGCTCATTATTGGATCCCTAAGGAATGGTATTATAATTATAATTACAAGCCCAGGAACCCTCTATGTGGGCTCTGAGCTTTCAAAGAACTTTAGATTAGTATACAGAGAGCAAGTGGTCTGTGAAGAAGCTTCTCTGTGGTGAGACGGAGATGAACAGCAAGCACCTGGAATCCTTGTGACAGAATGCACAGGCCTAATGTATGAATAAGAACTATGCATGCTAGCTCCTTTGCCCCCTGCCCTGGCTAGTTTTTATGTCAACTTGACACCGACTATAGTCATCAGAGGGGAAGGAACCCAAACTGGATAAAAAAAGCCTCCATCAGATCTGTAGGCAAGTCTGTAGAGCATTTTCTTGTGAAGGGGCCTCAAAACAGCTTGACCACACAGCAGCCCTGACAGGCTTGGGGCCCAGACACAGCTTTTGAGACAGGCTTACTGGCAGGCAACACCCAGATCCAGGAAAAAGCCTTGAGCTGATACCACCCAGGGATCCACCCAGGGGTGATGAAGTGCCTGACATCTCAGATATTCCAACCATTAGATAATGTGGCCAGATGTCTCTGAGTCTAGCACACACCTATTTTTTTGTTTTACAGATACCCCTAGACAATTGTCAGCCAATCAGGGTCCTGGACCCTGGAAATCCTCTCACCCCAACCTTTGCTATGATAAAAACTCTGCCCCACCTGAACTCGGGGCTCTCTGCTCTCACCACTGTGTTGGACAGACAGAGGGACCAAGCTCCAGAGCTTGAAATAAAGGCTCTTTGCTTTTACATGCGGGATTCAGTCTCCGTGGTGGTCTTTTGGGGGGTCCCAGTGATCTGGGCATAACATTCTTAGTGACTGATGTGGGAGGGCCCAGCCTATTATGGGCAGTGGCCCTGGGTTCTATAAAAAAGCAGGTTGAACAAGCCAGAAGGAGTAAGCCAGTAAGCAGCACTCCTCCATGGCCTCTGTATCAGCTCCTGCCTCCAGGTTCCTGCCCTATTTGAGTTCCTGCCTTGGTTTTCCTCAGTGGTATGTGAAGACTCATGATATCAGTCAATACTCTCCTCCCTAACTTGCTTTTGATCACGGTGTTTCATTAGAAAAGTAGTCACCCTAACCTACCTAAGTAGACCCTTTCATCCCAGCCTACTTAAGCAGACCATCAGTGCTGGGTACCAAACTCAGAGCCATTATTAAGCAAGAATTCTACCACTGAGCTGAAGTCTCACTGGCTACATTTTATTTTCTTTTGTAGTGCTGGCCTCAACTGAAGGTGCTGGCATGCTAGTCAAGCACTCTACCTCAGTGCCTCAAGACCAAATGCAGGAAAAACAACAGACTGACCACCTGCTCTATAGTCATTAATGCCACATTAAAATAAAACACCAATAACCAAGGCTGACTCGGGAAGTCCTGGCATTTTGTTCACCTTGTTTCTCTGACGTGTTCATTTTTGGACAGCTATTTACTGAAGCCAGGAAATTTTTGTTTGAAAATCCCGGATTCTGCTTGCTGGATGCTTCCGGGTCAGTTTTCATGTGTTCTAGGAGTTTGCTGGGCCAGCCTCTCTTAACCTTAGTCGGTGTGCCCCAAAGGCAGAGGAGAACTCTTACCTGTGATGTCAAGGGAAGGACCTAATGTCAGCAATGCCTCCTGGGCGGCTTGAGTTTTGAGGGAGGTGGACCAGGAGGTGGACCAGGAGGTGGAGCCACAGGAGGACTCTCAGGGGCTGCAGGAGGAGCCTCAGGCAGTGGAGAGGATTAGGAAGGATGCAGCCATGGCTCTGAGCTTGAGTTCTGGAGTGCGCTAGAACTGGATTAGGGACCAGTGCTGTGTTTCCCGGCTCCACCACTCTGGACAAGTAGCATCATGAACCTTTTTCTTTATCCCATGAAGTAGAAATAAAAACTCTGCCTACTGCAGAGAAACATATTAAGTCAGAGGCTCTGCTGCCCCCTGTAAATGCCTGGTGCATATGAAGAGTTCAATCAATATTATTATTAAAAAAACAAACAAACAAACAGGTGACTAGAAAGGTCTTTGTTTTAATGTACAAGCAGGCAAAAGACATCTGGCAGAGAGAATGGCTGTCTCACCCTTGGGCTTGGGGCACTAGACAAGGTGCACCAGCAATGTAACTGATTTTCCCATGGTCTCTAGGACCACAGTTTTCTGTCCTCTGTCCTGGTTCACATTCCTATTGCATGGGCTAGGGCTGCCCAGTATGTGCTGGACATGGAGGTTCTCTGTGTGGTTCTTGTAGACGATCCAGATTCCCTGGAACCTCTCAGTCTTGACTGTGTATAACTACCCCTTCTTGGGGCTTTCATGGCAAGCTGGTGCCTGGGCCCCACCTCCAGACATCCTGCACTCATGGTGCAGGGAGAACATCCAAGCACTGGTATCTGAAAAGCTCACTGGTGGATGTGAATGTTCGGCTTAGGAAACTCTGGTTTGCAGTTTATCAAGCGAACAGAGCATTGTTTTAATGCCACAGAATCAGAAAACATGTGGTAGCATACTTCTTGTCCAAACCACAGGTTTTTTAATAGCCAGTTGACATTATTATTTCTTCTCCCATTTGAACTCTTGCCCACATCTGGCGTTGTGACCATTGCCTTTTCTAAATCCTCCTCTTCAATCTCCCTGCTTCCTCTCTCTTGGCTCATCTACTGCCCAGCTGGTCCCTTCTCAGTCTTTTTAATGCTTTGCATCCTTCATAGCTGATTTGGGTATTAACACTTCCCTGGAGTTTATCCTTACCATGCTTTTTACTCACTCTTTTAGAAATATTTTATTAATATAATTGAATGTACAAAACAATGGGTTTCATTGCAACATTTTCACGTATTCATATAACATGCTTGCATCTCCTAACTCCATCACCACCTATAAGCCTGTGTTTACCAAACCTGGAATTTTAAGCCTCCATCTAACTTGGGATCCAGATGTGTAGGTCCATCCAGAGACCCGTGTGCTTCTGAGTCACCTCAATTACAGCTGCTTGGAAATCTTCCAATATTTTCCATTATTGCTATCATGGCCATTTCTAACCTTTATTGTTTTCTTTGCACCCATCTTAATCTTATTTCTCCGAATTCTCGGTGGCCTAACTTACGTCTCCATCACTCCTTCCTGGTTACTGGCTCTAAGTTATGAAGTCGACCAACATTTCCTGCTTTTAATTCTCATGATATTTGCCAGCTAAAGATCCCTATCTATCTCATTCTGAGAAAAGCTGTGCCGGCCAAAGTTTCGAGGCCAGCTGCTCTACTTGGATCTCATACTCTGGCCTCTTTCATTAGGCAGCAGGCAGGGAATACAGCAGTTTATGTGACAGGCAGAGTCTTTGTTATGATGACTCTAATAGTCTAGTGGAGGAAGACAGAAAATTAGATGGTGGCTAAGTGCTAGAAGGAAAATAAAGGCATGTGAGGGGAGAGAGCAGAGATGCTGCTTTCTATGGTACGGCCAGATGTTTAATGAAGTGATAGACACTAGAGGTGGCAGGGACAGGAGCTACACAGGCAGGGAGTGAGTGACAGCTGAGGTGCAGTTGAGGAGGAGGACCAGAAGATAAAGGAGACATGGTAGAAAGGGCAAGCTTGGTTGTGTCTCTGGATGCCTGGGTGTCCGATAGGGACTGAGATTTTCTTTGATCAATGTGAAGGGCGCTTGGAGGGCTGAGCAAAACAATATGATCTGACTTGTGATGTTCTCTTTACTGCAGGTAGAAGACTATGGGAGAGATGGATGTGAAGGCAGAATGGCCAAATAAGAGGTTAAGTCCAGGGCTGGGCACGTAGCTCAATGGTAGAGCACTTGTCTACCATGTGTGAGGTGTGAAGCCTTGAGTTTGCTGTCTACACACACACACACACACACACACACACACACTCCAAGTCTGTGTGAAGCTGATCCTGCTTTCAGTTAAGAATAAGTAATGAATTGGAGAGATTGTCATAGAAATGATTCTGGCAAACTGTGCTGTTTGCATTTGTTGGGAGTAGATTTGGAGTGAGGAGTCCCCTTGTCCTGGACTCAGGCATATATATTTCAAGTGTCCTTCAAAACTTCCTTTCTTGGGTCAGGCTGGCCTCCTGGTTCTGTAACAGAGAGGAAGGAGAACATTAAACAACTAAGGATATTAAACAAACAAACAAACAAACAACAACAAAGCCCCCACATTGCACCCCTGAGAACAGTTAGAAGGGGAAAATTTGCAATGATAGTGATTACTATTATTTATCCCACAGTGTAAATATGCCTACAGTGGGAATCTGAAGCCAGTTGCTCGCTCATGGAGAGAAAGCTCTCTGCAAGAGCTGTCAATCAGGATCTTCAATCGGACTGTTTCAGCAAGGTTTCCTCATTTCCCTATTTCCACTGGATGTTGTAGCACCTGATTTGATGATGTTTGGCTACCTGTGAAGTTAGTTCTTTTGTTTTGTCTGCTACATACTTAATGTGTCAACTCATTCCAAACTGAAAGTACAGCTATTGAAAATCATTTTCCAGAAATACCAGAGGTGATTTGATAAAATATTTTAAAAGCGTTATTTTCTTTGGCAGGTAATGCATGTTTTTTGTTGCAAATTATTTTAAAAAGTAGTATACACTGTTTAATAGTTAAGTCTAGCTAGTTAATAAATGCTTTACCTCACATAATTAGCCTTTTTGTGAGAAGTCATACCATCCATGCCCTTTACAGTTTTCGAGTATATAGAAATATGGTGTCCTCAGCCATGGCTGCCTCGCTGTGTGCTTGGCTTCCTGAAACTGATTGATTGCTCTGATCTCCTTGTTAGATTTGTTTTAGAGTCAGAGCTTATGGGATTCGAAGCAGGATTAGCTCCTGGATGTGAGATGCAGATGGAAGGAAGAGATCTTAGATGTGGATGTTCCACCTGAACCAGTACAGGAATAATGCTGCTGTTTATTGAGGAAGATCTGGGGAGAAACTTTTGGAAGGAAAATGGAGACTCAGGCATAGTATTTTGAGAAGGTTGCTAGTCTCCAGGAGAAAATGTCAATTAGGCAGGCAGGCATAGGAATTTGGAGTTCAAGGAGGATGTTGCTGAGCGGATGCATGAATCTGAGAACCATTAGTATATAGACCGTCTATCTGAATCATGAGACTTCATGAGTTCCCCAGGACAGTGAGTATGGATGAAGAGAGAGGAGGATGCTAGCTGAGCTCTGTGGTCCCTCAGCAGTGTGTGTGTGTGTGTGTGTGTGTGTGTGTGTGTGTGTGTGTGTGTGGTGTGACAGAGACAGACGGGAGGGGGAGAGGGAGAAAGAGTGAGACAGAGAGAGACAGAGTGAGAGAGGAGAGAGAGAGAGAACAGATGAGTATATTGTCTGAGATAGCTGGAATAAAAATTATTAGGAGGGTTCCCAGAAGCCAAATGAGGAAACTGTCCCATGTAGAAGGCAGTGAGGGGCTGTTGAATACTACAACTGTTCAAGTCCGATAAGGTTTATTTTTATTTGGGCACCCCCAAATTTCCACTCTGTAACATGGCAGAGTTATGCTTTGCAGATCTATCTAGAGTGGAAATGTTGCCTCTTGGGCAGAAACATGTCAACATTTCCTGTGCCCCTTTGTCTTTTTTGGACCATGGCAAACCAAGCTTTTCTGTTTGACCAGCACAAACACATGATTAATTCTATACACTCATGCTGTCTTAATTAGGGTTTCTATTGCTGTGAAGAGACACCATGACCATAGCAACTCTTATAAAAGAAAACATTTACTTGGGGCTGGGTTACAGTTTCAGAGATTTAGTTCATTATCATCATGGCAGGAAACATGGCAGCGTGCAGGCAGATACGGTGCTGGAGACGGAGCTGAGAGCTCTACATCTTGATCTGCAGGCAGCAGGGAGAGAGGGACACACACATTGGCCAGACCTTAGCTTCCTAGACCTCAAAGCCCGCCCCCACAGTGACACACTTCCCCCAACAAGGCCACACCCACTCCAACAAGGCCACACCCACTCCAACAAGGCCACACCTACTCCAACAAGGCCACACCCACTCCAACAAGGCCACACCTCCTAATAGTGCCACTCCCTATGGACCAAGCATTCAAACACGAGTCTATGGGGACCTTACCTATTCAAACTACTACACTTGCTTATCTAGCAGTACTCCATGGTTCTTGCGTGGGACAACTGCATTCTGTTTACATCCCCCAGTGCCTAGTTCACTACTTAGGACATGGTAGGTACTCCAGAAATATTGCTACATGTCTGACTGCATTTCTTTTATTTCTCAACTAACAATGCACAGAAAAAGTAGCAATATAGCTGGATCATGCTGCATTTATAAGTATTTAGCATATTACCAGGGTAGATTATGACTATGTATATCAGAAGTGGCTATTGAGATACAAATTCCCAAGAGAACTATAAAAATATCACCCTATTTCTTTTACTAAAAAAAAAGTACAAAATCCGATTTTCCCGCTATTATTAGACTCCAATAAATATTCATCCCTTTATCCCCCCAGGGGAGTCCCAAGCATCCTGCGGCAAAAAGGAGTGCTAAATGTGCCCAGCATATCACTCTGATAGTTTTTACCCCGTAGATAGAATGAAGATCTTAGTTGATTTGCTTCTTCCAAGAGCCTGGAGATTCAAATAGACTCTTAGTCTGCAACACTAGAGGAGGACAGGTAGAACTGTCCATGTACCACCTGTGAAGGAAGTCATGGCCACTTTTTAGGAACAAAACCTCTTACTACCGCCAACCCCCGCCACCCCACATACCCCCCCCCCCAGGAGCTCTGTGCACTGCCAGTTCTGTTCCTGCTCACACCAGCTAAATTGCAAATCCCTGCAGGGTAGCAACGAGGCCTGCTTAATTCACCCTGAGAGGTTCAGGTTCCCATAATAAGTGTCTCTCGTTAGGAGACGCATCAATCTTACCCACCAAAGTGCTGGGTCAGGAAAGCTGGCACCTGTGGGGTCAGCAGAGCTTCTGTTCTTCCAATTAACTCCCCTTGTCTTTCCACTCCTGACCACATCTCAGCAGCGGCCCCAGGAGAAGAGGGTCAGGGAAACACGCTTTGGCTTGCTACAAATCCCTAGTGGCCAGCAAACAGTGTCTCACTTAGTATAGAGGTCAGACCAGCAGGAAGCGTCAGTGGTGACATCCTGAGGAGTGGGTACCATGGATCCTCCCCGCCCCAACCCCCCCCGGGGCATAACTAACTCTTCTTCTTGCTGAAGACAAGAACAGCCCTGCCGAGCTCTGAGTTATAAAAGTGTGTCCATCTTTTCCAGGTTAAGTGGAGGTAGGATTTCAAATCAAAAGGCAGAGGGATGGAGCAATTACAATTTGGGAATGACTTTGATGGGGAGCAAAGAACAGGAGAAAAATGTGAGGACCTCACTCAGATGCCTGTTAGGTCCTGTGAGTTAAGTCCTTCTACCCTGTGAGAAACAAGGTCTAGGCTGGGTGTCCCACAAAGGAACACACGAACAAAGGGAGAGCAGTTTGACAAGGCAAGGTCTTTATGTGAAAAGAGTGCATCAGGACCCAGACTGGCTTAGCAAGCATCCTGGGGCAGGACTTCACTTTGTTTTTGTTCTAAGATGGGTGGTGACTGTGTCTTTTCTCCATCGTCGGAGATCTGACCTCATCATATTTCAAGATTGGCTAACTTAGAAAGAACTGGTAAAAAGGAAATAAGGAAAGGAGGTGTGAATCAGCATGTTTCAGGCATCAAGGCATCTAGGAATGCAGCGCACGTGTGTGTGTGTGTGTGTGTGTGTGTGTGTGTGTGTGTGTAAGTTTTACCAGGTGGGGAGATGAAAAGATTTGCACGAAGTTTTATAAGGTGGGGAGATTTATGGAATATTGGCCCTTGGTGGGCTGGCTGCCTTTGATAGAAAAACAAAACAAACATCTCTTACAGCTCCCTCCTTTCATGTTTGTTTTTGAAACTTAAATCAATTTCTTGCACTAAAAGGCATTCAGTTTGGCAAAAACAGCAGGAAATTGCTTTCAAAACGTGTACTCCAGTTTAGGAAACGTGTTTTAAAATCAGAAGCAAAAAGACCATGTCTACCCTTCCATACTAAAGGTGGTAATGACTCCGTCTGCATTGAGACAGAATCAAGGTTGCCTTGCCTGTGGGCAAATTTTGAAAGTTCAGAGAAAAAAAAATCTATAAATTGAAGTTTTCAGCTGGATTTGCAACAGGGATTTGTAGTTTGCTGTAGGTAGTCCCCAGCTGGGGGTCAAGAGTTCTTCCTCGTGGTAAAGACAGACAAACTGAAGACATGGTCAGAACCAGGCCATGTCAGAATGAAACTTCTCTCGGGGTGGGCGTGAGAAAGGCGTACTTCACCTGGGGAAGTGAAAGTGTTCATTTCACGGGACTTGGGAAACCAGGTAAGCAGATTCACCTGCTCCACACAGACCTTGCAAAATGAGGTCTGCCCAGCTGCCTCCCGCTGCGCAAATCTCTCATTATGTAAACTCATTTGATGGACAGAAACAGCATGAGTCCAGATGTTAGGAGATGGAGTTCTCCTTAAACAAGCAGTTCTAGCTCTGACTGTATCAACACAATCTAAAAGGGTGTGAAGTCACAAACAAAAACAACACTAAATTCTGTCCCCTTCCACACCCCGCAAAACCCCCAAGACTAAACCAGAGTAGAACAACCAAAACAAAACCCAACTGAACCTCAAACAACTGAGGATGGTTTCTGAAACAATTAACTAGCCTGTCGCTGTCTGGCGCCCCTGGATCAAGATTTTGGAAAGTGTAAAAATACGTGCTGAACAAGGAAGATCCATTGCTTAATTAGGCCTTGCTAATTGTTTTGCCTGGTTTAACTTTTTTCTACCTCATTTCTTTCCCAGTGACATTGTGAGCTGTACTCAGCTCTCCAGGGCCAGCACAATGTGTCAGGGAGGAGACTTCTTGTGTGGGTCTCTAGCACCTTTGATCAAATTACAGATCATTGTGAAGTCTACCACATAGAGACTGTGGAAGTGTGACTACAGGCAGTTCCCAATTCCTTAGACATGTAAAATGCCAAATTCTAGGGAGAATGAGATTGGGAGCTCATGGGAGCTCATGGGAGCTCATGGGAGCTAATGGGAGCTAATCATTAATATACAAATTCTAATTGTTTTTAGTTGTAAACTTCTAAAAAGCAAATTATCAGCCTTTATTACCTGAATGGGTTTTCTTAGCCCTGGTGCCTAAAGAATGTCTACTGTTTTAACTCTATGACTTTGCATTAGTTACTTTCTAACTAACGAGATAAAACTCTGTACTGGCTAGTTTGTGACTTGATACAAACTAGAGTCATCTCAAAGGAAGGAATCTCAATTGAGAAAATGCATCCGTAAGATCCGGCTATAGAGCATTTGCTTGATTAGTGATTGATGTGGGGGGGTCCAGCCCAGCCCGATGTGGGTGGTGCCATCCCTGGGCTGGTGGTCCTGAGTTCTATAATAAGAAAGCAGGCTGAGCAACCCATGAGGAGCAAGGCAGTCAACAGCCCTCCCCGTGGCCTCTGCATCAGCTCCTGCTTGCAGGTTCCTGCCCTGTGTGAGTTCCTGTCCTGACTGCCTTCAGTGATGGACTGTGATGTGGAAGCGTAAGTCAAACAGACCCTTTCCTCCCCACCTTGCTTTTGGTCATGGTGTTTCATCACGGGATGGAAATCCCAACTGAGACGAACACCATGACCAAGGCAATTTACAGAAAGAGTTGATTTGGTCTTAGGGTTCCAGAGAGGAGGAGTTTGTGAGGGTGGAGAGACAGCATGGCAACAGGGACAGGGGAAAGCTGTGAGCTCACATCTTGAACCATAAGCAAGAAGCAGAAAGAAAGAACTGGTAACGTAACTGCTCCCGCCGGCACGCCTCCTCCAGCAAGGCCACGCCCCCTAAACCTACACCCCAGCTCCACCAACTGGGGACCAAGCGTTCACACAGCGGAGCCAGTGAGAGACACTTTTGTTCAAATCACCACAGACTGTCTCTCCATCCCTATTCCTCCCGCCCTCTTCCCCTCCCTTCCTTTTCTTCTGGATATATTTCCGGAGCGGTCTCCAGTGATTCCCTTGCTCCAGCCTCCACTCCTCGCTAGGTTTCCAGGCGTGCTTGTAGTAAGGGAAAAACTCACTTTCTATTTCTGTTTTCACGGTCAGGAACTTGGGTGCTTAGCTCCTGGCCTTTAACACTCCCACTTAGTCACATAAACACCATGAGCTAATTGTGCGTTCATGTTGTCTTCTCTTTTCTCAAAGCCAGTGAGGAAAGGAAGTGGTGACTCTTGGAAGGTGGAGTATCAAATACGGAGTAATAATTACATCAAAGCATTGTATCAATACTGATCATATGGTCTGTATTGTGTGTGTGTGTGTGTGTGTGTGTGTGTGTGTGTGCATGTGTGTGTGTTGATGTGTCTCTCTGTGTGTGCAGACACTGGGTGTCTGCTTCAATCTCTCTTCATGTTATTATTGTTGTTTCTGAGACACTGTCTCACTGTGTAGCCTCAGCTGGGCTAGCACTTGCTATTTAGACCAGGCTGGCCTCGAACTCATAGATATCTGCCTGCCTCTGTCCACTTTATTATCTTTTCAATTTTTAGTTGGAATATAATTATGCCATTGCCCTCCTTCCCTTTCCTCCCTCCAACCTTCCTGTGTCCTCCCTTTCCTGCCTCTCCCCTCCCCCGCCCTCCTACAATGTCTCTCAAATTTCTGGCCCCTTTTTCCATGATCATTGAAGGGACATATATAGAGATTTCCCCCTTTCACGTTACCATGCCTACTTGTCACGGTTCTGGCCTTGATAGGCAGCCGTAGTGTTGTGTTCATCTTATTATTTGACATAGGTTCTCTTACTGGACCTAGACCTTGCCAATTCAGCTGGAAAAGTGACCTCCTGCTGCTGCCTTCTCAAATGCTGGGACTGCAAGTGCGTGCCTCTGGCCAAACTCAGGTCCTCATGCCTGCTTGTACGGCGAGCCCTTACCAACCGAGTCCTCTTCCCACCACCACCTCCTCCTCCTCCTCCTCACTTTTAAAGTTATGTAAATTGAGAAGGGAATGTTGAAATGCTTTGTTAGCCATCAGAAACACTGAAGATAGATTTAGCAAACACTTACAGTTTAGTTTTCCGATGCATATGCATGGAGAACCCCATATGTGGCCGGCACGGTGTTAGTCTAAGCTCTGGAGCTTGTGAGGCTGAACATGACAGACAGAGCCTCCTTGCCAGGGAGCCTACAGCCTCCCGCAGTAATAAATGCAGACACTGAGACCAGAAAATGTGCTCAGGAAGGAGGGACTTCTCCCATGTCACCTTCGCTACCAAGCCTGCTGTGAATGCAGGTTATTGCATGCATCTCTGTAACTCACACGGTTTCTTTCTATTCATTAGCTAAATATACTGCACAGAGAACCCGATACTGAAACTGTGTGCTCACTATTTCACTATTGGAAAACACTGCATCATGAAATGAAAGTCACCATCACATGGGTGGATGCAGTTAAATCGTTTTCCTGACATCTTTCATCTCTCTGTGGGCTTTCTTCCCTCTAATTCAGAACCATTGAACAGATGTTTAGATCCGATGTTCTCCCAGCATAAGATAGCTGTGAACAGATCTCACAGCTAATGAGTAAGGAACGCTCTAAACACACAGTGAGCAAGAATTCTGATCTTCAGTAATCCTTAGATGTGAAGGGATTGTCTGTGTTCTCCAAGGGCAGGCTGGTTGTGCGGAGCCCTGGGTGAGGGCTGTGACGCTCTCTCTGGTGCCCGCTGCTAGAGGATTGGAAACTGGAAGCTGCAATAATCCTTTGGCTAAATTTGAAGTAGATTTTGCTTGGGGTTGATAAAAAGTAGATTAAATACTTAAGCATTTAAGACTTGATTGTCACCAAAGCTCTGCTATGCCGTGCTTTATGATGGTGGGGATTAGCTTGTATGCTGATCCATGTCTGAGGCGATGCTGGGTCCCCACCCTTAGTGGTGCCGACTTGACTGTTGTAGCACAATCCTGCTGCGTGTTCATGGGAACTGTGGTGTTTCCTTTCCATCTCACCCCATAACAATGGGTCTCACCCAACACATCCATATTGACATGCCCATAGCAAGGGTAGTTAAGGTGCCAGTTTCTCTCATATTATTAATAAGGATTAAAAATTAGCCATGGCCCACTGAGCATGAGGTCTGAGTATGGAATTGGGGAAGTGATTTCAGAACAAGCAGATCTTATTATAGAGCCAGAGAGGGTGCCCTGAAGCCTTGGCCTAGTCCCATGGCAGGCTTTGTGTTGAGGGTTTGACACAGACTGCTGCTTACAGTAAACGTCCTCTCAACATGCCAGTGACCCAGATATTATAACCCCCATTTCCACCAGGGGCTATGCCATTGAAGAAATCTATTTCCAGTAGTGAAATTGACCGCCAATTATGTTGCCTCTTGCAGCCCTCAGGAAGTCTGGACATTCAACTAGCTGAAGTGGGGCCTGAAGACCAGGAAAGTTATGATAGATTCGAGCACATGAGCTCTTGGGCTCAGTCTTCTTGCTCACGGTAAGACAGAACTGGGTTTGTGTGATATCTGCAGCCTCTGTTTATCAACACCAAACCCTCCAGTTGCCCTCAACTCCTTCTGGCTTTTCTCAATGAAATCCAGATGGCCAGTAAATCCTTTAGATCTCTCTCTGCCACATGTAGCTGAGCTCATGTGGTAGCATGGTTATGAGTTAGATTCTGCCATCAGATTCCAGCTGAGCTCAAATTTCAGCTCTGCCATTTTCCTGGGGGGGGCGGGGTTGTGATTTGGGGCAAATTAATCAATCTCTCTGTGCTTCATTTTTTTTTTTTATCTGCAAAAGTGGGATGGTCGTGTTGGCCATCATTTAACCCTGTCCTTGGATTGGTGCGTAAGGACCACTCATAATACTTGGTAAGCATTCTCTATTAATGGTATTCTCATCTTTCTTTTCCTTTTCTTAGATGAAACTCACTCTTCCTCTATCTGGACAGAAACCAGTCCCCTACACAGTCTCCCGGCCTCCTCTGTCTTTCACTGTTCGCAGATGATGGCTTAGACCGCTCATCATGTTCTGTTGACCAGGAAGTTAACTATCTACAACATTGTGCCACTTTGGGCTGTAGTCCATGTCCTATGGAACTGGCTTCCACACCTTTTGTATGGACGTTAGCCAGATGAACCATGGGAAGGAATAGTCCTCACAGATGCCCTCACTTGGGGGTCAGCTGCACGTTTGGTAAGCCCTACGGCCATCCTTGCTTCAGGCCAGCTGGGCTCTTCCAACGACCACTAGGTCAAATCATTCACTAGAATCACTCATAGAACTCAAGAAAGTATTAACTATTACTCAAGCTTTAATACAGCAAAAGGACAGAAATTAAAGTTAGCTAAGGGGAGAGATGCATAGGACAGAGTGCAGGAGGGGTCCCCATGAAGAGGAGGTGGTCTCACTCTCCTTTTGGCCTGATGACCTCCTCCTGGTCACTATGCATGACAAGATACGCAAGTATTGTCAAACACTGAAGTTCAGCCAAGCTTTTAGTCTCTAGCTGCTCCTGGAAGGCAAGCTGATACGTTCAGCCATCAGTTCCTTGGGAGGCCATAACTGATATCATGTGACTCTAAGGCTCCTGTCAATGACCAAAGGCTCCTATTAGGCAAGGCATTCCAGAGACCCAAGAGCCTGGAGCAAAGGTCTCTTTGGGGGAAGGTTATTTCTTCACAACTCAGCCTCATTTTCTTTTTCTTTTGTAAGACAGCTCCAGCCAGAGGTCAGTGTTGGGTGTCTTCCTTAGTTGCTCTCCACATCATCACCACCACTACCACCACCACCACCACCACCACCACCACCACCATCATCACCATCATCACCACCACCACCGCCACCACCACCACCACCGCCATCAT
Source organism: Peromyscus maniculatus bairdii (assembly GCF_049852395.1). Lineage (NCBI taxonomy): Eukaryota > Metazoa > Chordata > Mammalia > Rodentia > Cricetidae > Peromyscus > Peromyscus maniculatus. Next base: position 65,532,604 of record NC_134853.1, on the reverse strand, counting down.
CACCACCACCACCACCACCACCACCATCACCACTACCACCACCATACTCTTGCTGAACCTGAAGCTCACTGATTGATCTATCCTGTTTGACCACTGAGCTCCAGGGATCTGTCTCCTCCTCCCACTGTCCCCAGTTCTGTGACGGGCATCAGGCATGTGCTTTTGCGCTTGGCTGTTATATCAGTGTGGGGGATCTGAACTCATGTCCTCACGCTCGCATGGCAAGCACTTCGCTGACTGTCTCCCCAGACCCTCCTCTGGCCTTTGAAACATGTAGTACCATCCTGCTGTTCATAGTCACACCACCATGTGATGACATGCCATCTACCTTCAAAATGTGCGTAAAGCTAGAGCAACCAAATCTGCACAGGATTGGCATGAAGACAGACACATGGAGCAGAGGGGCAGGAAAGAGGGGCAAGCAGTCAACACACTGGATTTTGATAAAAGTGCTAAGAGTGCACACTAGAGGAAGGACAGTCTTCAAATGCCCCAGGGAAAAGCAGACATACTACACGCAGAAGGCAGAATCGGGCCTCTGTCTCTTTTTGCCTGTTACAAAACTTAAAATGCATTAAATACATGTAAGGCCCAGACTGGGAAACTACGAGAAGAAGGCGCAGAGGTGTAATTGAGGACCTTGCGACAGGCAAGTATTATTTTAGACAAAACCTAGAGGCAGGAAACAGAAGCAATTGTAGATTGGAGATGGGAACACAGCAAGAGTCTAGTGAGGAGACAACCTACAGAACTGGAGGAAATACTTAGAAGCTGTTTATTTGACAAGGGATCAACATCTAGAATATTTAAACAGTGCAACTCAGTTACAGAAACCTAAATATAATGACCCATAAAAAAAAAAACAAGGGGGTGGGCTGGGGGGAGGGGTGGGCGAGAGGGGGAGAACAGGGGTTTCTGTGGCTATTATGTTGAACTGAATGGTGTTATAAAATAATAATTAAAAAAAAAAATATGAAGTAAAAAAAAAAAAAAAAAAAAAAAAAAAAAAAAAACAAACCCGAGTGATTGACACTTGCACGACAAACACTTTGCCCACTGAGCAATCTCCTCACCTCTGAAAACAAACGTTCTTAAGAGCAAAGTGAACAGAGCTGAGAGGCATATCACCTAGGGTAGAATCGGCACTCTGGACCCGGACTGCCTGGCCTTGCCTTCTGGCCCTGTTATATTGTAGCTGGGTGTTGCTGTGATCTCAGAGTGTTCTAACCTGCCCTCTGTACTAAATACTAGCATTAATCCCGAAGAGGGGAAAATGAGTGATTGACCTACATGGTTATTTCTCAAAAGAAGACATCCAAGGTTGGGGATATAGCTGAGGGGTAGAGCATTTGCCTAGCATGCACTGGGCTGGCTTCAATCACCAGCACCACAAACAAACAAACAAATAAACAAAGAAAACCACACAAATGGCTAATGATGTAGGGAAGATTAATTTTCAAGAGAATCAAGTGCTCTTAAGGCCACACAGAGGCCACGTGACATTACTATAGAGATTTGATTCATCTTGTCTGCTGGGGAAATCAATTAGATACATTACTTAGAGCAAGCCAAATAGTTCTTCTGAATTTACATATGTAATACTTGAAAAGACACCAAGTGTTGAATGTAGAAAGAAGTTATATAAGCTTTAGCTAGCCAAACTGTAATTATATTCATTTATTCTAAGCTAGCTATTCAGAGGAGTGATCTTCCTACACTGTAACTTTTTGAGTGGGAATACACGTCTTAAAACAAAATGGAGCATATATTCATAAAAGAGTTTTGTGAAAATGTTAGAAAGAGCATTGCTCATAACAGACTGGACATGACCCAGCCAGTGCCCATCAACTTCCGAATGGCTAAACAAAAGGATAATATTAGGGAATACCACTCAGCAATAAAAAGGAATGGGCTATCACAATGTGCATCTATGTGGATGAATTTTAGAAACTATACTAAGAAAAAATTCCAGGCACTGTATGTTACATGGTGCCATTTGTATGGCATTCCAGAAAAGGCCAACAGATCATATCAGAGAGCAGATGTGTGGTTGCCTGGGGACTGGGTGGAGGGGTGTATTGTTTACAAAGGTGCACAAATGAATATTTATTACACACAAATTAGTGAATGCCTTCACTGAGTGATTACAAGATGACATGACTAGATACATTACTCAAATTTGCTAAACTATGCAGTCAAAATGGGTGTTCCTTATTATATGTAAATATTTTATCTAAATAAAGCTGAAAAATGTTTCTAGGTGTGTCGAAAGGAAGTCACTCCCCTCTCCACACCTGTAGTTTTGCCCTGGCAGCTCCAGCATCTTTCATCTCCTACACTGGCTCTCACAAGGATCTTTAGACTTTCTTTTAGGGTACTTGAATATCTTAAGAATCAGGTAAAGTCAGATATTCAGAGGTCAGATTTTTGTTTGTTTGTTTTTGAGACGGTCTCTCTATTACACTGACCTAGCTGTCCTGGAATTCATATGTAGACCTGGATGTCCTCGAACTTACAGAGATCTGCCTGCTTCTGCCTTCCAAGGGCAAGGACTAAAGGAGTGTGCCACCATGCCCAGCCAGAGGTCAGATTTTGATAGCTAATATCATCAAAAATTCCCCTTTTGGGTCTGGAGAGAAGGCTCAATGGTTAAGAGCACTTGCTGCTCTTGTGGAGGACCAAGTATGGTTCCTAGCACTCAAATGTCAGATCACAATTTCCTGTCACCCCAGCTTCACAGGAACGGATGCCTGTTTATGGTCTCTGATGGTATGTGCACACACATACCTACACACACACACACACACACCTACAACACTATCTATCTATCTATCTATCTATCTATCTATCTATCTATCTATCTATCTATCTATCTATCTGTGTAATAACAACAAAACAAAGAGACAAGTGAAACTCCCAAATTCTCTTTTCCTTATCTGCCTGTCCAGAGGAGCGGCACCGTGTCTTAGTGCCCCCATTGACTGCCAGGGATCAGCTACTCTGCCAAGCTTCTCATCCCATTTTCAGATCAACCATGGCAGTGCATTAACAACCCTGTAGGATGAGGAGGGCACCAGAGCTGAGACGTCGACTAACCAGGAGTCTCCATTAGCAGAGGTTTCTGATACCCAGATAGCAAGGAGCAGATTTAGGGTTCGTATAGACACAAGCACAGCCCGTGATCCACCATGCCATCTTAGTTTGTAAGGGAGAAAAGTGGGCTACTGGGTCCTCAGAGCCGCCTGGGTGTGGTGATGTCTCAATTCCAAGTCCTGGAGCTGGAGCCAGAGTGGAACTCAGTGGTAAAGCACCTGCCTCGCCCTTAAAAGGCCCCGGAGTTGTCCTTGCATTTGATCCACAGCACAGCAAAACCCCAAAGAAAACCTGCAACTGTCTTAGGCAGAAATTTAGAACATCGCCCTCCCCGCAAGCCTCAAAACAGAAATATCCTAGCCTAATCCTATTTTATGAAATGCTTTGAGGCCTCAGTGTTTAAGTTTTCACTGTGTCGTAGTCAATAAAAATTAATTCTGTTGCAAAAAATAAAAGTCCTTCCTTCAGGGGAGAACTTTTCAGTCTCCATTAAAACTTTATCCAATTCATTTCCCCTGTCAGTGGACAGAGTGGGGAAGGATCAATAGTGAGGACGCCCTTCCCGTTCCAGCAGCAGCGCCTCAGCACCGTCTCCCTAGAGTAGCGCCCTCCAGGGACACGGGCAGCCAGGCAGGCGCTTGCCCCGGAAGGAGGATTGGAGTTTCAGCAAAACAAATTAATCTTCTGAGCCCCATTGGTCATACCTGCTCTATGGTTTTAATCCATCTTGAGCCCAGCAAAGAGCACGTTAGATGCTGGTTTGAATCAAGAAAAAGGAAGCTTTGCACCTGGGACTGCTGAGCCCAGGACCTCTTCCTAGTTTCTCTCGTATTACGCTGAACATCCTCCCTCTTCAGATCGTGGCTCTGGCCTGACTGCTGAAGCGTGTGCGACAGAGCAATGTCCAACTCTAGGAAACTCGTGTCAAAAATTCTATAGTGAATTGAGCATCCGTTCTAATGTGTCTTTGTTCGTGAGTGGGTGTGTGGGATGAGCAGACAGCTGGAATATTTCCTAAGTGCAAAGCTAAATCTGTGCTGTCATAGAGTGCCAGCTGAGACACCGTGCTGAGATGAAGGCTTTGCCTGCCTGTGTTCCCTGAGTGGAGCAGAGTCACAGTGCCCTGTGCCCAGGGACTTAGGCCTCTGCCAGACACAAGGTTGATGCTCAGTTATAAATATGCTGAAGCAGATGATAATCTGTTGTTCCACCAACTAACCAAAACCAGAAGAGGCTGCCTCAGAGCTCAGAAGGCCACGGAAGAGGCTGAATGAGGCAAGCCAAGTCTCATGGGGCACATGCATCTTTTTGATGAGCAAGCAGCCACATCTGTCATCTGATGGCTATCAGGTGATGTTCAAGAGAATTCAGACACCTACATTGTCAATGGGAGATTTCCCGAAATTTATAACAGCATTTAGGCATTTTTTGGGGAGAGAGGGTCTGGTAGCTTTAGTGGGTTGATCCCACTTTTCCATTAGAACATTAAAGTATTTCTAAAAACATATTTTTATATTTCCTAAAAAAATCACCAACTTGGTTTCATGGAATAATTTTTAAAAAATCAAAATTTATTGTATTTTCCCAAATAGCGGTGCACTAACTTTCACTAGGGCCTGGTTGTGGTAACCCACAGCAGATCTGTTCTCAGTTGTGCAGCTTACAAGATTTCATGTCCTCTTTTCTGGGACAGTGGGCTCTGGGGTGCCTTGGGCTGGTCAGTTTAGTTTTTCCCTTGGCGAGGCAGCTGGAAATGTGGGGCTCCATCTCAGGTCCAGCCTGTCCCACATTACATGTTTCCTACCCTGCCTCTGTAACCCCATGCTCCCACCCACTTCCTGTGAAATCTCCCTGTATCTCTCAAGAAGACCCTCTACACCCAAGATCTCCATGTCTGCATTTAGGTGCCCACTGTACCCCAACACTGACTGTACCGGGGTCAGCAGGGACCACTGATGACTTCCCCAGCCTCCTTAGGGTGCTGATCAGCAGCACTTGACTTTGCAGATCAAGTCTGTCCTCTTTAAACAGCTTTTTCTCCTCAACAATCTCTCTTTCTCTCTTGCTTAAAACCCCACCTGGCTCTCATCTCCTCTCCCAGGTAAGGCCAGGAGCTCCGCCCACCTTGGGCTGTGTCCCAACACTAACCTTTTAGCTTCTGCCTGCCAGCACTTCAGGCCGGGGCGCCTCAGCCCGCTTCATGCCCCCCAGCTCTCGCTTCTCCTGGCCAGCGTCTGCTCAATCTCTGAACCCCAGTGTAATATATATCACCCCCTGCCCCCCATGAACTCCTGGCCGTGTCATCCTTCCCATGGTTGAACACAAGATCTAGGAGAGAAGGCTCAGGTCTTGTTTAGTTTTTATCATTCTCCTTGCCTGGCAGATAGATGCTTGGCCCACAGTAGAGCAGACGCATAGGTCACATGTATTTCAGCAAATATATGGATGAATTCCCAAGGACTCGTGGGAGGCAGCATGGACCAGCCATTCAATATTTGTTCATACAACTCCCAAGAGCCAAATATGCACTCAGAAATACCATGTTGGCAGCTTAAAATTGGTAATGGCTGCTGATCAGGGCTCCCCACCCTTACTTTCCACACGCTGCTCTGCACACACACACACACACACACACACACACACACACACACACACACACACACACACGTATTTATCCACCCCCCGCCCAGGCAGCACAGGACACAGCAGGTGAGTGATGTGTCAGTTCCTGTGTTTTATCCTCATGTCTCTAAAACAGCCCCTGAGTTTTCAGCTCTCACTGATGGCTGTCCAGCCAAACAGAAATAAAACAAACAAAACTCGCAAAAAAAAAAAAAAAGAAAAAGAAAAAAGAAAAGAAAAGAAAAAGAAAAAAACAACCCCAGAAAGCTACTGGTAACCATTTTGCAAAAGGCCAACCAAGCTCTTGACAAGCATTAGGTCCAGCATTGAGAAAATTGAGAAATACCAGGCATTTGTAAGAAGCGGGTGTGTTGGCAAGGGTGACATTTCAAATGGAGATGGTGGTTTGATGATATAATGACAGAAGTTGTTCTTCAACGGGACCTCCCCACTTGCTGGGGTAATGTGGGTCAATAATTGTATTCAGAGAAGGCACCAGAGCACCATCAAGCAGATGACTTGGTGGCTTTAGGGGAGCTTTAAAAATCCAGAGTCCAAATAATGCTCCATCAAGGAAGAATAAAGGCTTTCTCCTCCACCTTCTCAGCTTCAGTGCTAGGATCCTGTTAACTGAACTGGTGAAAGGCAGATCCAGGAGAAAAGGGCTTATTTGAGATGCTATGGGCCTCACACAAGTGAATGAAACCCCAAGGAGCTCCTTGGACTCTGAGACTCACATGCCGTTTTAACAAAGGGCCTAATTTTACGGGTACGTGACAAGGCGGAGGAAAGGTTTCCTGGCTCCTAAGGGCAGCGGCTGGTGGGAAGATAAATATATGGGGGAAATAACGGAAGAGAGGGCTTGTTCTAACTGTGTTTGTGATGCAGATGTTCTGCCATGCCCTCTCTGGACTAAGTCTAGAGTGGCTTTTCATCCTGCCTTCCCTGGTACAAGAGAGAGCAGAGGGGACAGCACCTCACAAGATGAAATTATGCAAGACTTTTTTGGCAAACAGGGGCCGCATAGAGAGCTTTTGTTGGTGTCGGTTGCTTCCAGCCTCAAAGAGCTTTTGTGCCAAGGTGGCATATGTAGATGGCAGAACGTTCCGGTCCCGTCAGTTCACTTGTGTGGCTCCTTGAAGATGGTGCCTGAGCTGGGTGCTGCCACTGCTGCATTGGCTCCTGTGCTCACAGCCCAAATGTCGTCGTCATCGTCGTTGTCATCGTCGTCGTCGTCGTCGTCGTGGAAATCACTGCTTTTCAAAGCTCCTGCCCAGCATCAATATCTCCACCCCCCATTTTTGTTCCTCTTGCTAAGTCTGGTCTTCGTCTTCATCAAAGCTCTAGATCTCAGCCGTTCTAGCCTAGCTCCCCACCCCCTTTCGGCCTGCTAACGTGCAGTTTGGAATCCATGATCTGTGTCTTTAATGGTGTCTTACTGAGGACTCTGGAATCTGCGCCATGTTCTTCCTCCACACTCGCCCACAGTTCACATCCTCTTCTGCCTCTCGGAGATGCTCACATCGCCTTGACAGTGGGACCACCTAAGGAGCTGGGTTTTGGCACGGTCTGAGGTTCCTAGTGCCTGTTCGCTGTTTATTTTCCCAGGCATCTTCCTCTCCCACTCCCCTGTGCTGGCTGTTTCTGGCCACACCCCCACACCTCTGGATCATCACTCCAGGAAGGATGGGTTCTCCCTCCTTAGAGAGTACAGCTCTTAGCTGTGAACTTTGCCTCGCACCTCTGAGCTCCTCTTGCCGGTGCCCTAGAAGAAGACTTGCCTCTTTACCCAGAAAACGGTTTCTCATCCCCTCCTCCCTGCTTAGTCTTTTGTTTACAGCAGTAAGTGTGATTCTCTCATGTCTGTGCTTGAAACCTTCCAGATGTTTCTAAAATGATCACTCTCTTCTTAGGATGCCCAGGGGAGTGTGAAAGCATAAGGCTGTCCAGGTGCCATCAACAGTCATGGGGTGGGGCCAGAGCCAGGCAATGGGACAGTTTAAAAGCCTCTCAGGTCACCTCCCGGCTGCTTCACGCCACACTCTGCTCCTTCGCCAGTGACCTTGGCCTCTCTTCTCCAGCCTCCACAGGACTTCCCTCAAACTTCAACTTTCAGCTTTAATGTCACTACCAACCAGAGCTTACTTTCTCTCCCAGAATTCCGTTTGTCACCTTCATCATGGACACCAGGTTTTATGTTTGACCATTTCTTATCCATTTCCCTGCTGCTAATCTAAAATTGTCCCAGGTTCAAGGCCCGTTCTCTGTCCCTCACCATTGAGTCCCCAGGGCCAGAGTCTGGTATGTCCACATTCTCTGAAGGTTTGATTACACCTTCCTCCTGTGGTGCCTTTTAACATTGATTTTCTCTTCTTTCCACAGTCTTTGGACTTCCCCAATGTCCCTTTCTTTTAGTCTTTAAAAACATACTCAAAACATTCCCATTCCAAATCAAACATCTAAACCTTCTGTTGGTGTCCTTAAACTTAATCCTGTTTTCTTTTCTTTCTTTTCTTCTTCTTTTTTTAAAAGAGACTTGAGAAATAGTTTAGCCTAAGGATGAGAGAGTCATTCTGGTTGATTAGAGGTCTTGAGTAAACGACCCCACAATCTCTGTTACTTTTCTCATTGACTAGAGATGGTAAAAAGCGCCTTCCTCAAGGAGTCGCTGGAGGGTTCAGTGAGATGCTGGATGTCCACAGTGGATCAGCTCTTCTAAATACCTGGTGAATATTAGCCATCATTAGATTCTTAGTATCTCTGATGGTGTCTGCTGTCCGTAACTTCCAGAGAACGTTCTCTGTCCTGAAGTTCCACCCGACCCGCAGCCGTATGCTAATTCACTCCACTTGTTCATGCTGAGGCTGGAGTCCCTGACGGTCTCTCTGCTGCTCCCGTCTTCCCTCATCATCCGCCCAGTCCTCGCCCTGATGGCTGTCCTGCTTTTGCTTCCTTGCCTATTTCTGGCTTCACCAGCTCCAGCTTTGTCCCGAGTCCCCTGTCTCTCAAGCTTTCAACTCAACCTTTCCACATCCATGGTTTTCAGACAATCCTTTGAGGAGGAGACCTCCCAGATCACCTGACCCACCTCCTGAGCTGTGGGTCAATAATGACAAGCATCCCCAAGACCCCTCCATCTGTGTGCCCGGTGTGGGTACCAGCTTAAACGTGTCTCCAGCAGACTGGTAACTTTCCGGCAAAAGCTCCTCTGTCTCTGTCTCCATCAGTTTCACACCTCTTGCACAGAGCTTGTGTCTGAACCACGGAACAACTCCGGGAGTGCTGAACAGATGGCGCCGGGAATGGGGAACCAAGTTAAATAAAGTGGTGAGCTACCTGTCAAAACGAGGTGCGAAAGATCTGACTCACAAAGGGAGCTTGAGTCCAGCCTGGGCTACATAGAAACCATTTTAAAAATTAAAAATAAAAGCTTTTTTCTTCTTACTTAAAACTTTTTAAAGTATTTATTTCGTGTGTGTGTGTGTGTGTGTGTGTGTGTGTGTGTGTGTGTGTGTGTGTTTGGAGATCAGAGGACAACTTGCTAGAGTCAGTTTTCTCTTCATCCTATGTGGGTCCCTGAGACCGAACTCAGACCCTCAGGCCTGGAGACAAGGACCTGTCTTCCTCACCCATGAAGCCATCTTACTGGTTCTCTATCCACTTATTTGTCAAACGGATCCGGTTCAGGAAATCAACGTCACGGTGGATCATATGAGAACTGGTGAAGCATGATGGGTGTGGGGGCATCTACTGGGTCTCTAACAGAGGATTCCGAGGGAGGGGTGGACATTTTGTGTAATGTAAGGTACAGTTTTAGTGAGCTGGCTGTGATATGTATTCCACAAGCACAGAGCCATTGCCAGCTGAAAGAGGATGGGTTCACATAGGTGGCAGTGACTCAAAACCATCAAGAAGGAGTTCACAGGACATATTAGGAGATGGAAGAAGGTTCTTCAAATCCATTACAGTGGAGGGAAGGGACTAAATTCAACCCCACTGAGAGAAAAAGGGGAATGTTTCTAAGCACTAATAAGTCACTGGAGAAGTAGTAGCTGCTCACTCCTTGGTTGGGCCGTGGGATTAGGCCCTGAGTATAGGTCCTTATTGAGGCTGGGCTCCTACCCTCCTTTGAGGTCTTGGACAGGATGCAAAGGCATGATCCCAGAACACGGAGAAGGCATTTCTGGGCCCTGGAAGTGGCAAGAAATAGAAAGATTTATACCTCAAAGGGCCAGGAGAGATAATCATGGTCAAATTTTCTCCTACCTGAGTACTACAAGAAAAGAAAGCCAAGAACAAAGCTGTCTAGAGCTCAGCCGAGAAGAGCATTAAGGCCCACCTCAGTTGAAAGCCACTTTCCGATGGGGAAATGTCAAGTTATGATGCATTACCACCCAGGTTCCTTCAGTGTTACTTTAGAGAAACTGCGGCCGTTAAGGGCTTTTCGGTTTTTTTTTCCCCCACCACTTTTTTTTTCATTAATAGAAGCTCTTTAGCCAAAGACTCAAGGAGAGAAATATCAGACCCACTAAAAGCCAGCTCTCAGGTTTTCTACCTGCTTGGTCTTCCTTTTAGAAAAACATATTCTCTGCTCTACACAGACAGGGGATTGATGCTCACTATTTCCTGTTTTCTGTGATTCATCTCTTTTCATTTTCTTTCTTTAGCTAGAGTCTCACTGGGTAGTCCTGGCTGGCTTAGGACATGCTGTGTAGACCAAGATGACCTTGAACTCACAGACTCACTTGCCTCTGCTTCCTGAGTGCTAGGATTAAAGGTACACACCACCATGCCTTGATTTATCTTTATGAGTGTCCAGTGTTGGGTTTAGAGAGCTAATAGAAATGTATAGGGCACCAGCTTTGGGATTCTGGCTCCACAATTCATAAGCTTTGTTCTCTTGGGCACGCATTTAACCTCCTTTAGTCTCAGTTATTTAACACATTAAATTGGAGTGAGTTTAGATGCCTCAAGGATGCCACGAGGATTAAACGACACAGTACATATTAAAATCTTAGCACAGTCCCTTGCTTGTAGTGCCAATAAATGGAGATCATTATTAATATGCTATAATGTCTTAGGGAACTTCAAAAGAGAATCTGAACATAAAAACAGTATGTTTTGTTTGTTAAATGCTTCATGGGAAGTAACATATTTTTAATTATTTTGTGTAGTCATGATTGACATGTTCAATTAAAACAATTATTCAGAGTACAGTTTCTCTGGTTGGGGCTACTCAGTGTTGCTTCTGGGTGGGCAGTGGACTAGAGATTTAGGACTTCAGCCGCTCGGTGTTGCCCTTGGTTAACAGGGCATATGGTTGACTGGCAGAAGAACACTCATGGCCAGAGCTTGCCACCTGAGCAGAACCACTTCCGGGCCAGGGCCTCTGCTTTCCACTCAAGGCTTAGAGGAGACAGAGGCTTAGCAAGGCCTCCTCCACTCCTGTCTCTAAAGGACCCTAAGGCTCAGGGTAAGAGATGATCTAAATGGACCCTGGAGAGATCAGAATATTTTTCTACAGTTTTCTTTCAGAAAGCCCTGTGTCTAGAAAAGGCAGCATCAACCATCCTCAGCTGCCTCTGTGATGGCCTGGGCCCTTGCTTACAGGGGATCTTGGGAATGAGGCCCTCTGAAAAGTGGGAGACCACCTTTGGCCTGCTTGACTGTGCATTGGGTGGGGAGAACTGGAGAAGGGGAGTGGCAGGATCTAGGAAAGGGACCCCTTCCTATGTAGACTTTGGCCTAGCTTTGGATAGTTGGTGATGGACCAAATTCTTCCCACAGTGGCATGTTTGGGGAAGAAGTGCTTACGGCTGTGGAGAGGTGTGAGGCAGGGTGCTTGAGCTCCTCAGAGTCACTCAGTCTCAAAAGTGAGGTCACACACTAAGTGATCACAGGTGGTCAAGAGTCGAGGGTATAAGACTCATTAGATCATATTGCAAGAAAGTTCCTCACTCTTCTTGTCTTTCTCTCCTTCTGGTACATTAAGAAATGGGTCACATTTTGACACTAGGGCAATTTGACTCCCTAAGCTTTACTACTGGAAAAGTAGTAAAGATTACATGAGAGCATTTAAAGAATATTATCAGCTCACTTACCAGTATGGGTGTGAGAAGACTCACGATGTGGCTTGGCCTGATGTGGTGGGCCTGCCATCTTGGATATGAGAAATAATTAGAATGAGGGTACAGGCTTTTGAAGACTTTTAAGAAGGAGATTTAGGGTCTGAAGAGATGGTTCAGCGATTAGGACAGTATACTTCTCTTGCAGAGGACCTGTGTTTGGTTCCCAGCACCCACACAGGGTGGCTCACCACTGCCTGAGACTCCAGCTCCTGGGGATCTGACTCCCTCTTCTGGTCTTTTTGGGCACCTGCATTCATGTGCACACACATACACAGATGCACATGTATACACATAGTTAAAAATAAAAGTAAAATCTTTAAAAAATAGATTTATTCTTGCTTTGACCACTTGTATATCAGATAACCAAAAGCTTCTTGGGTGAGGCATGTGATAAGAAAGGTAAGATGTTCCTGAAGGAGTTGTCCTCAAAGAGTAGACACCAACTTTTCTCTAGAATATTCCAGCTTTCCACAGGTCAGCAGGCCCTGCAACACAGCAACTTTGGGGAAAGCTTGCCAGGCTCAGGATAGTACTTGACACACTGGAGGATGCTTTCAGTGATGTGGGAGGGGTCCTTCATTGAAATTCTGGGAGCAGAATTTCTTGCTTTACAGTTGCTCTTTTTTTTTTTTTGAAGGAATATGAAAGCTACACAAATGCCTGGATTTGTGCACTCATGTCATCCAGCTCTGAAAGCTCAGTGTAGTGAATGCTGATCAAATCCTGGAACACATCAGAGACTACATAATGGTGTGTGGTGGGAATGTAGAAGTCAGGGTGGATATCCACTTCCTGTAACTGTGGAGGTGGGCAAGGGGGGAGAAGCGCTCCCAGGGAGATCTGGCCACTGATGGAAGCCTTGCGTGCTACCGCACTCAGGGATGCACAGCTGGATGTGGTAGCAGTATA